>NC_137130.1:29866225-30218725 GCF_949319135.1 Squalius cephalus
CATATTCATTCCAGTTTAAAACTGATCATTTAATTCAGGGGTCAGAGTTCAATGCTTCACAAGGATTATTTGACTCTTTTCATGACCTTTATAGATGTGATTTGTTAATGACTGGCAGGAGAAACAGAAATTAATACTGGCACCACAGTTCTAAGGAAAGGATAAAATTCATGTAGATGGGGACAGAATAGAAAGACAATGAAGAAGATCTACATACAGATCCAAAAGTAAGCAGAGCAAGAGCAGCATTTCTAATTCCCTATAGGGAGCTGAACATTATATAATTGACAGCCAATAGCTGCGAGGTGAAGGCAAGCTAAAGTCTTTTGTAAGCATTTCAAAATATGGGGCGGCTGGACTGGAATGTATATTCAGTGATTTATAGAATAGTTCAAGCCAAAATGGGAATCTTGTCATTTATTTCTCTGTCCACATATTGTTCTAAAACATGACTTTTTCTGTGGAACTTAAAAGGTGTTTTGAATAATCTTCACACAGAACTTATATAACCACAGTTATAGTCACCATGTCTGGAAAGAAAATGCACCAGATTTTTTTTTATACATTCAGTATTCAGTACTATCAGTGTTATTTTGGTAGCACTTTATTTTACAGTCCTGTCCCCCATGTAAATATGTACTTATTATGGTAATTACAATAACTGGGTAATAACAAGGTAATAACCATGAACCTACACCTAATCCTAACCCCTGTAATTACCTTATATTACCCAGCATTTCCCTAGGTAAAAACCCTCTAAGTTATTTTAATAGTATTTATATATTATGATAGAATTTGTTAACATTGTTACAATTTCCTGATTGGTCTAATGGAGGAAAGCAACAGCACTCACTTCTGCTTTTTAAGTCTCAATCATAGTGTGATCAAAAGGAGACTAAGGAAGGAGAGAAAACTACTTCAATAAGTAGAACACAACATGAGGTAGAGATACACTATCAACTACTGGCTTCAACAAAACATCAGGGGCTGTATTCACAAAGCATTTTATCTTACCACTAGGAGTACTCCTAAATCGCACTAAAAGATTTTAGATAGGAGTTTTCTCTTAAAAGTTATTCACAACGCCTTTCAGACCTACTCTTAGTAAAGAAAAATGACAACTCCTAAACTAAGAGTGAGTCTTCGTTGCTATGGATGACGTCATTACTCATGCACGAGCTTGACTGAAGTGACCACCTTGATTGGCTGATGATTGTAACGCGGGAATGATTCCAAACACCTCCCCTACGATGATGAGTGACAGGTGACAGGTCTGAGAATGCCTGCGCTACACAAGTAGTGCGAAGGACGGAAGATGATGAATAACTGAATGAATAGCCTAAATGAATAAAGAGTGAGGCAAAACAAATAGCCTAGTAGCCTAATGAAACATATGGATTGATGCAATATCTTTGCAACATTATTGAATTAATCTGTCACTATATGCCTCTGCCTACGTTTGCAAAGAGAATAACATTTTAATTTGATTCACAATGAAACGTTACAATTAGTTTACATGCAATGAGTAGCCTAGTTTTGGTTTTTGTTGGTGGCGTTATTGCATCCCTAGTTATGCCTACAATGCAGAATAGTTCCCTCGCGATTGGAAGCTCCTGTAGCCGCCGCATACGCATTTCAAAACATCGCAACGTGAAATGCCACAAAAAGCGGTTTGTGAATAGGTCTTAGTGAGTTAGGAGTCCTCTCGACTTCTTTTAAGCTGTCCCAGACTTAGGTGCTACTTTTAGGGCTAAAATGCTTCGTGAATTACTCTTAGTCAAAAAAATTAGGAGTCCTAAAGTTAGGAGTGACACGCCCATTATTTTTAGGAGTTGCTCCTAAATTCGCCAGTTAGGAGCTACTTTTAGCCTTAAAATTCTTTGTGAATACGGCCCCAGGTCTGGGGTTGAAGATGAGACCTCAAAGCTGCTACTGCACACGGTCAAGCCACCACCAACCCGACTCTGATGATGGTTGCAGTTTAAATACTCTCCTTCCCCTCCCAGCATCCAGTCACTGCAGGGCATTGATTATTTGCATCAGGAGGAAACCATTTCTCCTACGAAGAGAGACAGGGATAGAGAAAAACAGCACAGCTTGGGCACACACAAACAAAACCTTACGGCTCTGGACGTAACAACATTTTTTATATTTAAGTTTCTTAATTTTGTTAGTTGCTTGACATTTCTTTATTTTGTTTTATTCTGTTTTTTTTTTTTTTCGTCTGTTTAATTTAATTTCAGATTCATTCTGGGTGAATGATTCCCACCATATAGTTACTTGTTATTTTATTTATTACATTTTTTTAAATACAGTTCACATTCATTGCTTAGCTGTGGTTGGGTTAACAAAAGTGTATTAAAAAGACACATACTGTGAGCATTCAGAAATAAAGCCAGAATTTAGCTGTAATCGGGCATGAATTAAAACCATGTACTAAAACCAATAATATAGACCATACTGAAGACATACATTTTACAGTCTTTCCCTCAAGTAATGTCTGTCATTTTTAATGGTATTGGGTGGATTTCTTCTGCCCCAATGGTCTGTCTTGTCAGCCACCACACCCAAATACCCCTTTCAGCTCATCCTCTCATCTCCTTTTTCTAGTTTAGTTCATCATTCCCTTCAACTGTCGCCCTCTCACCTGTTATTCACACACACACACACACACACACTTTCTCCTCCATCACTCTGCATATTTTTCACTTTACTCACAATTCACTCTCCTGTCTGTCAGCGCTGTGCCTCTCCTAACCTCGCCTTTCCCTCTATCGCTCGCTGTTTCTCTGTTTATCTCTGTCTCTCTAACACCTCACTTTCTATTAATTAAGTCCTGAGGGGAGGGGAATACTTCCTGTCAGACACTTTGTACATCTGTTTGGCCTACCAAATCGATCTGTGCTTTCACTGCTGAAAATAACTGAAGTAAAAAAATTCACAAAAGTGCCAAAATAAAGTGCAGCTTCCCAAGAAGCAAACATATTCTTCCTGTGGGGAGTCTTAATAGAGTGAAGGAACTCTATGTAGAAACACCACACTACACAACATTAAGGTGACTACATATTAGAATATAGCAGGAAGCAGAGTATTGAAATAGGACCAATGAATAATTCAGACACAGCAAGTATTGAAGAAATGAGAGCCAAAGTGTAGCTCTACATGATTATTTACAGCACCATTCAATGCAGTCATGAAGTGCTAAATTCAAAGTCAGAATTATATTTGGTGAGTCTGTTGTTCCAATGCAAAAAGCTAATAGGTTAATGGGAAAAAAAAAAAAAATGAGATGAGATGGCAAAACTTGTCTGTACACTTGCAAAATTATTACTTTCTCACAAAAATGTTGCATTCGCTCACAAAATGTTTGTGATCAAACTCTAAACTGGTGATGGCAATAATATGAGATGGGAATACTAACTAAATTTCAATGTGTGAAAGCAAAGTTTCTCAGGTAAAGCTATACTTTTGCGAGAGCACAAAAAGAAGCATTGAGATAATAATAATAATATTAATTTCCCCTCCCATTTCATATTTTTGCCATCACCATCCCCTTAGGAGCTCCATAAAAATTAGATTTCATGACTCCAAACATGTCAAGTGGTATAAACACTTTGTATAACCATGTGACATTTTTAGAGAAAAGAAAAATCCTTACACCTGGAATGCTTCTGTATGTTGACTTTTTTATTAAATATTACATTCTCCAGACCAGACAGTTACACCGTCTAGTCAATCAAGTCCCACAAAACATTATTTTATTTTTTTTCAAATTCATAAATTGAACAAACATTCATCACAAAACATGTCATGTTGAAGTAAGACCAAATGATTTAATAGATCTAGACAAAACAATGAGCATTTTGTCATTGACCCTATATATTCTGATTACTGCCAGAATGTATTATGCAAATCTCATTGTCTAAAGCTAAGACTGGACAAACACACTTATCTATTGCAGACTTCACTTGCTGAAGGCAAAAAGCAAACAGCAAATGATGAACGTTTGGTCTTATTACGAACAGGCACCTGCACATGACTGGCCAATGTAGACAATCTCCATCTCCAGACTTCCTCTGACCCCTGAGGAGGGAAAGAAATGCCCTTATCACAGGGCCTGACCCCAGTCCCGGTCATACTCAGATAGGAGCCCCCCCAGAGAAAAGCCTCCATGCTCCTGAGGAAACAAACATGCTGCCTATCACAACAGTGGGGCCAGATGATGGCCCCAGGTCCCCTGATCTCATTTGGCCTAGTAAAAAAGAAACATGCTGCTGGTGTGACTCTATCCCATATTAGGGTAATAACCTCAAGATGACCTTGCAGTAGGATGCCCCTTAAGGTTCATGCGCAAATCTTCCCTGTGTGCATCCAGCTGGTCTTGGTCTTGCTGACCCACACTCACCTCAGTGAAAAACACTGGCTCCATTTACATTCTTTAATATTGAGAGAGACAAGGACCATGGGACAAAGGCTCTGTTCCAAAACCTAGAGATCTGCATTGCTGTCTACTGCCCACTGTACGTAAGTATTTACTTTCTAAGGTAGCATGCTAACTGTCATGGAACTTGATATGTCACTGATATGAAACACTTCACATAAAGCAACACAGAGTCACAGAAATCATATGCTCCTGAAGGCAAATTCTCAGGAGATTCATCATACAATTGAGTTTAAAAGTGTTTGGCGTTAGAATGTTGCTAAGCTAACAATGTGATACTCTAATAAAAATAAAAATCACATCACATTTTGGGTAACATGATATGTTTCTTTCACTGAGCTCTTTGCAGTGAATTAAATGATTCCTTTTCCACAAATGATACATGCAGTCTTAGAATGTGTCCAAAATTAGGTACAGTATCTTAAGGATCATTCTCACAGGATGTGTTCTTGTGATCAGTGTGTATTTAAAAGCAATGCACAGTAAGTGTGTCCCAGACCGATGTCTTAGGCTGAGTCCAAAGTCTCATGAGAAAATGCATCTATTTTACATGGTGGCAATTTCGTATGAATTTGTATGATATTTTAGTGGAAGCATGATACATATTTTTCAGGATTATTTGATGAATAGGAATATTTTGTATATTTTGCCTTGTTGAATAAAAGTATTAGTTTCTTTCAAAAAAAAGCAATAGTCTGCTATTTTTTAATTATTGGTGTATGTAAATGTGTTCTTGGCGGACATTTTTGGCTGTTATACCATGTCCAACCCGATCTATTTCAGGAGATGGTGATTTTGTACATCTTGTATAATGTGTCTGTACAGAAATGTACGATTTTTTAGGAAAAAAGCAAGCATAAAGGTCCACTCCCAACCCCATCCGAACCCCAAAATGTCAGTGGGAACAAGTTGAAAGTACAAGCTGAAAGTTCATTCAAATTAACCACCAATTCGCCAAAACGTACAATTGTTACGAATTGCCATTGAAGTGTGTTGACTACATTTCACTGTTGTTTAGTCATTTCACATCATGAGTAACACATTTTTAGAATCTAAAAGAAGTTTGACTTTAAAAATCGCATCTTGAGATCCATGTGCTTGAGATCCATTAGCTCCAAAATCTGTGAATGAACAACCCCTTAGAGCAGGGATGGGCAACTTCGGTCCTGGAGGGCCAATGTCCTACAGAGTTTAGCTCCAACCCTAATCAAACACACCTGAACAAGCTAATCAAGGTCCGCAGGATTACTAGAAAGTTACAGGCAGGTGATTTTTTCAGGGTTGGAGCTAAACTCTGTAGGACAGTGGCCCTCCAGGACCGAAGTTGCCCATCCCTGCCTTAGAGGGTAACATAATTATGTTTGGAACAGCTATTGCATCGAGAGCACACATATGATGCTTTAAAATGCTGCCTACATAATATTTTGGAACAGTGGCAAAGTAATCATTCTGTCTCTAAGCATTAATAAATGTCTTATTAATCCAGACCTATTATTCGTTTCTTTGGATGTAGGCTCATTTAATTTGAATGGTCTATATACAGATAATAATAATAATAATAATAATAATATGCATACTGTGTGAGCTGACTGAAGCAGAGAATTTCTATTTACACTTACACTTATGTAGAAACAATTCATTTCACACCCATTTTCTATTTATTGCACTGGATCTGAAAGAGGCCAATAAAGCCTATAAAACTTGCTAATACAGAAGGTGCAATTATATATTTGTAATGCTATTGTTTCTCTTACACCCCCACAGGCCACCAGTGACCCTTCTGAACTAACAGCAGGTCTCAATTGGATTTATTTCTATGCATGCAAGGTTAGAACAGGACAATGTTTCAACAAAACAGAAAACAAGAATAAAAATGGAAAGGAATCTCTACCACGTGGACAATTAAGGTTCTACGAGGTGGGTTTTCACAGGGATATAAGAACCATTTTTGGTTCCCCAAAGAACCTTTCAGGGCTCTTGCAAGAACCTTTTTTTTCCACCATAAAGAACCAATTTACAATGGAAAGGTTTAAGGTTCTTCATTGATAGATGCCAATAAAGAACCCTTATTTGTAAAAGTGTACAGTCCAGAACCAAACACATTTTCCTTGAAAAAAGTCTGTACTCAGAATATAGATCATGGGATCGCTCATTTGTACAGTAGGTTGTACGTAAAACACCACCTAAATAACATCCTTGAGAACCCCTCTGCCAAGTTAATGAATAATTAATTGATAGATAAAAAAGTTTCCTGCTGTGCACATGTATGTAGGTGACATTGGTTTTCACTTTGTCCAGTTGTTTAAACGATCTGACATTGGGTTGGCTCTGCTGATGTGCAGAGGCTGTGTGGCCAATCTGTTGTTGTTTTTGAGGCTGATACGGATTGGGAGGGCCGGCTGTCAAGGGAGACGACCCGGCCACACCAAGGGAGCACCTGCTCTGTTGCCGGGGAAACAGCAGGTGTGGGCTGGAAAGTGGGGGTTGAGTGGGGAGGGTGGTTGGAGATCAGAGTCTCCAGAGAGCCTCTCGGAATGTGGAAGTGAGGGACGTGAGAAAACTACAAACGTCCTGACGGTATCAGTGGCAAGTGGGCCTCCACATCAGGGCCAGCAGACAGTCACTTCTCAAGCACTGAGCTGCTGATAACAGGCCAATAATGATGAGGTTCTGCTTTAGAAAGTGTGACAATGTAATTTAAAATATCAGAAACTTCAAATGTCCTACAAATTAATTCAATATGCAATCTAAATGTACTCATATAAAATATATTTATTATTATTATTTAGCAGACACTTATCCACAGCAAATAATAAAAGCATATACTTAACATCAAATCGCTAATTGCCGGATTACTAAGTTATCTTAATTACAAAACAATCATAAAATCCGTCTTTACTGTTTTGTACTCAAGCTAACTTTCCGATCCAGCAATTGAATAGTAACTTTTAATTTTCAAGAAACTTTTTTTTCCAGGATTCTTTGTTGAACAAGCATTGAGTTGAGTTCAAGCATTTATTTGAAAAACATATATTTAATTGTAAATTGATTTACTATCACAAATAAATTTACTGCATCTTTCTGAATATTTTTCAAATATCAAATAAATGAATAAATAAAAAAATTCTGACCCAAAACGTTGCATGTCTGTATATACTGAAACCCAAATCCTAGTCCACTAACAGTGCTAACAGCAGCTGTAACGAAACTGTGCTTTACAGAAATCGCACAACATAGGTGTTCCACAAATAAAGTCTTTAATTAGAATAATAAACACTTAGGAGATATTTTGAAGCTAAACAGGAGAAAACATATTGTAAACCACTGTATCTGAAATGAGAACTGACAAAGGAATGAAAAAAACAGGGAGTACTTATGCACATGCTTATCAAGGGAACACAAATGAACGAAATCAGTAATCAAGGCAACAAACAAGGAGAACTGTGTAACCATAGAAACTAATACTGCATGAACATGAACAAAAACATAAACAAAACAAAATAGAGTGAAAATGAAATACACAACGGTGATATGTGAAGCTGTTAAAATATTTTTGTAAGGAGACTGTAAAACAGAACGATTTTACCACCGGATGAAAGATTATATTTCCCTCTGTATGGACTTTTACTCTGCATGTGACACTGTTTCAGATGGTTCTGCTACAAATCAGCATGTAGACCTTCTTAGCTGCATTTGGATGATTCTCTGTGTGGTTAAATATACCTGACACATGCATAAAAGAATCACCTCAGAGTAAAGCAGAGGGAAAAAATGAATCTATCACACAGCTATATTTAGCACTGATAACACACAGAATAATGGAATCGGGGAGAAGATTCATTACGAAACACATTATGATTTAATCAAACTGCAAAAAATTCTATTCATTACTCTCTGACAAAAGGCTCATTTATTCCTACTGTCTAGCTGTTTCCTACTGTTTAGCTGGCAGGCACACAGCGTAAGTGCTTCCTCCAGAGAGGTGATCTGACTGAACACCAACTTCCTCTGCGGAGCTGTGAAGGTGAAATTCACTGCTGCATATGTTAATGACTTCTGACCAAGGTTCTTCATCTTTGGCATTATGCAAAAGGATTTTTTCTTTTTACTTCTGTCAAGTCTTGCGAGGTTTGGTTTTAAACTGAGTGTTTTTTGAATAAGTATAGTGCATTATTGTTGTTCTCTTGTTTAAATGTCTTTAGCATTTCTGCCTTCTCAAGTTTCTTTACTTGAAGTGGGGTTTTCGTTTGAGAAGAAGCACATAGGTGGGTAACACTGACAAAGGAAGAAGAGAAGTGACTACCTTCAGTCCATGTTAGTGGTGTTTACACTAAAGCAGCTGGGTCTCTGCTCAGTCTAGAGCGGCTCGGGTTCTGACTCGCTCCAGCCCGTTTGCCACAGGTTGTCCAGGAGAGGGCACTGACTGGCACAGTGAGGAGCCGGCTCTCATTCAAGTTCTCCTTCTTACTGGCGGCCTCACACACACCTTACACAGAGCAGTTTTAAAGAATACCCTATATTGGTAAAATAATGAAAAATATTGGGTCACACTTAATTGTAGATGCAATTACATGGAGGTTTTTTGTTTGTTTGTTTGTTTGTTTGTTTTAAATATAAGTATAACTTTAAAACATACATGTACACAATAAGTGCATTCTATAAAATTATTAATTCAAGTGTAAAGACGCTGAATATAAAGAAGGTCCAAATACTGTACTGCACTGAATAATTTAGTAAAACAAGAGTAATTAGGCTACTTTTACTGTTGTTTGGGAAAAGATAAAACTATATGCAACTTTTAAAAGGAACAATGAATGAATGAATGAATGAATGAATGAATGAATGAATGAATGAATGAATGAATGAATGAATGAATGAATGAATGAATGAATGAATGAATGAATGAATGAATGAATGAATGAATGAATAAATAAATAAATAAATAGATAAATAAATAAATAGATAAATAAATAAATAAATAACAGTGTTATTTAAGTATCATTAATATTAATATGTCTAATTGGTTTTCATATTTTCAGTTTTTATTTTAATTTTAGTTTAAGTTTTAGTACTTTTTGTCATTTTTAGTACTTTTAAAAAAAAGTCTATATAAAGTTAATTTTTTTGAGTTTTAGTTATTTTTGCATCAAGTTAAAATAAATTCAAATGAGAACGATTTCTACATTATATTTTATTTTAGTTAACGTTTTTTTGTTTTTTTGTTTTCCAAGAAATGCAGTTATTGTTACAGAGTAATTATTCATTTAAGTTGTAAGTAATATTAATTACTCTATTACTTAAAACAATTTACAGTAGGGTTATGGTTTGCTTTAGGGTTAGCTGCATGCCATTGCACATAATTTACTGTTGTCACGTGTAACAAGGATACTGTTATCTTCTATATAACGGCAGTTTGTGGTGACCAAATCTGTCAAGCTAAAAAGCTTGAAAAAGCACAAATAACATATATAAATAGCTGCATATTCAAACTCGTGTGTAACATTAACTACAATAAAATACAGTTTGCATCAATGTCAAACCATGGCTTCAGACAACTTGGAATATAGTGCCAAGGCAAATGGACTTCTTGTCCTTTTTGGAGCTTGACAGCTGTGGTCACTATGAGCAGTTGCTGTACATCTGTGAAATTTAGAAATCTGTGAAAATGTCTCCTTTTGTGTTCGACTGACAAAAATAACAGGATATGAGCTTAAAATGGCATTAAGCTGAGTAAATAATGACAAGGTTTTCATTTCAGAGTGAACTATTCCTGTAAACTGTATGGATAAAGCTAACTTGGCTCTAAACGATGCTAATGCTTTCCCATTATCCCATCATGCTGGAAGACAAATCATTGTAAATGTTCCCGTATATATATGTTCATTAATAAACTTCTGCAACATCCATTAACTTGATCTTTAGCCAAAGCAAATTTGCTTTAGCATCAATATCACATGCTGAAAGCATGCAGTAAAGAGTTAAAGCAGGTCTGCGGCGAGAACAAGGATAAAAGTTTTCGTGCCCGACTAGGTTTTAGTTTTACACATTTCAGGGCCCCATGCACATGCCCAGAACCATTTCACCTACTTCCTGCGGTACCCGTACACGGATGGCTAAGTCAGGAACTGGACCATTAGGTCGCCACTTTGTGGTATGCTTCTGTGGGACTGTGTTTAAGAAAACGGGGGAGGGAATCATCAGACCCGAGGTTAACGAGACCCTCGGTGCGATTACCAGACACCCGGGAGCTGCTGCGCACTCCCTCATTCTGATGCACTCTACGGAAAGTAAATAAGATTTGAATAATAATAAATTAGATCATTTAGGAGCCTGCCTTCTCCCACCAACCTGAGAGGATTGGGGCCAAATAGGAGAACAGTCGTACCTTCTCTTTTATGTTAATGCAGTCTCTGACTGGCTCAAAAGGCCTGGAGAATGGGAAACACATGTCCAGTTCTCCACAGATGGCACAAATTGCTCTTTCATTCGGTGGACATCGGCTCCCTGAGAAAATGCAGTCAGAGCCGGCCCTTGCAATAATAGTTTGAGGGGCTTGTCTGCCCTCAGACACTTAGCGGTAAGGAGCCCGACTCACCTTGGGCCTCTGTATGCACTGCAGTCAAAGCGTAGTATGGGAAATCATTTACATGTTCTGCTGTGGGCGTCTCTGCAGACACAAGTGTCCTTCCTGTACACCTCACAAACCAAGGCTTTGTGCGCCTGCTGTTGCTGTTAATGTCATTTTATTGTAAGACTAACCCTGCATCTCAATGTCCATACTATCCATCCTATACAGTATGTGAGATTGAAATATGTGTGTCCCAAAGCATAGTATGTTGAAAAGAGTATGCCAGAAGTCCCCGGATGGTCTACTATTTCCGCTGGATTTTCGAAGTGTGGATCCGTGCTCACTATGACAGCTAATATTGCCCACACCCCGTTATGCTTTGGAGGAGGAACTATAAACACAAGTAAAAAGTGTTTAAAAAACTACAAAACATGGCAGATATGCGTGACCGACGGTGAGAGGTTTAGATAAAGGTTTGAGTGACTAATCAAAGTTTAACCTGATAAAAAAATAAATAATAATATATTTAATGTTATCCGTGTTATATTTAAACTGCAATAATAATGTGGACTTTTATAAAGATCCGTTTGGCCATTAACTTTTAAATGCATCATTATGCTAGCCTGGGTAGAGCTTAGATTCACTGCCCGAGCCCGAGCCCGGACTCGACCCGACCCGGGCCGATATTTCCCGCCACTGTCCTCGGGCCAGGTCGGGTCGGGTCGGGCCCTTGATAAAGCACGTCACGTGTCATGCGCAGCGTCTCGTCCACTCGCACTCGCAGTCTCGCACGCGTGCTGTGCGCGCTGTAGCCTACTATTCTGTAGCTTAAGTGCTTGAAGAAGCAAAGAAAAAAATTAAAACAGGAGAATTAACTTTGTGCAAGTTTGGAGGAAAATCGGAGGTATGGAAACATTTTAAACTAGTCGTGGGGAGTGACAACATGTGTTGGCTTTGTCTCGTGCATTAAATGCGGTACGCTGCTCGCCCATGACAGCAAACAGCAAAAAAAAAAAAAAAAAAAAAAAAAAAAAAAACGGGGACTTCGACGATGAACAGACACATGAAGTGTGTCTTGCCATGACAGAAATTATGATAGTAGTCAGCCTCAGCCCTCGATGTCCTCTTTTGTTACTTTTCTGATCCATTCAATTATTTCTGAATAAACAAACAACGCAGTTTACGTGCTTCTTCCTTGTCGCATTATTCATTAAGATAATAATTAATAAATGCACGCACAATTATAAATGTGATAAATGTTACAGATAGGGCCTATGTTTTACTATGCACAAACAAATGCCTTTCAACGTGCAAAATTCAGAATTAAATGAATGTGCTGCAATTTGTTCAAAAAGAGAGTCTGTAGTAGCCTACGTGTTTTAGCCATTGAATGAGCACATTTAGTTTCAAGTTTGTTAAGTTTTGTTTTGAAGAAAGCTTTTCTTTAAAGTGAATTCCGTTTAGTATAAATTGTATTTTAATTTTAATATATCTTTCATCAACCAATTGCCTAGATTTAATACATAAAAAGCAATTTACCAGACATCACGACATTGGAGTCGCGGGCGCGCCGCGGTCACTTACACCATTTGAAACTCGCGCTGTCACCGAATTTACAAATGCACATCTTGCTTGTTGCTCACACACATATTATGTTGAAATAACAATATGTTGAAGTAACATTATTAATAATAATTCATCTTTAATAATATTTGATTGAATGCTGAATGTTGTGCTTGTCCAATTTAATAAAATTAAAACTTTAATTGTGATCATTAAAATAATTTAATATTTAATATTGAGTGGCCAATTTTTGCTAATTTATTAGTAGTATTTATATAATATAGGCTATATAACTGCGCAGCTCCCTCCTGTAGCCTGAATGATCTCGCACAGCAGCACCTGCGTTAAAAAAAATTCTGGCGCCGCCCCTGGTTATAACGGCCCACATATTAAAAATGGTCGGGTTTAAATCGGGCTCGGGCTCATAATTACAGTGAACGTGTCGGGCCGGGCCGGGCTCGGACACAACGGGCTCGGGCTCGGGTAGGGTCGGGCTTGATTTGTTGGGCCCGATCTAAGCTCTAAGCCTGGGTGCCAGCCCGAACCCCGCCCACAACATTTTTTGGTCGGGAAGTTCGGTATGGACTCGATCCATTGAGGAGTAATTATGCTCGGCTCCCAGAAGGCCGAGCCAATCAAATTGCCAGGGCGGGCTTTAATCGATGATGGACAGATGATCTGCAGTTACGTAATCACCCACGTCACCAAAGAGCTCTTGGGTTGAATTGGTTTTCAACAATGACTGCAGCTGGAGAATTGAGATGTTTAGATTCCGCTATCGTGTCTGTTATAAAAGAAATCGACAGCTCATTCATTTTAAAAGACGAACAGAGAACCGCAATCAAGGCATTTGTCGATCGGAAAGATGTGTTTGCCGTCAACATACGTCACTTACTGCGTTGCTCTGATTGGTTGTAGGTCTATCCAATTGAGTGCAGAGGTTTTTTTTTCTTGGTTCGGTTAAGACACTCCTCATAATCAAAGCCCTATGGTGCAGTATCAGACTCATATTCTGCCTAGAATATGAGTATGACGAAGTCAGGCTATCATTATGCATTAATATGAGGAGAGTTGCATGAAAGACTGCAGATCAACGTGCTTCTGCATTTCTCTCTGATACGGTAAGAAATGAAATGTGGAGGATTTTATCTTTGACAAGATGATTGGCAGGCCAGTTTACTGTGTCAAGATGCGACAGAGAGCAACCGTTAAAGACGCAATTGTATGACGTGATAGTATGTCCCAAAGCTAGATAGTATTGTATACTCTTCTGCTACACACTCAAAAGTATCTACTTTTTTCACAAAAAGAGTACTTTTAGGGCGTAGTATAAGTAGGCGAATTGAGCCGCAGCATGATACTCCTTGAACGTTTGATCAATACAAGACCCCATAGGGTGCACAGAAATGTTTCCTGTGAGTTGTATGCGGGTCTTCACATACTTTTGATGTTGCTGCCATGCAGACCAGAAAGAATTGTCTGCAGAAGTGAACGGACAGCAACTGAGCTAAAGTTTATCCATTGATTTTCAGAAATGGAAATGATTGTATCCACTGGATTTCTGTATTGTTTAGCAGTAATAATCTGTAAAGGATTTACTAAGTTTACAAAGTTTACTCAATTTACTAAGAAGCAAATTATATTTCTATGCACTACAAGTGTATGAACTTGTCTGTGTATGCATATAATACGCAATAATTTGTTTTGAAGATATTTTACTTGAAAAAAGACAGAAAATACTTTTCTATTATTTTATTTTTGTTTGTTTTTTAAACTAAACTAAAATATTTTTTACAGTGTACTAAGAAAAAATAAATAAAACACATACAGTAATATCTCTAGATAACTAACCAGATTAAACAATGATAATCATGGCAGTTGGACTAAATATTTGCAATTTACAGGTTTTTTATTTTATTTATAAAAAATATAATAATTTTACCCATTATTAAACTCCAATTGTGAGAAATTATCAGGAGGTACTGTACTGTGTAAAATGAAACACTCTCAAAGGGTCTACCAAAATACGTTAAAGAATGTAATAAAGAAATTTACTGTTCTGTATTAGATGGAGATTAATATGTATAATTCTTTTGTAAAGCTTGTCTCAGTGGTGCAATCTGTTTCTACTCAGGTGGCTGAAGGGGCTGCCCAACAGAAATAGGTTTCAGCAAGAACAAAAATGTTAGGTGAACGTTTGATTATTATTATTATTATTATTTTAGTATCAGCATCAGTGCTAATATTGTAAATGACCAGAGCTACATCCTGCACAACTTTCTATAAAAATGCTTAGTTGCTTTATTGACTTTCTTTTACTTTAAAATTCTAATATAAATAAGAGCGAGGATAAAATAAAACTAATTTGACAAGAGTTTTACTTTTGTATTAAATCATGAGAACGTTTTAATGCAGTGTGCATCCAGACTCATAAATACTCATGACAAAAGGGCCTGCATGTGAATGCTCTAAATAAAAGTGCTTTCACCTAGTGAAGTAATGTGTTTAAATCAGGCCCACGAGAGTGTCCCATTTGTCTATTGGAATGCTTTATGAGCAAGCATTTTGAAGTGATTGTGTTAAACACTTCTATTTGTGAGGTACTTGTCTATAACTAACAATCATTCCCAGATGTGTTATTTTAATTAAATGTATAGATTAGTTTAATTGTTTCATATACTGCTTGTGCTGTGTGTTATTTATCTTGCACACCCAGCACAGTTCAATTCACTCTCTGTAATTAAAAGATTCCCTGGAAAATATCCAGACTTAAACGGTTGGGTTTGCAGGAGAATGACAGCTGTGTGGCACTCTCTTAATTCCCCCAATTCTTGAGTAATTAATTTTAAAACAATAATTCTTAATTATAACAGTCTTAATGTCTGTGTGATATTTTGTTTCGTTTGGGTCAAAGGTAATTTATTAAAATTCATTGAATTGCATAAGAAATAACGGTAATAGAACATAGTTCTGGTCCTGAATACTGATGCATCACTTTGAGACCAACTAGATTACATCATAAGTCTATTTCATCTAGTGGAAAGATTACATTAAAGAATTAGCTTAAAATGAATAATGTTTTTCTGAAAATGCGCATGCTTAATATTTGATCATATGACAAGCAATAAGACACATGAGGCTATCAGATGTGAGTTGTACATACAGTCATAGCTAAAGGGGTTGAAGGCTAACAATGCCACTACAGTATAGTCACATCCTTTTCTATCTTACTGCTTGAAATTATAATAAAATAGGATTTACCATTACCACCAAAGTGGTCTATAACAGTACTTCTCAAACCTGTCCTAGGGACTCCCAACCATCTCCCTCATCAGAGACACCCGATTCAAGTCTTGCAGTCTCCATAAATGCTAAGTGACTAATACTCTTAACGCAAACAGCATCACGACAATGATCCAAAAACTGCATAAACATTAAGTGAAAAACAGCCTCTTGTTTCTTGGTTAGCCTCTTGGTTAGGATATCTACAGTACCAGTCACTGAATCATGCTAACCAGTCCAACATTGGTTTCCCCCTGCCCCGGATTGTATAAGTCAATATTTGAATGACAACTACAAGGCAGTCAGTGAGTGCTGTTTACTTAACGCCTGACAGATTTTGAGCATGGCCTGATCATTCCTCCTGAGGCTGAAATCCAATCTAATTGTGAGAACAACAGTGGGATACACTATTTAGCAACTACATGTGTAACCGATTTCAACCTCAAGAATTCCATGATATGGGAAATGCATAACTTATTCTTGGCTCATATTTCCTTTGGATTCATTCTGAGTGAAATAATAACAGAATGGCCGAACATGCTAATTGGATAGCATTTCACCCATAATCCCACCCAGAGTTTTTAGATGTTTTAGTTCACAGAAGCAAATCAAGTAAGACGTTTCTCCTGACTTCGGCAAAGCCTTCGGAGACTAAAACGAAGTTAGACCAAAGGCTGAACAGGACAAGGCTTTTGAGAGGTTTAAGGCTCACTTGTATGTCTTATATTAATTTCCTTTCTCTCTTCAAGCCCATGTTTCACACCGGTTTTTTTTTTTAGGAGAGCCTTGTTAGCAGTAATTAACAGCAGTGGGTTCCATTGTACACCCAAGTAATTTCCCCTACTAAATACCACTGCGGCTGCCTTGAGCTTTTCATTCCAGCCCATGCCTTCCAAAAGCTCCCTCAAGTTGGTGAATTTTCCCATGATAGCACTGTGGGTTGTGGCAGGATGGGGCTGGGGCAATACACAGTGTGTCAACGTGGGGCTGAACCACAGGGTCAGGCCCAACCAAAGGCTTTTACAAACAGAGGCCTGAACTCTATTACAAATGCAAATCCAAGCTCTAAGTAAGAATTGTTTTAAGGGTACAATGGAGCTAAAGGATTTACCAAGCCCCTCTTAAAAGGTCCCTCTTCTCTCTCTCGCTCTTGCGCTCTCTGTCTTGCACCTTAGGTTTCCGTCCTTTGCCAACTCATAGGTCTCTTTTTGTCTGTCTAACCAAAATTCTGCAGCCTTCCCCCATTGTTCAGGTACTTTCGCTGATTTCCTTCCCTGCCAGCATCTGACAATAGCCTTATATGAACAACTTTGTTAAAACCATTGTCTGTATATCAGAGTAATGTTGCAGCAATTTGGTCCTGGTTGGAAGAATAAAACCTTACAACACACATTGCCAAAAGAATTGTCGGATTTACATCTCATTTAAGTCGATTTTTTACTTGTGATACTGAAAGCCTCTTGTCACAAAAGCTGTTCTGAAAATAGGGGCCAATTTAGATGCTCAGTAACAGCTTAATATAGCCCACCGGATACAGCCATTTCATCTTCAAAAAGGGAAGCATTTAGTCCTATGCTCACAGCTTTAATTAGAGGTGGTTCCCTTCGTTATTTAACATGCACAAAAAGCCCACACAAAAGCCCTGCAAGCTGACCTACAAAATGGTGGTCAAGGCATGCTATTATTTGTCTAATGAAAGAAGTGAATGTCCTTTAAAGGGGTGGGTGAGGAGTTCAACAGGCTTGGTAGTCAAGGGCTAAGATAGTTGTGGTTGGACATGTCTCTATTGAACTGCATGGTACGCCTCAGTGGCTATGAACTGGACAGATGCCCATACATCTATAGTCTAAACAGGTCACCACCAATGCACCTCAACAAGTGCCTGTTTATTCAATCTCTAGTGCATTTAAATGCATAAGAGCAAAGCTTTCTAAAAGATCACACTTGAGAACATACAGTACAAGTGAATTTCAAGAATCTAATGCAGTAATGTTAAAGGTTGATCAGCATAACCTCTCAACGTGAAATTATCAAAGAAAAAGTGAAAGCAATTTCATGCCACATACAGAGACACAGGTTATATTCAGTTGAAAGGGGCATTATAGCTGATCCTCTGGGTTAGGTCCTGCTCTCCACACTTTCAGAATTCAATGAACATGTTATACAGCTCTCTTTCTTAAGTACTACAAAGCACAAGGGTATCAATGTGCCTGAGCTATGGGGAGGCCCAGCCTGTTGAGAACCGTAGGCAGGGCAGGAGCAGCCATGTCTTTTTAATGATCGCGCTTGAGCACACACGAACCACCCACCATCTACTGACTACTGAACTGTCACCTCCAGACCTCAATCTTAATTTAGCTAATGAACAAGCACCTCAAAACTTACCACCCTCCTCTTCAGACTCCCATCTGCTGCAACCTTCACAAACCTAAAGATCAAGGCTCAAGGAATTGTTTGTTTTTGTTAAATGCAAACTGGTTTGAGATTCTCTGGGGTCCATTTTGTGCCACATGCAGCTTTGTTTTTTCCTGTTCTCTTTCCTCACATTGAAAATAGGGCCAGTCCCAAGAGAGGGTAGATGGGCTGGGTTGGACTATCTTAGTCACACAGAGGGTCAAGTTATGGGTCTTACCTCTTGCTGTTTCCTAAAGAGATGGGTGCTTTAATGAAGCAGAATTTACATAGATTGTGGATCATTCACAGCAATTCTGCTTGTTTTCTGAGAAATAGTTGTTTGGCTGCCTAGTTTGCTTTGGCAGGAACTGATTATCTGCTGCCTTAGCAGCCTTACAAAAAAGACCTGTGCCTTTAAAATTGGAAAGATGAAAGAAGGTTGTAATGAGCCTTAAGCCCAAAGTACACTTAAGTAAATTAGTTTGATGTTGTTCTGTCTCATCTGTCAATCTATATGTGCAGTTATAAAAAATTGCCAGTGCAGGTACAGTATGCACATACTATGATGATAATGAATTTTAAATACTGCACACTGTACGCATACTCTAGCATACACATAAAAAGCTAAGTATACTTGGGGATTTATAATTCAATTGAGTTCTGAGTTTCATTTAAAGAAATAGTTAGAGTATAGAACTCTAACACTACTGTGCACAGAATATCCCACACAATTTGGTCTTGGAAGAATTTGATGAGAAATATGCTTTCATATTAAACGTTCAAGGTTTGAGAGTTTTTGATTGGAAAAACTGTTTGAGATTTTGAGATTTCTTCTCAAACTCTACAGGAGTCCCACAAACTGAAAATCTCCATTTGCTCTCATTTTTATCTCTGTTCTGTTCGAGCAGAAATAGCTGAGATGTACAAAAGAGTTTTTGAGATTTGTTTTCTGTGAGATTCCTCCCTTTAAAATGAACTATCCTGAGTGTATTAAATATTGGAGAAATGTCAACCAGATTATTTTCTAATTATTGTTACACTTACTGTGTAGCACCAGCAACCCTTGATTATGCAAATTGTATGGAGTCGTAAATGTTGGGCAGTTTGTTTAGGCAAAGCACATTCCAGTGTTTAACCCCATTTAATGGTCCATTATGACTATAAAACTCCACACCAAGAGTCCAGGGTCTTTTTCTGCACGACCAACCCTGTATCCTGATATAAATCTGTTTGTAATTTGGGTCACCCCAAGCAGCAGAAGTGATTCTGCGTTCTGTGGCCTTTCATTCTATTGAGCAAGAGCTGTAACTAATGGATGACTGGCTCTGTGATTAACTCAGTCAAAAGTCTGTGGCTTGGATTCAACAAGATTCTTCTGGTTTTTACAGGTTTGTTTTGTTAACATAAGAGAAGAATTAGTAAGTGCTATGATGATCCCAGCCAACAACTTTAATTTAGAGTTACTGGAGAAGGTTTTATATATAGTGTGAAATTTTTGTACTATTTGTGGCTGCTTACCACAATTTGACAAATTATGACATTAATCTTGCTATGGGTGTGCTTCTATCACAGAAAATGACTGTATTGTTACTTCTTTACAATGATAGTTGATGATAGTGTGGAATTTATTTTCATAAACAACAAATACAAACTCTGATTTGCCTCACTGAGCACATCAAGTCAAGTTACTTTTTCTCCCTTATGAAGTGTGTATAGGTCCCAAGAGAGTCTGATGTCTCATATTGGTTTACCAATAACCAAACAGCGACACCAGACTTCTCACAAATAGCACCGGTTGGTAGTAAAGTCCTCTCTGTTCGGGGTTTGAGTTTCCTGCACTCTTTATGTACATTTCTGAAATATATAACTTGGACACAGTCACCTCTGATAACAGACCACTCTAAATTGTAATGTAGAAACATTATTTTTCTGTAAAGCTGCTTTGAAACGATATTTATTATGAAAAGTGCAAAACAAATAAATTAAAATTGAACTGAATTGAATTTATAAAGTGGGAGATATTTCCTTTCAGATTATTTGTATATAATCCATCTGTAGTTTACAGCTTTTTTTAAACATTTTTTCCCCTATATGTTTTGTCATACAAAACGGTCACAAATAATTGCTTCTCTGCAACAATAATATAATCCATAATATTTGTTTGGGCACATAGGCATGTAATGGAGGATTTGACTGACAGTTAGAGACCTTAATTAATTTCCTGACAGAAATCAGATAGAAGTATCTCACGGTTTTATAGCTTTAAAAAAAAAAAAAAAAAAAAACCTGAACTTTGTTGTAAGTTCTTGCAGAGAAGGTAAAAGTAAAAAAAAATACTAGATGATTGTGTTGCTAAGATTACTTGTTTTGTATCATTTATAATAAATTATAGATTTACTTCATTTATAATTCACTAAAACAGCGGTTGTATTTAAAATAACTTTAACAAGTATTTGTGTGTCCAAAGCATTTTATGCCCTTTTAGTATCTCATTGTTTAGCTTAGCAACATGCCAATGGCAAACTCTATTCACATCAAATGTAAAACAAATTTTCCTTGTGCTTCATGTGAGGAACACTAGTTGTGTGACGACACAGAATTGCTGCCTATGCAGAGTGTCTAAATCGGTCGCTTTAAGTTCTCTTTCAGTTAAGAAGTTGTCTTTGTAGACAACAATGCACTTCATTAGTTTTGAACCACAGCCTATTACTGTTTCATCTCATAACATCATAATGTTTTTTGCACCTAATTTTCCCCAAACATTTAGTTCAGTTTGTGGAAACATGTGAAAAGTGGTTTCCTTTATTGGGTGAAACTCGACAGAGAAGTTCACCACAGTTTCTATGAACTTGCTTGCCCGCTCACTTTGGCTCAACATACGGTTCTTTATGTGTGAAACACTGTCTGCTATTGTTAGCCTCCAGTTCCCACTGTGGTCTCGCCAGATTGGAGCTCCAAGCTTTGCCTGACAACATGGTGTAAAATCCTATTTGCATTGTATTTGTCCGTGGAATCGTCAAGCCTGTGAGCTGTGGAATCACCCACTACCCCCCTGCCAAGCCCTTCATCTTCATCACCTCTCTCTCTTTCCTTCACACACACTTTTTCTCACTCTCCCTCACACTCTCTCAGACCACCACCAACCGTCCTTAATCAACACTCTGAAGACACTCTCTTCACAAGTGCTCACATAAGTAATAAAGGAGACCAGACATTGCATGATGATTACATCACTCAACTTAGCTGCAAAAGCACTCAACCTAGCTTTGTCTTATAGCATAAACTAGTACATATAAACCTACAGGATAAATCTATAGAATAAACTTGTACAGTGGGTCTTAACGGATTTTGCCTTAAAGGTACAATATGTAAGATTCCACTTTTAAATAATGGCTTGTCCCTGGTCATTGTCGCCTGTCAATGACGTAATATCCACATTATCCCTGGTTTCTGCTCGTACTGCCATAGTAACTATGGCGACAGACATGAACAACTGCGTTACGTCTAGTGGCACACTCACACTGTTGTTGTTTCGTTCAAGCATTATGGATCAAGGCAAGCAGACTTTGGGACAAAAGGAGAACTAATAAATACACGTCAAATAAACTGACCTGTGTGAGTAGTAATTCTGCACTTGCGGGGAGTTCGGTAGAATGAAATGTCCCTATTCCCTTATATCCGCGGGACTCATGTTAAAAATGTTATGTTAAAAACATCAATGTATTCACTCATCCATAAACATTATTAGATCCATCAGCATGACGACAAGTTCCTTAATTCCGCTTACGCGCCATCAACCTACGCCTTTGTTATTGTAAGAGGTTAGCGACCCCTAGCGGCGAAAAAAAATTCATATTGTAGCTTTAAGACCCATGTTTCATAAATAGTAGGACATCAAATGGCGACCCACTACCAACAAAACTATAGTAAACAAAATTGTCCTTAAATTCAATTATTTTAAACCTATTAATATTGGGAAAAACAGTATTTATTAAAAAATGTCAATAATATTTATTTGCAACAGTATGCAAAATTCACATTCTAAATGTCTCTTTAATTTCAATGGTTCTGTGCTCTCTGCAGCCAATAAATTCAAAATGAAACAGTTGTAGAGACATATCTTTACTTCTATATTGTGACATACATCCGGGTGAAATAAATAGGACAGAGACTTGGTTCTATCCACCGGTTTTTGATTGGACGAGGCAAATTTGAGTGCTATCTTGTAGTCAATGGTAAGAAAGTGACAGGGGTTAAACTGACTAAATGATTGGAGATGTCCGTCATACATTACCAGAAAGAAGTCTGTTAGAAGATCAAGTTATACAACATAACAGTTTGCAGTTTGATTTAACGCACAACCCTGGATGTTACAATGGGAAATATAGAAAGCTGGTACATGATTATATGGTAAGCTGCGTTGTATTTGTATTTAGGGTCACACTTTAGATTACGGTCCAGTTTTCACTATTGACTAACTATTAACTATGACTTTTGCCTCAATAAACTCCTAATTACTGCTTATTAATAGTTAGTAAGGTAGTTGCTAAATTTAGGTACTGGGTAGGATTAAGGGATGTAGAATATGGTGATGCAGATTAAGGCATTAATATGTGCTTTACTAATAAACAGCCGATATTCTATGCATGCTAATAAGCAACTAGTTAATCATGAGAATTGGACCATAAACTAAAGTGTCACCACACATAGAATTGTTTTTCTCGCACCCAATCTCATGAGACAAAGAATTTTTTTTATAAAATGTAAGCATGAGGGTCCATCCCTAAACCCACTGATGTAATCAGATCATACAAAAATGTACAAATGAGACTGTACAAATTCAAATGAATTAACCATCAAAAATAGTAATGAATTGCCATGAGAGTGTGTTATGCAGAGTCACATATTGAGAACCACTGACCTTTTAACCAACTCCAATCCCAATAGAAGAAGTTACCCCTGAACTCATGTCTTGCAACCTCCTGGATTGACAGAAGCTAAAATGGGGGAATTGAAACGTCCCCTTTGAAGTATCTAACACAGTGGCCATCCTGACGTGATCTTCTTTCATAGTCCCTTGCCTGGGGAAAAGACTGGGGCAGCCTGCATCATAGAGAACTCTATAGGGAACTGCAGGAAAACAAGCATCAACCCTTCTCTTTCACAGCATCCTATATGCTTCACTGAAGCCGAGCTATTACAAATCATTTGTTTTCCTTCAAGTTTGCTACCATCAGTCTCAATTCTGAGTCAAACTTTTCAAATTATTCAGAATTTTTAATAATAGCTTACTGACTCCAAACATGTGGATTTATAGCAAAAGGCATGTATTAATATTCATACTCTGGGATACCGGGGAAATAAAGGCTTATTTATTGTGCACTCAAACTTTAGCAGCAACAAAACAAAACAAAAAAAACAAGTGGCACCATTTTTCTACAGTCCCTATCCTGCTCTGACAGCTGTGTGTAACAGTGTTCCATCTCATGTCTTCATCGGAGTCTCTCTGGAAAAAAGAGCAGTGGCCCCCACCCTGGGCTGCCAGTGAAAACAAATCGTCACGGTGATCAGGCTTGCCAGTTACCCACTGTGGGTGGGGATTGGGATATAATAGGGTTGAGAAATGAAAGGCGACAGAGGATTCGAGTGCCGGGGCCGAGTTGCTCCAGCAGCGTCCCAGAAAGCAGGTGCGTGAGGATAATGCCGCTAAAACCAGCGACCGTAACTCCACGCAAGGCATGGGGAACTAATGAGGGGTCGGGCAGATAATTGAGTTGCCATATTAGTCGCTGAATATCAGCTCAGACGTCAAGGTGTACAGTGAGCTCAGCCCTTTCCTATCCAGATGCGTCTCCGTGAGGAAGAGCCATTTTTCACCCATCTCATTACTCTACGTTTACAGCCCCCTGCTCAATGTTTTACGGCGTACAGTAAACCCAGGCATAAACGTACGCCAGCCTTTCTATTAGGCTTTATTGAGGGAAGATCACTCTGACAAGAGTCTTTTATTTACTGCTTTACTTCACAACGTCAAGCTCAGGCTCTGGAGATTTGGAGGACTTTGTTGGAGATTGAGGCAATTCATGTCGTCAACACACCTCTTTTGTTCTTTCTACCACTCCATTGTTTTTTTTTTTTTCCTGCTGAATTATCCTTTAATGTACAGATTACCATCCAGTAATCAGATTCATGTTCCCTATTTGTCTAGCAATGATTCATCATGAAAAGCTGAATCAGGCATAAGGTGTCTAGCTCCTAATGGACTGAGACACAAAATCTATACACTATAACAATGGACAAATGTGGTATACCTTAAAGGAAAAGTGCACCTAAATACATAAATAAGCATACTTTAGCATACTGTAAAAAAAAAGAGAGTGCTTACTATGGAAATAATATATTTTAAAAGAATATAAGAAGTGATAAATAAATGTTTTTGAACACATAACTGCATGTTAATTTTGAATAATTGAAAATGTATTATTTAAATTTGCATTGAAAATTAGCTGAACTTATATGCATTTGACTCACTAACATGAATGTAATTTCATAACTATTTCTGCTGTCTTTGAAATATTGTTAAAGTGTACTGCCGAATGTACTGACAAGATTTAATGGTAAACTAAAATATACTTATTGAAAATTAATATTGAAATTTGTATATTAACTATATTTAAATATATTTGCAATTGCACATTTAATTATGAAGTTGCAATTTAGTGCATGCAAAATATTTTAACTTTAAATGTAATATCAAATAACACACTACAGTTAATATTATAATCATCTTTACATGTGCATTAGTACGTTAGTCAACACATCAAAATAACTGTACTTCTTTAAAGCATGACCAAAGATCATTAAAACAATGATTTCAAATCTACTTTAAAGTAAAACATGTTACAAGGTGCAATTAAGCGTGTCATGAAAGTATACTCACTTTATGTATACTTGGTGGCCTTTGGTCTCATTAATATATTATGTGCAAGCAGTTTTTGAAATAGACTTAAGATTTGAAGTACACTACAAGTGCACATTCAATACAATCTTTTCACATGGCTACATTGCATTCATTGACATTATAATACTGACTCAAACTCATGCCATTCCAACATATATATAATGGCTCAAGTCGACTTGAAATATAATGTGTAAGTCATATGGAATACTTCTATGAATCTTTTACGGTGTTATTTGAAAAATAAGCTGGCACGATAGAGGAACCATGGATCTAAATGATGTTGTGATGATGCCATTTAAAATATTAAGAAAAGTCTTTGTGATCTTAAAAACTGGATCACGCAATGATTACTGCTGAATTTAACACTCCCCACATAAACCTAAGTGAAGATAAGGAGAGACTAAACAAACAGGAGAATCTCCAGCAGATCACAGAAGGAACAGATGGCTTGCGTGATGCTGTGAAACATGAGAGCGTGCCAGATCTAAGCAGAGTCCTTTATCAAACTGTAATCTACAGCTTGTAAAATGATAGAAGAACTTAGATGATCTTTTTCCACCTTAGTCAGTACATGTTGACGTGAATACATAACAGCAATGTTATGAGGCAACGGTGATAAACAGTCATCTAGGGCGTTCTCTGGGGCAGCACCCAAAAATCAATTGCATTGATTTATGGCTGTAACCAGCTATGAGGTCACCGAGGTCCGGACCTCTGAAAATTTGAAGTTTTTCAATGACTAATTAGTCATTTAAAACTCCTCCTATGAGTGACTGCATGTATATTTCAGTTGAAACAGTTTGCTAGATTGTTTAATGTCAGTGGTGTGAAAATGATGGAGAGTGATTCATGTCGCTGTGAGACGCTGACTGAGTGAACAGGACTTGAGTGAGAGTTGTTTTTGTTTTGTTTTTCACTTAACGTGACACTTTAGGAAGTTAATAAAATGTGATGTTGCAGGTTAAGGTTAGCGATATCTTTATCGTTTCCAAAACAGGTTATTGCTGACAGAATGCCATATTTGGGATGACAAATGCAATGATCATCTTATCTGTAAGAAACTGTACGAATGTACACAGTATAACACTAGTACCATCTGTTGAACAAGTAGGTTACAGAATAAAATATGCAAACACGGACCAAGAAGAAGGCTTATGCTATTTTTAATTTAGTTTAGAAGTTAACCTTTCACAAAATCATGACAAAAACATTCATAAGAGCACCGGCAAAGTTCTTATTTTATCAGTCATATAGCAATGCTTATTATTATTAAGTATTGTTGCATGAATAATAAACAAAACAATTACCTAGCCAATAGTAAAGCATTAATAAATTGTGATTCAATAAATAAGTTCTAACTTAATGTCCATCCCCCCAAACAGACAGGATAGAGAGATTACATGTATGTAAATTGTAAAACAAGGAGAGATAGTTTCTCAGTTACGTCAGTAAAATTTTCATAAAATTCATAAAATTACATAAAATGTTATACATTTCTCACTCTTTGAAAGATTATATTAAGTACATGAGTTAGATTTGTAGGTGTTAATATAGCTCAATTCTTTTTTTCTTTTTTTCTTTTTTTTACTTAACAGAAAAACTGTTGTTGAAACCGTACCACACCGAGGTGCTCAGAGTGATAAAATATCACCAATTTCTAAAATATTTGATCCAAATAGAGCCATAGAATTATACTGACAACCCTATTAGTGAAGCAGCTCACTAAAATATTCAACATCTGAATGATACCTGCTGAGAAGGTACAACACAAAATACCACAGGCATCCCCCCCCCCCTCCCCCGAGGTGTAAAATGTCAGATGCAAAGATTTAATTTACCCCCATTCAGCTAAAAAGACAAATTTAAATGCCAATAGATACTGAAATGATACATATATCATCTAAATGACTCTAAAGAATAAGAAATGTTCCGTGTTTAAATAATAATATTTAAAAATAATAGAAGCAATTCTTACGATTCAATAAATTAACTACATAGTCCACTCGATCATGTTATAAAAAGGGATGGTTTACTCAAAAACTAAAATACTGTCATCATTTACTCACCCTCGTGTTGTTCCAAACCCGAAGGTCTTTATTTCTTCCATGGACACAAAAGGTGAATTATGTAAATATCTTGTGACTCCTTTTCATGTAATGAAAGTGGGCTTGCAAGCTGCAAAATCACAAAAAGCACTATAAGTGTGAACTCGTGAATGAACAATTCAATTTGGTTCATGTGACCACAGTGTTATATTCAAGACTTCTGAAATTATACAACAGCTTTGAGTGTGGAACAGTAAACTTTTAATAATTACAATACTAAGGAGAGATAGTCTCTCAGATACGTCAGTTTTCACTGTAGGGCTTTGATGATCAACCGTCTACTGTAGATGTTCTTTGAAATGTCAGTTGGCGAAAGCTGAAATATGTAAGACAAATGAAGACTGTTGTTCTGGACTGTTTGAGCTTCACTGATCTGATCGCTTCATTCTTTAAAATTCCCTTTTTATACTGTAATTGCTATTAAAAAAAAAACACTTAGCAATGTAGAAACAGACAAGGTGCAAAATAACTGCCCATGATCCTAAACATATTTGACATTTTGTGTTGACCTCAGTAAACCATCTTCCAATATACTGTATACTTTGGCTTTATAGATGCACACAATACAAGACAAGGTCAAGAATGTTTCACTCGCCTGATAAACTTAACACACTGGAACTATTAACATGTTCACATCAAACTCTTTCCTTGTGTATAGATGGTTGATCTCTATAAATACAGAATAATCTGCTTGTGATGCTATTTCTTTAGGTTAGCACATCCATAGCACCACTGAAGTATCAAAGACAAAATTCATTTTCTCTACTGAGCAAAGCTAATTATCTCATTCAGCTATTCAACTGGATCTGGCCCTCCAAGAGCTGTTCACTCATTTACAGTAAAATTCTAATTAGTTTCAGAGAGCGATTACACTGTTGTGGATATTCAAGCACAGACTTTGTCTACTGTTCACCTTCCACACCAACAGTCTCAAGTGCACTCATCTGAATTGCACTATATTCTCTTGCTAATGGTTATGAATCCCCTAAGCATTTTCATTTAGATTTCTGAATAGTAGCAAATATTACTTCAGTTTTCACTTCGATGATTCATTTCAAACCAACATCAACGTAGGCAAGTAGAGGTCAGATGCATCCGATGCGAAACGCAATCTTTGTTGACTCTTCAAAGTGAGTCGTGTTGGATACGTTCACGCACGAACAAGCACAATGCAGTCTGAATGTGGACAATGTCTGTCAGAGCCCTGCTCGAGCACGATTGTGTCCTTTTCAGTAAAAGACGCACCAATAAAAATGTCTGGTGAGAAAGCTCAACAATCCATCAGCCCATGCATTGGCCAATGGTCCCTCAGGATTCAAAGGCTGTCTGTCTTTATCGATGTGGGGGTGGTCTGAACAAGCCCAACAATTAGTTCCCTTGCTTTCTGAATCCAGCGGGAAGACAGTTAGAAAGTGGGTGGTTTTAGGGTCAATCTTAGGTTTGTGTAAAAATAATTAAGAGCACTTATCGACATCTGCAAGTATTTAACCATTTAACAACCATGGGAACAATTTTTTTATGAATGGAAGCTTTAATATAAGCTTAGCCAATATGTATTTATTAATCATATTTTTGCCCAAATTATTCACATTGTGAATATTGGGGTGGTTTTAGTATGCTTAAGTTTTCTAAAGTCTTAGTTTACTTAATTTTCCCTATGTGTCATTAGTTTGTCAGTTTATTCGTAATCCTTCTTCTTTAGTGTTTCGTGAAGATGCATGAAACAAGTGCTTTACCTAATTGAAACCTTAAAAAAGGTGTTACAGTTGATAAGTTTGATTAACATTTAATGAATCAGTTCAAACTAAATCAATTAATTTAAATAATTTTTCTATTATTCATTTTGCATCATCACTATAAAAATCTTCACAGAAGCTTTGTGGCATTTTTAATATATATTAAAATGTTAAATTCTTTGATTGTTTTAGTTTTACGTAGGTGAAATTATAAACTAAAATATTTTGTGGGGTAACATAAAAACATAATGGTATTTAAGGTACAACAGGGCTAAAGGTAGCCTAGAAATCTAGACGCACAGCAAAATGTATTTTGCAGCCAAGGTAGTCTAGCAACTCTCCATTGACTTTCGAGCTGCAAAAACCTAAATTGGGTCAGGCCAATCACATCGTGTATAGAGTAGGCGGGGCGGGCTTAACATAATGACGACAGAGTTGCGACGGTTCCCTGCTACTTGAAAACAAAGAATGGCTGATGACGAACAGCGGTCTTTCCAATCGGCTTTGGCCGCGACTCTGGAGGACTTGGAGTTAAGTTTTTTTTTTGAGAAAAGAGCAAAGAACGGCACTTAAGTCATTCTTAAAAAAAGGAAGATGTGTTTGTAGTTTTGCCGGCCAGATTCAAAAGTTGAATCTATCAACTGACGTTAGCTCCGCTGTTGGGAAAACGCTCTGGTTGGTTGAAGCGCTGTCCTATTGCGTGCCGAGGGAATTTGAAAGACAGCTGTTTATCCCGCCCCTCGGATTGAGCCGTGTCTATGGTGAGTTGCCAGACCTAACATCTTGATGTAGGTCTGGTTTGCCAGGCTAGGCTAAAGGCGCACTGGGGTAAAAGGCGTCTTTGATTTTATTTTCCTCTAAACCACTAGATGGCACAAAAACTTGCCACAGCACTTTCCAAAACATCCGCTCTTGAAGATGCACGTGGAAATTTGATACTTGACTAGATCGCGGAAAGTTGATTCTGCGCTAATTTGATTTAATATTTTATGTTTTTTTTTCTAAAAATGTTGTAGATTTAAGAAGCAAATGAGAATTGCTAAAATTATTGAATATATTTTGAGACATGGGTCTTCTTGATTTTTTTTAAAGTCGTACAAAACCTTTCTTTTTAGAAAACTTTGTGTACACAATGTTGTCAATGCTCGAGTTCATGTGTAGAGCCCCAGGTGATACTTCTAGCACAGTTTCATGTTATGTCGAGCCTCCTTAGTGTTTTAGAAACAGCGATTTTGATGCTATCACTGTACTTACAGCCCCATGCACTCCCATTCAAAAGGCATTTTGACCGAAAACAAAAATACGTTCAATCTTAAAAGTGGCGTTTCCATTCTAATTATGCTTTTACACGAATGTTTGACTCGGGTAGTTTAACAAAAATAACCTAGGTTGCAATTTAACGAGAATGACAGTATATTTATTGAACAAAAATGATTTATTTTATTTACCAAAATAAACGGAAAATAGTACAAACTTTGCTAAAGTGATTGTTTTGAACAATTATTAACTTTTATTATAATTAATTATTATTAAGACAATATTAAAAGCATATTATTTTAGCTAAAGTATTTGTTTAAATACTTTGTGCCTTTTGCCCCATGCTGGTGAGCCTTTTACCCCATATGTAGGATAAAAGGCCCACCTTGCCACCTCATACATTAAGATTTTTAAACAAAATAAACCACTTTTATGATTTATAATCTTTGATCACCAAAATGACATATTCAAAAAAATCCTTGAAAAAAAAATGTCTTCATGCCTTAAAATAGCTTGACTGTCACTCTACACCCTTGCCTCATTTAGTTTACACGGTTCTATGAATTTGCAAATTACCCCCACCTCCACTCACTCACACCACTCAGAGATCCACTCGTTGATGATCACATGTTGATGTGATTAGTTACAAGGTAGTATGTGACGTCAGAAACACCAGCGATTTCAAATCGCGTTTTTGAGACCGTCATTGGTTCAATGCAGTTTTAAGGAGAAAATACTCAGTTTGAGAAAATACTCAAGGTTTGTCTTAAAGCATATTAAAAACACCACATAGACATAGAAACAACATTAAAAACTTGATTTTCACCACAGGGGGGTGTGTCTTTAGCGACGCAACTGACGCTGGTAGGTTACATGATGATGACAACATGGCGAATGTAGTACGTCCGGATTAGATTCATACTACACACATTCGTACTATTGAAATACTTTTTTAGAAGTCGTGAAGTAATTACTTATTCAAAATAAGTACCTACAAGAAGGTATGCAATTTCGGATGCATACTATGAAAACAAACAAGACAGCAATGGAAAAAGGAACTAATACACAGTAAATTAAACCAGAAACATCAAGGCAAAGCATAACAAAATAAGAGCCCTTGAACAGACACAGAGGAATCATAACAATTATATTTTATCAATTTTACACATAGGCTAAATGAACACTTTTTTGAACAAAATTATCTGTTTACCACTTACCACTGTGTAGGCCGTCATTTAAACATTGTGCTCTTCACACTCTTCTCATTGTGCCTCAATTTATTCCGAACTGATTAATCTGCTTGTAGACAAGGTCAACATGGTTTTGCACTGATTAAAGCAGGACAATCACATAGAGAAGACTAATCAAACTTTAAAAGCATAAAATGATAAATTGAAGAAAACGGGTACACCTTCATAAATAACCGCAAACAATCTGGCTAGTAATGAAGCTTTTCCTCAGAGATCTTTAGGATAAAAAATAAGCCTTTGATCATGTTTGCAAGAGGAGCCTCTCTCCACACACACACACACACACACAAACACAATTTTCAGGTCCTTGTCTTTAAGCATCATCTGGGTGGTATAATTTCCCTTGTGTCCTGCATGCTGATAGACTTGCATCTCATCAACAGGGCTTGACACCGCCTGCGCAATGAAGATGAAGAGATAATGGTCTTTCAGTGGCTTCTTGGGATTGGCCCAAGCAGGAGGAGGCCCGCTGCACCACTGCAGCCTCTCTCTTTGTTTGTGCTCTTGCTTACAGCAACATCAATTGCGCACCATCAGTGAACCATTGCTAACAGTCCAGGGGCTGTATTCTTTATGCAGGCAAGACTCTTTCAGCTCCTGCTGAGGGAAAGCAAGGCTAGATTGAAAGGTAATGAGCCTATTAATTAAAGACCTTTCAAAGGGGACGGCCTGGCAACGTGTCCTCACCCCAGTCCTGGCCTTCTCACAAGGCTTTGGGAGGGTAATAGCAATGACTTCATGTCTCTTTAAAACGCACGAACATACTCACACAATTCTTCTCTCTTCTAGCAGGTTACTTTAATGCTGTACTAATTTCAACTCATTTTAAATGGGCATGAAATCAGAGAGCCATCTATAATCACTGATTATTCAAATGTATGCATATCAGCATTCCCTCAAAAGAGTGTAAAAAATTAGACTGACCAAGAAAGAAAGAAAAGCTATGATTTTCTAAATGCTTATTTTGGGGTTGTATTGGAATTTGAAAGTCAAATAAATCTTATGAATATTGGCTGTTTTAAGATTCTATGACTTTTAAAACACAAAAGTAGGCAGGGTGTTACAGGCTCCTATGGGCTCCCAAACATTCTTTAAGGGCACTTATTACAGATTACTAGGGGTCAATTAGTTCTACCAAAAGTCAACGTGCTGGATCTATTACGGTCTCCATGTGCTACTTACAAAGCACTAAATGGTTTAGCTCCCCAGTACTTGAGCGAGCTCTTAACGCATTATAATCCTTCATGTCTATTGCAATCTCAAAATTCTGGCCAGTCATATCGAATATGAAATTCATATCAAAATCAACTGCTGGCGGTAGATCCTTTTCCTATTTAGCACCTAAACTCTAGAACATTCTTAGCGTTGTCTGGGAAGCAGACACACTCTGTCAGTTTAAATCTAGACTAAAAACACACCTCTTTAAGCTGGCATACACATAACACATTATCAATTTCTTTAATTCAAATCATTTAAAATGATTGTTAGGCTGCATTAATTAAGTCAGCCGGAACCAGGAAGACTTTATATAACACCTGATGTGCTCATTACATCATAAGAAGAATGGCATCTATATGCAAATATTAGTCTCGAGGTTTACTGTAGTCAGCCGGATCCAGACCGTATCCAGATCTGATGAAGGACCAGCGCCTAGACACAACCACGACACAGCCCTGAAGTGTCAACTAGTCTCTCGCCTGTGAAGGCCTCCCCGTCCTCCCCTTTCCCTCTGTACAGATACAAATGTTATCAAAATGATTCCTGTTCAAATGGATCCGCAAAAACTTGTAATTTGGTGATGTCACTTTGTGAAGAAAGACAATTCAAACGCGCATACCAGACTAAACACGTAATACGCATGTGCATGCCCTCACCATTTTCACAGATTCACGTTCTCGAAGTTTACATGGAGATGATAACGGTATCGTTTTCAAAACTTGTTTCAAAGTTATTTAAAAAAAAATTATTTCAAAGTTTGCGTTCTCATGCCAACAAACAATGTTGTCATGTAAATGAATGGCCAGAGCGCATTAAAAGTTGAAAACGTGTTGTGTAAGCGGCCCCTAAGTTAATAACCATATCAGCTTGTATTGATCATATAAATGCTTGGATGACCAGTAATTTTATCAAACTCAACACTGATAAAACAGATCTACTTATTGGTTCACCTCAAATTACATCCCGTTTCTGTGTTGACAATGTTAACATTGCTGGAGTTTTGGTTCAACCTTCCACCACTGTCAAAAACATTGGTATAATCTTTGATTCCTCTCTTTCCTTCCTTCCACACATCTCCTCGCTCACTAAGGCCGGTGACACACTGGATGCGTGGCGTGAGCGTCTCAGCTGCGTGTCCGTTTTTATTTCGGCTCCCATGTTAACAGGTTAGAGCTTGCACACTGCCTGCGTGACACGCGCGTCTCAAGCCTTGTTTATACTTTCGCCTGGCTCCACAGCGCAAGTCTCCGCAGACTGCGCGCGCACCTCCCCAAACGGACGAGGCGTTTATACTTGACATGCTCGCCGTTGTACTATTCTTTGAAACGACAGGGGGCGACTCGAGTAATTGTCCTCTAAACCATCAGGAATCAGCAGTGAGAAGAAGAAAGCTATACACACGTGACAATGTTTATTTTAGTACACCACCATCAATACCACACTACAAAAATAATCGTGTAAAACCCAGTAAACCCTGAGATTACTACTCGTGACAATAAAACAAAATATATGGATATGAGAATGTGTATAAAACATAACTAAATTAACGATCTCTTACATATTTTCTAATTTCACTAAACATTTCATTAAGTTTTGTGAACATTTTTATTAAACATGGACCTTTATGTTCATTAAAAATACTTTTTATGCTATTGTATGCTCATTTTTTAAATGTAAGCAACTCATTTAGACGTTCGAGCTCGGCCAGATTCGGCTCGAAGTCGTTCATCTTCGGATGCGGCGCCGCGCGCGTTGTTACAAAAAAATGTCGCGCACACCGCTAGGCGAAATTGGGTCTTGCGAACCCAACGCGCACGACCGCCCACACCGCAATGACGTCATTTTTGCCGCGCGCACCTTCGCGCTCGTGCGGACGCGTCGAGTATAAACCAGGCTTCAGGCGCGGCTTGAGCCGCGCGGAAAACGCGTGCATGCTAGAAATAGAACCGACGCCTATTTTTCACGCGACACCCAAGCGTGTTGGAAGCGTTTCTAGGCAAAATAGAATAGGAAAAGATGTTTATATGTAATTTTGACACGAATACATATTAATACATGCCATTTTGATGTTTGAAAGTGTCTAGGGTTTGACATAAATCCAAATATAAATGCAATTTTAAAAAAATATGATCGATTTTCAAATACTGCACCTCTCAATACAGAACGAAATATTCTGTAGCCTATTTTGCCGTCAACACTGCCGACGTTGTCTTTGCTGCTATATATTTATGTTTAACATGAAGTATAGGCCTTCCACAACTCTCTCCCCATATGTCAAATATATCACCAATGAGGCTTATCATATGTCACCTAGCAGCAGCAGCGCCGCGTCAAACACGCTTCTGGTGTGCAAAGACATGGAAAACGCCACGCAAACGCCACGCAGCTGACACGCAACAGAAACGCCACGCTCACGCCACGCAGCCAGTGTGTCACCGGCCTAACCCCGGATTTCCACCAACTGCGGAACGGCTGCGGAACGGCTCAGCTGTGTGTCGGCTCCGTGCTCCGCTGTCCTTCAATACCCACCAGGTCCGGATTTGTTGCGGAACGGCTGCGGCCATGACCGACAGCTGAAGTCACAAGGACCCACGAGATCTCACAAATTCACGTATGATCACGCGATATAAGTGCTGAATTGCTGCGGAGCTCTCCGGCATCCGGCAAAAATAGAAACTCTGCGTATCTGCTCCGGAGGGCTGCGGATCGCCGGAGTCGGAACGCAGCCGTTCCGCAGTCAGTGAAAATACACACATTGACTTTAATGGAAACCTATTGACTCCGCCGCCGTTCCGGAGCGGATCCGCTGCCGTTCCGCAGTTGGTGGAAATTGGGGGTTAGTCTGCCTTCTTTCACCTATACAATATCGCTCGCTTACGTCCATTTCTGAATATCAATGATGCTGAAACTCTGGTTCACGCTTTCATCAATTCACGGCTTGACTACTGCAATTCTCTCTTCTATGGCTTACCCAATTCATCTATAAATAATATTCAGAACTCCGCAGCTAGGGTCCTCACTTACACAAAGAAATCTTCTCACATTACTCCGATTTTACACAGACTTCATTGGCTACCGGTACGCTTTCGTATTCAATACAAGATACTCCTTATCACATTCAAAGCACTCCATGGTCTGATTTCTATGTTTATGTACCACTATCTACTGTATTATGTTATCCATCTCGGTTTATTTGTATTGTGTCATGTCTTGTTTCTATGTCATGTACATTGTACTTTATTGTAAAGCGACCTTGAGTTTCCTGAAAGGCGCTATATACAATAAATGCATTATTATTATTATTATTATTATTATTATTATTATTATTATTATTATTATACTTGTTAATACAACGGAAATTAATCAATCAAAAACTTACTTAAACTGGACAATGACTTACTTCTAGAGCTGCTGTACAGCCAAAACAATCTATGTTCCATTAATTTCCTGTTATCACTATACAGCTGCTTTGAAAAAATCTGTATTGTAAAAAGCGCAATATAAATGAAGGTGACTTGACTTGACTTGATTATCAGAGATTTTCTACTTCCCCCAGTCCTAATCACGAGTCTGTCACGTTCAAGTACTTTGTTGTCGTAAAGAATAAGAATCATGGAGGATGGCAGGTTCATTCTTGACTATTTACTGGGAAAATCTTATTTAAGTTAAAATGTATAGAAGATAGTCAATAACCAACAAATTTTAATAAAATGTAGCGTCCCATTCATAGGCAATCATATAAACATTGCCCACGCTATTGTATACATTCACTGTGCTATCTATTGTTATCACGAAATACTGCGACAAAAGGCAGAAACATTTTTTTATCCTTAAACTGTCCCAGCATAGCTGCATGACATTCATTTTTTATAGCAAACTGTGACTGCCAAACAAATTTCAAAATTATTCGACAATGAAAATAAAGTTAACTGGGAGTGTTTTGCATTTACAGAACATGTTTTAAGGAAACCACACTGCCACTTTGGACATCTAACATGTTCTGAGTTCACATGCAAGCCAAAAATTGTAAAAATTCTCTGGAACCAATCAAGTACAACCCAGCTGACAGAATTTTTATGGGAGTGGGCCAAGGCTGTTTTTTACCAATCACGACAATGTAAAACAAAACTCAGACACTGTCCCCTAACATAGTGCTGAACTCACCAAAAACAGTACAGACTACTGATGATACATGGCATACTGGCAGTTATTTACATAAGATAAAGGCTTACCCATCAAGTTGTTGACTACTTTAATTTCCTATTATCAATGTAAAGCTGCTTTGGAACAGTCTACATTGTTAAAAGCGCTATATAAATGAAGATGACTTGACTTGACTTGACTACTTTTCTGGATGATTAGTAAAAATTAGTAGCTGTGCAATGCTCTGATAGAGCATTTGACGCAAAGATGCATTTAGAAGGCATGGATAGAACTGTGTCGAATCAAGCATGAATGCAGCAAATTTGATTTCTAAAGACATAATTGGACCCGCCTCTCTTAAATTTTCATTGGTCAATGAATGTCTGAATCATAATTTCACAACTTTTGGTTGCATTTTCCAACTTTGGAGCATCACTGCCGCAACCATTTTTCACATTTTTCCTCTACAATATGTCCTTGCAAAATACTATCCATACTGAAATCAATGGATTGGCTGCACTCTCTGATGCAGCATGAACTCTAGTGTGTAAGCACCCGAAGGCTTTTGCTTAAGATGCTTCAATTTGGATCAAACAGGAAGGCAGTGAAGATCCAGAATATAAGGTAATAAACTAGACTGCCAGGCTCTTGAGCCATTGATCAGACAAGGCAACTTGACCTTCCAATATTACACCCAAGGATGCAAAACTGGCTCCATCAATGTCAATGTTCAAGCCACATGCATCATTGATTTTTATTGAACAGCATCACAGTATATTTAAACAGAGATGCCATGCTAGAAATAATCTTTAATGAAGCTTTTATGTGATTTGGCTTGCTCAGTGCACTACCAGTAAAACAACCATATATATATATACAGTGAGGAAAATAAGCATTTGAACACCCTGCTATTTTGCAAGTTCTCCCACTTAGAAATCATGGAGGGGTCTGAAATTGTCATCGTAGGTGCATGTCCACTGTGAGAGACATAATCTAAAAAAAAAAAATCCAGAAATCACAATGTATGATTTTTTAACTATTTATTTGTATGATACAGCTGCAAATAAGTATTTGAACACCTGAGAAAATCAATGTTAATATTTGGTACAGTAGCCTTTGTTTGCAATTACAGAGGTCAAATGTTTCCTATAGTTTTTCACCAGGTTTGCACACACTGCAGGAGGGATTTTGGCCCACTCCTCCACACAGATCTTCTCTAGATCAGTCAGGTTTCTGGGCTGTCGCTGAGAAACACGGAGTTTGAGCTCCCTCCAAAGATTCTCTATTGGGTTTAGGTCTGGAGACTGGCTAGGCCATGCCAGAACCTTTATATGCTTCTTACAGAGCCACTCCCTGGTTATCCTGGCTGTGTGCTTCGGGTCATTGTCATGTTGGAAGACCCAGCCTCGACCCATCTTCAATGCTCTAACTGAGGGAAGGAGGTTGTTCCCCAAAATCTCGCAATACATGGCCCCGGTCATCCTCTCCTTAATACAGTGCAGTCGCCCTGTCCCATGTGCAGAAAAACACCCCCAAAGCATGATGCTACCACCCCCATACTTCACAGTAGGGATGGTGTTCTTGGGATGGTACTCATCATTCTTCTTCCTCCAAACACGTTCAGTGGAATTATGACCAAAAAGTTCTATTTTGGTCTCATCTGACCACATGACTTTCTCCCATGACTCCTCTGGATCATCCAAATGGTCATTGGCAAACTTAAGATGGGCCTTGACATGTGCTGGTTTAAGCAGGGGAACCTTCCGTGCCATGCATAATTTCAAACCATGACATCTTAGTAATTGCACAGGAAGATGTTACCACCTGCTGGGCATTGCTGCCTGTCGCACCTCCTCCAGTGCCCATGGGTCAGCTGCAGGGTCATCAGCCAGAAACCACCATTCACCAACGTTTCGCTCCTTTAATTCTGGAACGTCTCCTGGTGGCGGAGCATTGACAGGGACGTCTCCCTGTCACCCCCTGCAGCTGATAGCTGTTCTCCCTGCAGCTGTTGTCTGGGGTTAGATGTTCTTCCCCAACACCTATCTTTCCTCCTCAGCCAGAGACAAAAGCTACCTTTCTCTGCCTCCTCTCCCAGATCCTTTGTTGCCCTCCTTAGCCTCCCTCCGGTCACTCCTGCTTCCCTCAAGAGGCGTATGGTTGACAACCCAAGGAAACCTCAGCATCCGACCTCCACTGGGTAGATGGTAGTCTTCCAGCCAGCCTCCCGGCACTCAGCAGCGAGCTCTGAGTACTTGGCCTTCTTCCGTTCGAAGGCGGCCTCGATCCCCTCCTCCAGTGGTACAGTGAGCTCAATGAGGTGCATCGATCTTGCCTTGGTTGACCACACCACTATGTCTGGCCGGAGAGATGTGGTGGTTATCTCCGTGGGAAACCGGAGCTGCCTGTCCAGGTCAACCCTCATGTTCCACTTATGGTTGGGGGAGAAGGGCCTTGCTGTTTCTCTTGATCTGGTGCTTCTCCTTACCCCTCCTTCCGACACAAAGATGGTGGGGTCCTCTGCTGATGGTGGTTGTTTGCTACCCTGTCGACACTCCAGTACTTCGGCTAGCTTTCTCAGGACCTGATCGTCGCGCCATCTGTAGCGTCCCTGTGAGAGAGCGATCTTACAGCCTGACAAGATGTGCTGGAGACTTGCGTTGGGGGCATTGCAGAGTGCACAGGATTCTTCATTCCCAAACCACTGGTGGAGGTTCCGAGGGCAGGGAAGCATGTCGTAGGTTGAACGAATGAGGAAGCTAAGTCTTGCCTGTGGGATCTTCCACACGTCTGACCAACTGATGTTCCGGTTCATGATTCCCTCCCAGGTTGTCCAGCTTCCTTGTCGACCCTGCGACACGGCCTTGATTTTGTAGCGGTCTTCCTCCATCCTCGTCACCTCTGCTACCACCATCTCCTTCCTTTGCTTGCGATTGGCCTTGGACCAAAAGCGTGGTGTCTCTCCCCATCCTAGCCCTGCTCTTCCTGCCTGAACTCTGCCCATGATCTCCCGGTGTTGTAGCCGACCGACAGCTTGATCGACCTCGGTTTGGGCATTCCACTTGCGGCCAGTAGGAACCTTGGCATTTGCGTTCCTTACTGACTCGTCTGTGGACTCCCTCAGCTCGAGAACCAACCTGGTCTTTTCTTGCATGTAGCCCAACTGTATGGACTGCAGTGGCAGCTGCAGCATGTTTTTTCCAAAGAGACCGGTTTCAGATAGGCACCGTGGCAACCCTAACCACTTTCGGATGAATGAGTTGGCTTTTCCATCCATCTTACTTACGGTTGATGAGGGAATCTCACTCATTTTCAGGGGCCACATTACCCTCCTGTAGAGTGTAAACTGGTAGCACCAGACCTTATACTTCCCAGGGAGTTGGCTTTGGTCGATCCTTGCCAGTCCGTCAGAGAGCTGCTTCATGACGGTTTTCCCCATCTGTTTGTCAGATAGGTCTGCAGTGTACTGCCTCCCCAGGCTTTTGATGGGTTGCTCTGATAGGAGTGCTATTTTTTCCCCTCCAACGACAAAGGTGGTATTGTCATTTCTGACTCCTCTCCTGAGGGACAAGCTCCGGGACATCAATTCGTCCATCCTCTTCAGCAGTCTTGATGTGCATGCTGCTGTCTGAAGGAGGCTGGTGACATCATCCATGTAACTCCTCAGTGGAGGAAGCCTCTTACCAGTTGGGAGTTTGATCCCCCCCAACCATTTGCCTTGCCCCGATGAGGATTATCTCAAAGGCTGCTACAAACAGTATTGGAGAAATAGTACACCCCATCGCGATTCCTACTATTCCTACTCCTCCGCTGCCATCCGGTGGTGAAGTCCTGGAGGGAAAAACACATCTGCAAGTTGCTAAAGTACTGAGCTACCAGGTTCTTGACGCAGGTGGGCATGTGGAAAAATTCCATGGCATAGTTGACCAGCTGATGCGGAACTGATCCGTACGCATTGGCAAGGTCAAGCCAGATGACATGCAGGTCGGTCTTCTCCCGCTTGGCCTTCTGGATCTGGTCCCAGATCATAGTGGAGTGCTCTACACATCCTGGGAAACCTGGAACTCCTGCCTTCTGGCAGTTGGTGTCAACATAGCCGTTCTCGATCAGATGGCTAGCACTGAGAAGAAGATCTTTCCTTCTACATTCAGTAGTGCAATGTTTCGGAATTGGCTAATGTCTTTGGAGTTCGTTTCCTTGGGGATGAAGACTGCTACCGCTCTTTGCCACTCAGATGGAATGATTTGCTTTTTCCAGGCAGTTCTCATCAGATACCATAGCAGCTCTAGTACCTTGGGGCAGTTCTTATAGAGCTTGTAGGGGACCCCATTGGGCCCAGGTGCAGAAGAGGACCTTGCCTTCTCCACGACTTGCCTTACGCTTGCCTTAGTGTATTACCAACAGTAACCTTGGAAACGGTGGTCCCAGCTCTTTTCAGGTCATTGACCAGCTCCTCCCGTGTAGTTCTGGGCTGATTTCTCACCTTTCTTAGGATCATTGAGACCCCACGAGGTGAGATCTTGCATGGAGCCCCAGTCCGAGGGAGATTGACAGTCATGTTTAGCTTCTTCCATTTTCTAATGATTGCTCCAACAGTGGACCTTTTTTCACCAAGCTGCTTGGCAATTTCCCCGTAGCCCTTTCCAGCCTTGTGGAGGTGTACAATTTTGTCTCTAGTGTCTTTGGACAGCTCTTTGGTCTTGGCCATGTTAGTAGTTGGATTCTTACTGATTGTATGGGGTGGACAGGTGTCTTTATGCAGCTAACGACCTCAAACAGGTGCATCTAATTTAGGATAATAAATGGAGTGGAGTTGGACATTTTAAAGGCAGACTAACAGGTCTTTGAGGGTCAGAATTCTATCTGATAGACAGGTGTTCAAATACTTATTTGCAGCTGTATCACACAAATAAATAGTTAAAAAATCATATATTGTGATTTCTGGATTTTTTTTTTTTTTTTGATTATGTCTCTCACAGTGGACATGCACCTACGATGACAATTTCAGACCCCTCCATGATTTCCAAGTGGGAGAGCTTGCAAAATAGCAGGGTGTTCAAATACTTATTTTCCTCACTATATATATATATTGGGTTGTTAGTAAAGTCAAAGATTGGTTTAAAGAGTATACTCTTAAAGGAGACCAGCATTTCCAAAAATCCTGACTCACTGTGAAGGAAGATCCAAGGCAAAGTATCAGCTGGATTGTCAACATGTTTCCTGCAACACATGCTCAGATACAGGGACAGTTTATCCATAAATAAAGACTTTTCCTAGCATTTCCTAGCACAAAACTATGTTATTAACTCAAAAAAACGTTTTACCAGTGTTTATGATTTGTAAACTAATACATTTTTAGATTCTGATTTTGAACATTTTTGTTTGGATCATATAACCAGCTCCATATGTTTGGCTTTTCTGTCATAGTAAACTTGCTCAGTATCTCACCTGGTACAGCATTGCATTTGCGATGTGAATGCTCGGGTAAGAGTCCTGTGAAACACGAGTCACGATAAAAGAGAACAAAGACTTATAGAAGAATGCAAAATGGTATTCAGCAAATGCATTTTTATCTCACGTTTGCTTTTGTTTGCACTATCAGTTAGGTTTAGAGTAGGGTTTAGTGTAGGTATGTTATTTTCAAACACAATAGAGAATTAACCTTCTAGTACCACTTTCGAGACATTTCATTTTTAAACTCCCAAGATAGAGTATGTGCAACAACCAATGTAATAAAACATTGCCAGGTTCACAGGTTTTGGATAAAACTGCTTTTAATGCCACTCATTGGACATTTCACTTTGAAAGTGTTGTGAAACATGCAAGAAGCAACGTAATATTTAGCAGAAATGTCACTACAGTAATGCTATCTCACGACCAATTTGTACGAATGAGTACGAGGTGGCTAAACCCCAGTGATGGGTAGGTTTAGGGGCGGGGTCAGGGGTAAGTCATTCGTATGAATTCATACTAATTGGGCAACTCTTAAATACGTATGAATTCGTATTTAAGGATGGAAGGTCCGAATTAAATTAATGGGAGCACCTTGTTTTGTTCTTGCAGATGAGTTGTCAGGAAAAACACATTTTACTGCTTAGTGTCCACCTCTCCACCCTACAGAAGAGTGCTGACAGCTGTTCCTAAACTCTGATTTGCCTTTCAGTGTCAGTCAGGAAACAATGTGGTGGAAACTCTAGACGTACCCTGGAGTGCCGCCTGAACTTTACTTCCGTTTATTGGTCGCCTTACTTGCTTGACTGGCCAGGGCTTCTCCCACAAGGCAACAGGCTATTTCCCTGCCCTGCAGAATGCTTCCCAGGTTTGACGTTGAGACACAGTGTCTGCCCTTTTTGATTTCATATCACTGTGGCTCATCTGAGAAAAAAAAAAAAAAATTCAGTTCTGTTCCACTAGTTTTGTTTGCTCATTTCAGAATGCCACCTCAATGCCAGCCCGCTCAGCAGTGGAATCAATATTTCCTCTCACACAGCAAAGGCCAGGTTTTGCAACAGTGATGAATATTAGATAGGACACTAGCTGCCAGCGAGACAGCCCAGAAAAGTCGTCTGCCTCACTTAGACCAGGCTGCTAAGGTTACGGCAGAACCGTGTGTAAACATTGGATGTTTTCAGTGACCCCCTCAACCCAACTTGATACCGCAATGTCATTTCAGAGCAAAGCAATTTTAATAGAGCATACTGAAAAACATCAGCTCCAATTTGTCAGCATCCCACAACGGGACTTCATCTGCACTAAAGCAGTTTTCTTTATTGAAAGGTCAAAGTGCTTTTCACTGTCCTGTCCAGAGAGTGGTTCTCATAGTGCGTGTGAGAGGGTAGAGGGCATGCACCCATATCATGTGTCACACATGTACACAAACACATAAATCAGGACCAGGTTGAGGAGAGAGATGATTTTACCTTCTATTTACAACTGATGAATCCTGGGACCATGACAAATACCCTGAGACCAACAATAGTGGACCCAGAGTTTAAATTTGACCCCATGACATTAAACACAGATGCACATGAGAGGGTAGAAGACTGCCATGGCCAAACCTCATCATTACGATTAACACCAATATTATCCAGGATTTAGTATGTCCAGACTAACTATTTCCAAATTTTGTAAATGACTAAAATAATGGGAGGTAAAAAGAGAATGAACAACGTAAAATAAATAAATAAATAATACAATGTATGTGCTTACATTTTGTTTTAAATAGAAACACACACAAATGCAAATCTTAAAACATTTGCAAATAATTAGCCTATTTAAAAATAAATAAATTCTCATTTATTAAAGTGGAAATTAAAGCTTAAAAAAACTGATCTTTAATATTACATACTTTTTTTAGGAAATACACCATTTGTTGCGTGTATGTTCAATGTGTATGTAAATCATACTAAAAACTGAAATATATCATTAAAATTACTTTAGCATTTTATGTGTATTTCTTGTTATTTCATTCCAGCACTTCCTTGAATTCAAATTCTAATTACAATTCTGCATTATTTTTGCTACAAATGAAATGCCTGCATACAGAATGGCATACCCTGTTACAGTCAAGCAGTGAAATCATTTACAGTATAGAAATTTATAATAATTAAAGCAATCACAAGAGTTTCTGACAACAATGTAACTATGTAAGTAATGAAAGGGTGTCCTAAATCCAATTGTGTAGAGAACTGCTAGTATCTATGTTGCTAGTTCAAAAGATTTGTCCAAGCCTCCGTTGAATTCGAAAAGTCAAGTTAGAACTACAGTAACAACAACGGCTTGGGCCATTCCCAACAGTGCGGTTTAACAGGGACACAGCGCGACTGTTTGATATTGGTTCTATACAGCGTAGCCTACAACAGGTCAATAAACAAAAATATAGAGTAACTTACATTTTAGACACAATATTGCCAGTCTGATCATCCAACGAAGAAAGTTAAGACAAGACAAAGCCACAGCAGAACCATGCAAGTTTTGCAACACCAACAACACACACAGCAGCAGTGCTGTTTTGTTTTGTTCCCGAACGAGTCAGTGTCACGATCTCACGATTCAATGATTCAGTGTCACGATTCAATGATTCAGTGTCACGGTATCACGATTCGAGTTCTCAATTTCGTTTTCGTTTTTCGTTCCTAAATGAAGCAGAGTCTTAAAACGAACCGGTTGAGTATCAGGGACTCTCATAACTAAAATTACTAGTGTTGTTTCTGAACGAATCTGCATTTTAAATAAATCTATTGAATGAATGACTCACTCAAGCAATCCCTTGTCGTCACCTACTGGCATAACAATATAACCTGCAGAAAGAGTCTGAAAATTTCCTACTAGATGCACACTAGCACACTATATGATTTTTGGATCAAAATATCCAAAAACCACTAGAACAATGTTATATATTTTGTTGATTTGTGTAGGCTACTTACATTATCCATAATGTTTCTAAGAATATTTAGATCCAGTGAAATAACAGTTTTAACCAGGAAACGGACCATGTCGTACGTCGCCAATCAATTACATCATACCCCCTCGATTTCTAGTTTTATTTTGTAGAAACCATATGGAAACACCAAAGACGCTTTAATATATTATGTGTTTTATTAGACAGGTAAGCAACTGTTTGGACACGTTCATCGACAGAAAACTAAATTTTGTTTTTCTTGATTTACTGCGAGTACCACCATGCCTAATATCATCTAGCTCACTGCAGTGTGCAAACAAGTGTCTCATATAGTAGCCGCCGAGTGAATGCACAGAGTAGCATTATAACAACTTTCATCACACTCAAATCTAATATGATACAACAGCGCTGCGTTACCCCACATACGCATGACCGGAAGAAGCAAAAGCTCCACTGTTCTCGAGGTGTGTTGTCATGCTTGTCTCTCATTAGAAATCACTCAAGCGGCCTCGTTTCTCTCCAACGGCTTTTGTAATGTTAATAAATCTTTAATACATTACCGGTCATCCATGAATATGATTTCTGCCCGAGTCCCCTCGTATTCTCCATCGGCTGTAGAGGTGATGACAACAACTCCCATGATTCCGCGAAATCAAGGCGTCATCAAGCTACGCCTTTGTTTGGAAAATGTCATAGTGTGCCTTTAATGCAGAGACTGTCTAGACACAAGCAAGTGGAGTGATATTACAAACAATGAAAAGTCACATTTACTTTATATCAGAACTTTTCTAATTCTGCTGACTAATTACATTGAAGGATGAATTAGTCAAGAATGTTGTGAAATTATGCTATCTGGATAGCTGATGATAAAACACTGGCAAAATCTTAGTTGGTCCAAGAGAGTTTCTTGAATGAATTATAAGAAGGAAGTTACATAAATATCAACCACAATAATTATATAGGTTGTGGAGAGGACAAATTCCTTATGTCTAAGAATGGGATTGAAAGAATTGCAATAACACAACATACTGAATCTGTTCGTTCTTGCCTTTTCCAAGTTTCTTGACGGTTTCCAAGAAACTTTATCCACCACAAAATTATATTTTGAGTAAAACATCTTAGCACCACTGGTCTTTGGCCAATGTTTGGCTTAAAGGTTGCAGTTAACGGTTACCGCATGTATAAAGTGTGAAAATTATGGGGGGGAGGGGACATGACACCTTTGAACGGTGTGAATGTATATTCAGAAAACAAAACATATACTGAAACATTCTGAATTAGTGCTTAGTACAAATGAAAGATACATTTGTGTTTTTTTTTTTTTTTTTGGTTTTTGTTTTGTTTGTTTTTTAATAATTTCTTTTTAGAAATTTTTGTTCTACAATATACCAATTGGTTTAAGTCTTCTTGAGGGTGAGATCTATTTGGGGGTGGGGTGGGGGGAGAATTTCTTTCTATCTCTCTCCCCGCTATTTAATATGCTGTTTCAATATTCCGGAGGGTGTTAAATGCAAATTCTGAGGTCACTCATAAGTCGGTGTGAAAAATAATTTTGAGGACAGAGAGATTTGAAAGGTTCCAGAACATCTGAAGGACATAAGCCTTCCTGATCATATACAGTAACTGATTGAGTAGATTGCAGTGAAGAACTCTCTTTTCATCTGCTACAGAAGCAAAAAATTTCTCATTGTGATAAAATCTCAGGATACGACATACAAATTCTTTGATGACACACAAGGAAACTGCAAAGTGTCCACATTATGCAGATATATTTCCCCTGGAGAAACTTCGGAAGTCATTCAGAGGGGTTCATTAACTGCATGGAGTGAAATTAAAGCGAAAAGTCTAATATGAGAGGAAATCTCCACCGAGAATAATGTCATGCTCCATCTCATTTCTATTATGCTGCAAAATGTTTCTTGTTTTCATTGATATTTTAATTACCACAAAAATTGTTTTGTTTGAGTAGTTTGTCTTGATGCATTCATCGCTCAATATTTGCCATGTGACAAAAAGGCTTTAAAAGCTGCTGGAAAATGATGCGAGTATTTGTGGGGCAAATTCCTCAGATGGACTTACTGGAGCGATTAGTGCTCTGTAATGATCTTCCTGATTCTTGTCTTAATAGCTGGAAAAGCTTTGGGAAGTTAGATCTGCGGGGTTTCAGAGGGAGGGCTAGACTAAACGGCTTTTCTCCTTGAAGACTACACTGTAAATTGACCAAGTTGGATGTACGAGTTTGAGTACATTTTGCCTCAAATTAATTGTCTCCAGATAATTAATTGAAAGTTGCCTCAAAGTAATTAATTAATCTCCCTAAAACTTGGTAATCATGGTCAGCTAATGTGGTCTAAGAAGTCAACCTCACCGTTCAATTGAAGTTAACTAGATGCAAGTAAACTTAACTAAGATTTGGAATTAAAAGTTTTGCTTTTACTAAACTTTAATTCCACTTGCTTACAAAAAAAAGTGAAACATTAGCCTTTCCAGGGGATTCAGCTCCAAGCATGCTTTGCATGTGACTGTATGAGAAGAGTTTGTTACAGTCTACTTTATTTTATTTGTTTTGGGAAAAGAAAAGTAACAGTGAGACTTGTAGTGTTTAATGTGACTATTATCTCTAAATTTACAGGGGGTTACAGGGATTTTACATTAACCTTCCTGATTCAGTTAGCATCACACAAAGTCGTATTTTTTACTTTAAAGTTTGAATCTATTGAATTGTTATTCAATGAACTGTAGTAAAAAACGATGGTTCCACTTTATATTAAAGGTATGTGATTTTCAGAGAGGCAATCAATAGCCATCTAGCTTTAAAAGCATAAGATCCCACCCTCCCTTCAGAGCATCTCCAAAGCCACACCTTCAAACAAAAGTGTCATGTGAGATGGTGTTAAACTACCCCATGTCTCAAAGCACATAACATTACAATAATAATGAACATAAACAACTTAAAGAGCACTGACCAGTACCACCTGACTGCTGCAGATTCATTTCGGTGTTGATGATATTGCCATTGAAACACATAAATTCGAATCACAAACCGCTCCGAGTATAACGTCACCTGTTTCCATCTCTTACAAATTACTGTAGTTATGGCGTGAACACAGCATAAGCTCGTTGGTTTGGATCAGGAGGAACTGCAAAAAGGTGGCTACTGTTTTGGTTGTGGTGCTCGTTTCCAAAAGCTTAGACAGCTGACTTGTTGCCTTTGCAGGCAGCGTTTGTGCATAAATGTACCTGCTGTTTTTGGACAGACTTCTGAGGCAGCGTAACGGTTTAATGATCTACAACAAAATAGAGAGAGCTTTGATGATAACTAAGCAAATATTTAATTACTTCAATAGTAATTTCTTTCTAGAAATTACATCAAAAGTGGAAAATGTTGACAAACTGATCACCAACTTTCATACAACATCTTTATTTTTAGCTTCACTGTCACAGAATGGAAAGCAAAATGGGATATAAAAGGCAGAAAAGGATATCGATGCTGTCTTCAAAAAATTATCAGATTAATGTTTCTCAGGACACAGGAAGTGAAGCTAACTTTGGATTCAGACGTGCCTTGATGCCTTTCTACCTTGGAATGCATTCTCCAAAAGCAGCATTTTTAAGCTTTCGGACGCAGCCAGGTTTCCAGCGACGGACGAGATCCGCCGGTTGTAAGCGGGAAGGAGTTGAAAAAAAATATACATGAAGTCGGTAGATTAGATGCAATATTTGCCCAAACAAAGCCGTTTCAGACATTATGAAGCAACAGAAACAATTGCATGACATATTTTATGGACTGCTTAATACAGCATCTTATGGACAAGAATAATGTTCAACATAAGCCTAAACTATTTAAATACCAATATATAGACCAAGTGGGTCTATACTTTTTATCAGCTTTATTTTGATAAACATGACACAATATAACATTTAGGTAACATGATAAAAGTTTTTACTGTTATAAAAACATAAATTTGGAGGCATCAGCTGAGCTGAATGTGTCAGAAAAAACATGAAATACACAAGATTGTTGTCTTCGGTGAATCCGGCCAATCGTGAAACAGTTGTGTCATCATCAGAGCTCGAGCAGACGATTTGGGGGCAACTGCAGGGTCTGACCCAAGCAGCAGGTCTCGTCTTGCTCTCGTGGTACTTTGAGGCACACGTTTTTAACCAGAATGCATTGCATTTGTCAGGCACCGATCGATCTGTGCGCATTAAGTCGAACTCACCCATTGACTCAAGAACCAAAGGAACCACTTGCAAGATCACAGGAACAGGGGAAGCATGCATGACAGGATCACATGACATGAACCAGGAAGCAAGACTAAAAAGGAAACATGATTAGGCTACTGCTGCATCCGAAATCGCATACTGTTAGGTACTGCATTTGTGTCACAGGTCGGGATGGGCCAAGCCGGACTGCGCCCACCCCTGAACCAGGACCACCCTGAGGAACGTGTCAGAGACGAGACGGAAACAGAATTAAAGGGAATAACAGTTCTTTTTATTAAAGTTAAAAGTAATTTGAATAACCTAAGCTAAAATCTTCCCTTCCTCTTCTTCCCCGGAATCGAGGCAATGCAGCAGTCTCCGGGGCCCACTCCCATGCCGGTACAAGGTTCGCAATGGCCTGTGATGGATCGATGGATTTCCACAGATGAGTATGCGGTCGGGGCTGACCCTCTTCCCACACTGATGCAGGGTCCGCAGGGACCTACGACGGACAGGTGAGTTTCCACAGGTGAGTAGACAGTCGGGGCTGTTCCTCTTCCCACACTGATGCAGGGTCCACAGGGGCCGACGACAGACAGGTGAGTTTCCACAGGTGAGTAGACAGTCGGGGGTGTTCCTCTTCCCACACTGATGCAGGGTCCACAGGGACCGACGACAGACAGGTGAGTTTCCACAGGTGAGTAGACGGTCGGGGCCCTTCCTCTTCCCACGCCGCTGTAGGGTTCACAATGGGATGCGGTAGGCAGGTGAGTTTCCACAGGTGAGTAGACAGTCGGGGCCCTTCCTCTTCCCACGCCGCTGTAAGATTCACAATGGGATGCGGTAGGCAGGTGAGTTTCCACCCGTGAGTAGATGGTCAGGGCTCTTCCTCTTCTCACACCGATGCAGAGTTCACAGGGACCCACGACGGACAGGTGAGTTTCCACAGGTGAGTAGACAGTTGGGACTCTGGGGCTGCAGCAAACTCGAGTCAACAGGCTGAACGGAGCTTCTCTAGGACAGACAGTTAGGACAGACAGAGTCAGCTTCAAAAGCAGTATATAGGCCTCACGTGTGTTGCCGGGGACAGGTGACTTCACCCCATGCAAATGGGCCGGGGGCTATAGCAGACTCAAAGGTGCAGGCCGAGCGGAGCTTCTCCTGGACAGACAGAATCAACTTCAACAGCAATATACAACTCTCACGTGTGTTGCAGGGGACAGCTAACTTCACACCATGCAGATGGACTTGGGGTTGTAGCAGACTCAAAGTCGCAGCTGAGCAGAGCTTCTCTAGAACAGACAGAATCAACTTCAACAGCAGTATACAGTTCTCACGTGTGTTGCAGGGGACAGATAACTTCACACCATGCAGATGGACTTGGGGCCGTAGCAGACTCAAAGTCGCAGGCTGAGCGGAGCTTCTCTAGAACAGACAGAATCAACTTCAACAGTAGTATACAGTTCTCATATGTGTTGCAGGAGACAGATAACTTCACACCGTGCAGGTGGGCTTAGGGCTGCAGCAGACTCAAAATCAACAGGCTGAGTGGAGCTTCTACGAAGACAAACAGAATCAACTTCAACAGCAGTATACAATTCTCACGTGTGTTGCAGGGAGCAGATAACTTCACACCGTACAGGTGAGCTTAGGGCTGCAGCAGACTCCAAGTCAACAGGCTGAGCGGAGCTTCTTCCAAGACAGTCAGAACCACTACTTCAAAACAGAAAGGTTAGTTTGACTTACAGATGCTGTTCCTTCTAGTCCTCAACAGATGGAACCAATCGACATTATGAAGCTCCAGTTACTGACAGTAGACCAGCATGGCACGAGGAGAGTGCACGGCAAGAGAAAATAAATCTTCCACACACACACGGCAATTTCACTCCAAACATGCAACGTGAGGGAGGGAAACGTCAATTTAGGCACTGCAATCCACTTCAAATAAGTGCAGATAAGGCCAGCACTCACCCAGGGGTCTCCGTGCCACAAGCAACGAGCTTCAATGCTGGGAAAAAGAGGTTTCGGGGTTTTCCTCCACAGACATAGACAGGATTCACATCACCGTTCCAACACGGGGGAAGAGGGTAAGAGATCGAACATGAATCAGTATAATTCACTCAGTGACGTTTAGATAGCACAATCAAAGCACTCCAATCCACCTCAAATTCAGTGTTGAAACATGCAGGTACGAGATACGATGGTCGATTACTTATCTCTCTCCCTTCCAGGCAAACGGTGTGTTTTCACAACTCTTCCACACTCCTCGAGTCCCCTCCAGCAGCACTTCCCTTTGCACACCACAATTCTTCTCTGCAACACTCAAATAGAACGACTTCTCACGGGAGAGAACCACCCAACAGTCTCTCTTCACTGGCTTTTTATATCCTTCTCAATGCCCACATGGCTTTGTCATGGCTCCAAATTAATTGCTCACACCTGGTGTCAATTTCCTCATCCCGGTTGGCAGGGCAACCGATATACACTTACACGGGGGGGGGGGGGTAGTGTTTCCTTATTATTGTACCGGAGGGGACACAATTGCGGCGAACTTTAGTTCCGCCCTCATTTGTCACACCGTGACATTTGGGTTGAAACTTTGCGATCGTTAAAACAAGTATGTTGTATAGTATGAATGTGTTTAGTATTCATGACATTAAGACGTACTACATCTACCATGTTGTCATTGTCATGTGACCTATTGACCTATGTGTCAGTTGTATTACTTCCACAAATCCTCTCTCGTGGCCTTATGGGATAGTAAAGTCCATTGAACGCACACTTCAAAATCTCGCCAGAAGCAGTATAGGTCATCTGGGAAATTTTCGAATATTGTTTTATAAATACTATATGTATTCGGACATACTACTCAGTTAACATACTGTTTTTCGCCTACTATATAATATGGAAGTAGGCATATTCGGACTAAATTACTTAATAAGAGACATGAAAACATGAATGTGAACCAAACCAAAACAGACGGGACATTATCTAAGTACATACAGTAGTAGTTAAAGACAACTATACTAAAATGTGACCAAAATTACTATTTCGTATTTAGTTTTAACTGTTATTAATTATTAATTATGAATACACCAACAACTGAATATGCAACCATTTTTATTATAATTCCGTAACTTTTTCTGTGTAATTTTGATCATTATTTAGTAATATTATAGTAAAATTTTGTATAACCTCCTGAGGCTAAACATTTTCTCAAAGTTAAGCACCTTTCACTGATCTATAGTTAAAAAAAAAAAAAAAAAAAAACTTTCTGGCATTATTTTGTATCTTATTAATGGAAAGTGCTAAATATAACTGCAATGTCCACAGCACATCAGGGTTTACAGAGTGTTTGTTGAGATTGACTATATGGTTCCTTTGGCCACACATTGTTTGCAGATGAAACTGTTCCCATCAAACAAACAAAAAAATTCCAAGGACAGAGCAAGACAGCAGAGGAGTGTGAAAATTATGTGTCTTGGGTAAGTGATGCAAACATTACACAACTGACGTGGTTCAGTGACAGTGCCACTGCATTTTATGGTCTGTAGTGAAAGGTTTTCAGCATTATATTGTCTTCATATGTCTTTACTCAAGACAGCAGGAAGAGTAAGACGCTTAAAGAGAAAATTAAATAGGACACAACCGTCAAAAGCACAAAAATAATTATTTCCTATTTATTCATATGATAGCAAGAGCGAGTTCACATGAAAATGAACTCCATGAACTCTTGAGAACATAAAAGCAGTCAGAAATCAGTGGAAAATCCTGGCTTGTTATTATTCATACCCAATAAAGATGTCACTTTTAATCACAACATGCAAATACACACATGATGTACATGGTGCTGTGATAAGCTCGGGAGGCAGTTCCGTGCTAATTTGGGTTTGTAACGGCAGATTTGCTGTTTGTTGGCAGTATTCCACAGCGCAGAGGGATCAGACTGCAGGCGGAGATGGCGATGACTTTGTTTGATCTCTCACAGGGCTTTAGAACTCAGAGAAAAAGAAAAAAATACCATGAAATACTGCAACCAACAGACATTTTGGGTAAGAGAAGAGGAATGTCAACATCTCACTTTTAGGTCATTTTATAAAATGTGTGCCTTTTCCAGTTTGATATGGTCATTTTTAAAGTACATTATTGGTTTTAAACGTTAATGAATTTCATACCATGTCTAGCTAAATTAACAATCATTTATGTTAGGATATAATTATACCATCAGAAATGTCTACTACATTTCTGATGGTATAATTATATCCTAACATAAATGATTGTTAATGACAGGTGTACAGTATGATTTGACTTAAAGTTTTGAAGTCTTGTGCTCAAGGTCATGAGACTATAAAGTGATTTTTGAAAGGGATTTTCTTTTCAATTATTAGTTATATAATACATAAATTCATTTGACACTGACATTTCAAGATCATATCATTCGCTAGACAAAATTTAACAAAAGGTCATCTTTGAAGAATGTGTGCATGTATATATATTAACAAAATGTTAGTTTTTATTTCCATATATTTTGTGTTTATTAATTGCACATTTGCAGAGATATGTTGGAAACACACAACAAAAGCATCCTAGTGAAGAGTGAAAATAATTTTCAAATCAATGTTAGTATAGTTGAGAAACTATTTTAGTTTTTATTAATAGTTTGAATTAGTTTTAGCTACAGTCTTAGTATTTTTTTTTTATTGGATTGATACATTTTTATTTTAGTTTTAGCTTTAGTAGATTGATAGCAAGTGTCTCACAGACAGACGATGAAGGATAAAGTTCAAGTCTTTACCACAAGTCTTTAATAGTAATCCACAGCTTAAAACAGAACAAAAGTTGCATATACAAATGCTAACTCAAACAAGACCGGATGCTAAACACAGGAAAATATATTAGTACCCATGACAATTTAGAGAAGCGGGAAAAGAACAAAGGAACACAGGAAACTAATGCATACAAGAGTCCAAAGCGAAACCAAGATCAAACACAATTGAATAACATTACGATCCCTCCTGGAAGGTGTGACCTCGTGGCATGAAAATGAGGCAGCTTAGGAGGAGGACGAAGGCATGGTGACAGGAAACGGCGGATGGATGGTCACCGTCGGCGGCGATGGAGGATGCCCGCTGATGCAGACCCAGAGCATGGCTGTGATGACAGCCCACGGTGGAGTCGAGGGAGGGAGGAGGACAGTGCCGACGGCATCCGTTTGACGACGGATGGAGAAGGGACTGATGGATCCCAGGGCGCAGACGGAGAGCCGATGGACTTGAGTGACACCGCTGGTACTGGAGACCTAGGTGGAGTCACTGCCAGGCGGAGGCGGAGCCAGAGTGCTCAAGGACTGAGGCGTGGCCGGTGTGACTGAGCACAGAAGCCGAGCCGAAGGAACCCTCTGTAGCTGGTGGGGGGGGGGGGGGGGTTTGAGCGAAGCGGAAGGCTCGTAAGTCTGTGGTGAAAGTAGAGTGACGACTGACCGAGGTGAAGCCGTTGGGATGAGGGAACCCAGTGTAGCCGCAAGACTGAGGGTCTTTGGTGGAGGGTGGGAGCAGCCAAGGTGTAGCCGACAGGTCGACGGGCCGAGGTGGAGCCAAAGGATCCTCTCGCTCAGGCAAGGCTGGTGATTGCTCGACCTGATGCTTCATGTTGCTGCAAGGTGTCACTATGGAAGTCGAAGGGCTGCAGGAATCCAGCTGAGGCAGGGCTGGAGGACTGGCTGAGCTGTGATGTGAGGGTGACAGAGGTAAGCTTGACAGGATCAATGACGTTAATTCCAATTCCCAACAGGTCGATGATACCGTTTCACTCCTGTCTTGAAACAGAGATGAAGGACAACAGATAATACAAGGTGGTATAGGTTTGGAGGTAGTACCTTTGTGTCCAAATCAATCAGCCAGTCCTCGATGTTCAATTCCACTAGTATTCCCTCTGCCACTGATGTCGCTGGCTCACACCCCTGGTCAGACTCACTCCGGGGCTCCGGGGCTATGGTCGGCGTTGTCCCTTCCTCTTTGGGCTCTGGCTCACTCATTGCGGCGGGTGGTCGCTCTCCATCTGCGGGGGGCTCATGCGAAGGCTCCATTATTGAGGGTGTTGGTGGGCTGGACACTGGGTCTGGCGATGTCCTGAATTGGGAACAGGCGCTCTCTTGACACCTGATGATGGTCTCCCTCCAGTCAAGTCCTGAGGTGTCTGGGAGGTCTACTGGGTGGTGGTAGATCGCCCCGATCCATTACAGCGATTTCTGCCATCTCGTCGTCATAGGGTCAGGTGACGGCAAGATGGCAGAACTGCTCTGTGAAATGAAAAAAGTCCAAACCCTTTTGGGCAATTGCTGCAACTTTAGCTGCATAATCCATTTCTTGTAGTCCAGTCTTCTGTCAGCAAGTGTTGCACAGACAGACAATGAAGAAGGATAAAGTTCAAACCACAAGTCTTCAATAGTAATCCACAGTTTAGTTTCAGAAACAGAAAAGGGAGTTGCATACACAAATGAGACCAGACACTAAACACAGGAAAAGGCTGAAACTTAAGTATGATGACAAACTAGGTAATTAATGTGCCACAGCTGAACTAAACAAACTAATGACATTAGTAACCATGACAACACAAGAGAAGCAGGAAAAGAACAAAGGAACACTGGAAACTAATTAATACAAACAAAAAGGCCATGAAAACGAAACTAAGAACAAACACAACTGAATATTTGTAACATACAAAAAAAATGAAAATTAGAAAATTTGCCTTGGTGGCTAGCTGAAATAAAATAAGTTACTTTTTTTTTTTTTAATGGCGCCCAAGTTTTCAAGTTTTTTATGGTATTAGTTTTAGTTGTCATGGTACTACTGTCACAGAATGAACCAGAGACAATAAAATGTTATGAATGAATGTGAGGAAACTTCTGAACATACACTACACTTTAGCATAACTTTGACGACACTGAACAGAGAACTGAGAAAATGGCTTATAAACACAGATATAGATCATTAACAAAACAGGGAACAGGTGTGTAATCAGAAACCATGACAACAAACAATGAATTAGAACTCAGGCAATGACTGTGACAAAGAAAACCATGACAAAAAACTAAACAGAACAAGATGATGAAACTAAAAAGAACCATGATCGTCATGGTCACGTTAGTTAACTATAACAACCCTGGTTCAAATATAATAAGTTACTGGATTTTTTAGATGTATTCAGAAAAATGTCTATAGTAACACAGTAAAAGAGGCATCAACTATTCACTGTTTTGTAGAATAACCCTGCTGTTATCCTTAAAAAAATATGAATCACAAAAAGATGGCAATATTATGATAATTTGCTGACAATGTAGTGACAAACAGAGAAAAGCCAAAAGAGGAATGATTCCAAATATATTCTCTTTAAAAGCCCTGCTGCTCATCAGTCACCTCATTACCTCTTTAAAGAGCATAAACAATCCCAGCTCGCTGGACACAGATCTTCATTAAGTCGGTATATTGGCTCTGCTTTTTTTGAGGTCAGTGTCTCAGGGGAAGAGACATGAAGTTCATGCTTGAGGAATGTCGGACCCCCCTGTTTGAGGGCATCACTACCGTCCTTCATATTAGGTGGCCTGAGAAGGGAAGCACACAGGATTCATCAGTGTCATGCTTTCATCATGATATGATCCCTTGAGATCTTCCAGGCCCATCTCATATGCGTTCTCTCCATATAACAGCAGTCACCCGCTTAACTGCCCTGATAAAAGTGGCCTACAGCAGTTACTAAGGGTTTAAAATCAAAAGGAATATGTTCTGTTCCGATTCTAAATCAAATTATATTTCAACAGAACTGTAATCACAAATTGTGATTGAATCGTAGTCCTTTGAGTCAGAAGCAGCACAGGCGATTGGAGTACGTCAGAGGCATCAGTATAAGGGGTGGTCACACTAGACTTTCAGCATGCAAATATAAACGGAGACCGCTGTGAATATGACATCACACACCAAGATTTCGTAATAATGTACAGCAGTAAATACTTCAGAGGACCCTTGAAGGAATAACAAAATAATATACCATCTGTTCCATGCAGCATTGCCATCTAGGCAGCTTCTCTTTTTATATTGTTTTTATATTCTTTTAAATCCGTGTGGTATAAAATGGGATCGTGCCATACCGCTATAATCAGTGCTTCCTCCATCTTGGATTTTCTGAAGAGGTCACGCCATGATGTGTCGATCTTCTTTTGGTCACAAGTCTTCATGTGACTGGAATTCGAACATGAACTTTGGAACGCACCGAAATGCTAAACTTCTTCTCATGACCTTGCATTTCCAGTCTCCAGCATTTCATGCGTAGGAATAGAAGTCAAAGGAACGACAAGTTTTGTGTGACCGTCCCTTTACTGACGGGCATTTGACATGTTGCATCATGCCACATCTAGTGTAGACAGCACCCTTAACTAATTATAATAGGTTGTATTGTCTTTTGTTACGTTGCACCACTTGCGTCCGGTGTAGACATGGTGTCAGAAAAGAAAATAGCTTACTTGTTCACATTTATTGTACTGAAACATTCCTGTCTTAATTTTTCTCTCCCAAACCCATATTTTGGTTTTAGCAGGCATGTCATATGCTACATTTGCCCAATATATAACATGAACAGGTATGTTTACACTTTTTAATCATAATAAACAAAAAAATTACACATGCATAAGTTGGTTGTCGATTTACGCTAACACACGATGATCTACGAAAAAAAGAAAAGCTGATTAACGATTCTGATACATTTTGACGTTCCGTTCACATCAGTGGAAGTATGCAAATTTTTCGAAAAACTTGTTCCGTATTTTATAAAATACAGAACTAAATAAGAACCAATCCCTACCATCTTAGTAAGAATCATAGAAAATAATATGTTTATATTGATAAAAAAAAGTGTCTAGTTGCATAACAAAATTTCACAATTTAAAAAAAAAATAAATGGAGCAATTTTTCTCATAAAAAATACACATAACACGATGCAAACTGATGAGATAAAGACTAAATAAGTGGCCTAAACCCTGTCTTTGATGAAACAGCTCAGGTTAGTTGCTAGTGAAGGGTTTGGTATTGACTAAAAAACATATTTGTATCCAAAATGGAGTTTTCATGAGCAAAGATATGTTCTTTCTGGGGATCATATGCCTGCTGAGGAACCACCATTGAGATGAAATTGTTTATCCAGGTATTATTGACCTTCTTAAAGGGAATTAGAAAAATAATCTCTCTTCTACTATGTCATGATGAGTAAAGCCAAGTTACTGCAAGTACAAAATCCAGAACTTGGCCACTGACCCACTGGCCTCTCTAGTTATTTGAGCCATCATTACATGGAACCATCATAACCTTCCAGCATAGCCTAGCCAAGAGTGTTGGACCTGAAAATGCAGTTATAATTTCCGATCTGCCTCACCAAGTGCGTACAAATAAGCAGTGTCAGTGTTTAGAGCGCACGCTGCAGCACAGCGCATAATGTAGCTCAACTGAACAAATATGGGCTGTGTTGATCCAGTGAGTCAGAGAGAGGAGATTGTGGGACAAGCACTGCTTATACGTAATTGAGGAAATTAGAAACTGCCATGGGACTGGCAAGCAGTTAGCAGAGTCAACATGGCCGTGTCTCTCCGTGCTCTGATTGGGGTGTTTTTTGGTACCAGGACGAAATGACTATTGACATTTGTAATGTGATTGAGATGGATGAGAAGCACAGGGGTCTTGGTCCAGAGAATTAAACCCTGCTAATGAAAAATGACGACCTGATGATGAAAGAGCAATGCAGAGCAAAAATTATGTCTATTTGGCAGACCCTTCTGCCACATGAGCTGAAACACCCTATGTACTGACAATGCAGTGTACATTGTGCCATTTATTGCAAAGAAATGCAAAAGAAAACTATTTGGTTACACTTTATTTTAAGGTGTCCTTGTTGAAGTGGAATTAAACATTTAAGTACTGAGTAATATTAATTAACTACTTACTATAAGGTTAGGGTTAGGGTTTGGTGTAGGGTTAGTTGCATATAATTATGCATAAAATGTTACATGTAACAAAGTCTCTGTAAAATAAGGTGTAACCAACAATTCTTACAATTACTTTTTATTAGGCTAAATATTGTCTTTTTTGTAATTTCATAAAACTGTAGAAGTTTTATTTTATATGGTAAAACAATACAGTAGAATACAACAAATACATTTTTAATAATTTATTTTTCATAATAATTTTTCTCAAGATAACTTTTTAAAAGAGGAGATTAAGGGACGAAATAAATTAATAATGTATCTGGGTTTCCATATTTTGCAGTTCCATTTGGTGCCGCTGCGAACTTAAAATATCGATATTGTACTATGTTTCTAATCTCACAAATGAAGCAATAACATACTCTACGTAGGTACAGACATGAATGCATGACCAAAAAATTACAAGTGTGCAGTCCTGTGCAACACCAAACATGCATATACTCAATGTGATGTCCACATATAGTCAACAACACGGACAATACAACATGTACTTGAGTTATTTATAAATTTGACACATTTTGGAATGCAATGATGCATGAAATCATGACTCGCCTAACTAGAAGCAGTTCACATGCTCTTAATTACCTCTGTGTGTTTCCATTCAGTTTTCTCACATAGTCAATTCCATACTGAAAATCATTCGACATGCATATGAATTTAAATTGCTCATTCATTTAGCTCTGTTTCTAGAAGTCTGTTGTTTTTCCCCCCACAGTCTGCCTTGTGTCCTGATAGTTTCTTTCGTCTGTGCTGAAAATCAGAAGTGCACGTGCACAGAAAACATTGTGAACGAGCAGGAAGAAACATAAATTCATTATTTTTTCACTGTGTTCTGACTGTGTTCTGCTTTAACTGGTAATTTTCCTCCTAAATTGAATTGATGGAGAGAGAGAAACAGATTTTATTCATCAGCTTTTATTTTCTTCTTTACAGGGACACTTTCACCACTAAGCCTCACAACTAAGACTCGCCGGTACCTTTGAAAAATGTTAATCTCAAATATATTCATTCATTTTGAACCAAAAGCCAAAATCCACAATATCACATTCTTCTGTCCCGAAGCGCTCTTTATGTTCAAACGTTCCCTTGAAAGGCTCTTCAAACCCTCTTCGCCACTATGTAACATTCAAAAGGCAGAGCTTCATCAGGCCTGCGAGCACAAAGGGAGTTGAATATGAGAGGGTCTGAGAGCACCTTCAACTGCAAATAAACCCTGGAGGTTATACCACAGCTACCGCCACTCTGAACACCGTCTCAAAGGAATGCAAAGTTACCCAGAGATGTAATGTTAGATGTGGACGAAGGCGAATGCAAATGATATGCAAGGTGAAGAGAATTAATCACGCTCCAAGCGCATCTCGTTCCTCTCTCTGCCAGCGGGCTCTTCTTAGTGCTGAAGCTAATTGGTACAAAACGCCGCCTTGTGTCTTCATTGCAGGTAATTGAAAGGAAAGCACTTTTACAATGGCGATGCCTGGAGTCTCGCCGCTTAACCGATGACAGAACACATCCTGCTGTGACACATTAGCCTGGTTCTGTCTGCTGTACCTGATTATAGGAACTGTGTGAAGTCTGTTGTATCATTTCTACTGTAATACAGTATAGAAATGTACTTAAGATTGATTTGTCCCTTAATCACAGTTAACTGTCATCTCAAGTCAATGAACAAAATGGGCCCTTCGAGAACTGGTATGAGAAATGTATTATTGGAATTAGGACGTCTGTACAAGAACATTTGAAAAATACAGGTAACACTTTAGAATATACTGTTCAGTTGTGAATAACTACACAGGAACTAATGAGTGATGCATTATTAACACTCTTGTAACTGCTATTACCTAACAAGAAATTCTGATTAATGAATTAGTAAGTAATAGTGCTTAGTCGAATGTGGTAGTTTACTGTTAGCTAATCAATAACTTTTTTTTTTTTCATACCTCCCAGAGGACTTCTAAGAACTACTATAATCAGGTTCATAATTAACATGAATAATGCATAATGTATAATTAATTCTAAAGTGGAGGTCATGGAAACCCACTAGTGATGACTCAAGTATTACCAAATCCTTCAGAAGGAATTACTAAATATTTAGATCAGTATTCTAAAGTGAAAAACATGATAACTCCCTAGTAATTACTGAAGTCATTGTAAGGTTTTGGGGGTTTTGTATGTTTTTGTAAGGTTTTGGATAGCAATTCCTTCCAATAGATTTGGTAACACTTGAGTCATGACTAATGGGTTAGCATGATCTTCACTTTAGAATTAATTATACATTGTGCATTAGTCTCATTAATTATGAACCTGTACATAGTTCTTAGTAGTCCTCTGGGAGGTATGACAAAAATAGTAGTTATTGATTACCTAATAGTGAACTACCTCATTCAACTCAACACTATTACTCACTAATTCATAAATCAGAGTTTCTTGTTAGTTAATTGTAGTTACTAGAGTGTTAATAGTGCATTACTCATGCTAATGTTGATTATTTTTGTACAGTTTTGGACTTGTATATACTGTGCACCTCTATATAAATAAAATACCATCTTTTGTACCATAGTGCATTTGCGAGTAGAGCCATCATTTTTATTTTTCCATCTTGGACCATAACACTGCCGTCAAAACCCACTTCCCTACAACAACCGAATAGCATATAATTGTAACTTAAGTTCCTTTCAAGGAAAGTCTATTCACTAGCAACAATATTGCCAACTCCTCCAGGCAGCTATTTCAGTCATGCAACACCAAATTCTATGTATTTGAATGGGGGAAACCGAAATCTCAAAAACTGCTGGCCAAACTTACATTTTACTAACAGAGCTTAACAGCAGTTGCAGTGATGGGACGACTTTTCCAATTGGCGACTGGCTGTTTTATTGTCACGATCTCTAGTCACCATGCCTGTCACCTTCAACACTACATTACCCAGAATCCTTCCTGGTCCACCACCTGCACACATCCCTCAATCACCACCAGCTATCAACAATCAACTCATCAGCCCATATATAAGCACCCTGTTCACACACACTCATGGTCCGGTCTCGTCAGTCTCTACAGGAGAGTAACTTTCCTTACCCCACCTACCTATGCCTATGCCTATGCCTATGCCTATGCCTACCTTCACCGTCCTCTTCCAGAGTCTCTTTTACTTGGACCAGTTGTCATCGTAGTGCTTGTCTTCAACCTACAAGCAGAAAGACTCATCAGTTAAAGGAGTAGTTCACTTTCAATTAAAAATTTCGTGATAATTTACTCACCCCCATGTCATCCAAGATGTCCATGTCCAGGTTTCTTCAAGCATCTTGGAGACGTTCCCACAGTTCTTCTGGATTTAGTCTGCCTCAGTTTTTTTCTGTTTCTTCATGTAATCACAGACAGACTCGATGATGGTGAGATCAGATCATGGCTGTTGTCAGACTCCTTGTGCAAACACAAATCTCACTGGATTATTACAATTAATGGCAAAAAGAGTGTTTGGAAATTTAAACTGATATTTCCTACTGACACACTACAGCAAAAGATATAAATAACTGACTTAAAACCATTTTCTTTGGGGGGGGGGGGGGGGTATTAACATGCCTAAGACTTTTGCACAGTACTGTATATATATATATATATATATATATATATATATATATATATATATATATATATATATACATATATATACATATATATATATATATATATATATATATATATACATATATATACATATATATATATATATACTTTTTAACCACAAATGCCCGTCTTGTACTATCTCTGAGATGCGCCATGCATTACGTCATCACGTTGGAAAGGTCACGCGTGACGTAATCGGAAGTACCGACCCAGTGTTTACAAGTTTGGAGTAGATAAGACCCTTATTTCTCAACTGAGATCGTGTCGAGCCTTTGAAGCAGCATTGAGACTGGCATTTGGACCTTCAAACCGTTGGTTGCCATTGAAGTCCATTATATGGAGACAAATCCTGGAATGTTTTCCTCAAAAACCTTAATTTCTTTGCGACTGAAGAAAGAAAGACATGGACATCTTGGATGACATGGGGGTGAGTAAATTATCAGGAATTTTTTATTTGAAAGTGAACTAATCCTTTAAGTGTGACTGTCATTTGAACTGCTTATGTTTATCACTCACCTGTCTGCAGATCTTCACAATCACCACCAACCCTTTAATAAAGAACTGTTACATGTCTCATCTCCTGTTTCATGACTTTTACTTAGGTGGGACTTCAGTTATAGCGCTGCCATATATAAATTGGTTTCTCCCATTCATACTAGTAATACAAGTGAACTGCCTTGGTAATATTTAGTCTTAGTTTATATCTTTAAAGGATTTGAAATCTCATAATATGACTTGATACTGTATCCCAGTGCTGTTATTTATCTTTTTTTTTTTGTTAATCAGCTTCTTGACATTATGACTTTTATGTTTCACAACTGTTACTTTTAATCTCACATTGTGTTCTTTTTTTTTACTCTGAGGCAGAAACAGACTTCCATATCTTTCCGATTTGAACAGCAATAAAAACTCTTGTAAATGCTAAAATAACTACAGTTACCAATCCGAACAGGGATTAGAACATTATGCAGATCTCTATCCAAATGGGGGAAAAAAATGCATTTCTTCAATAATTAGTATGTGCAAAATGCAAGTGTTAGCACATTATATTCTATTGATTTAATTCGAAACATACTGTTCTTGCATATTAGTTTACAGCTTGACCTTTTGAACTGTGATTCTTTCCACACTTTCAGTATTATGTTGTTATTGCTCCAGATGTCCTTTAAATGAAATGACATAATCCTATTACAACTTCAAATACGATTAATTTTGTATTGCACTGCCATGAGTGGAGTGATGAGATGTCGCAGAAAATTTGGTGTCTTCTTGCAACCCATGTTTTACTGGAGATAGTGGTGCCTGGCCAGTGGCATGTCTGGGTCAGAAGCCCCTCAGAGGGCTCATGTTAAGAACTTGGTTACGCTGGTTTCAACAGAGTTGTGGATCCAGTAATGCCATCCAACTGTACAACATGCACAAGCCTCTTAGCACCAGTAATACGGCGAGATATAAATAGTCATGACTTCATCGAACTCCCCGTGCAGCAGCTAGAGACTCTGGAGATTCTGGTTACACAGCAAAATAAATAAAAATACATTTACTTGAGAAGCAAAATTACTTAAAGTCGACATGAAATCAAAATTGACCCTATTTACTTTGTTAGCGCATATTACTAGTCTTGTGGTGAACAATTAATCTGTGCAAGTTAATACACAGAATTACAAAAATTGTTTGCCGTGGTAATTCTTTAATCAAAATCTGAAAAGTTACTTCCGGTCTGGAATGGTGATCCTTTTCTGATGACGTCAGTTTGACGGCTTGGGTTGAAAACGCTTAACCACTCCCCTCAAACCGTTAGTCTGCTATGAGCGAGAGATTGAGAGGAGGAGCACTAAGTAAAACCCTGCCCTCTGTTCAATTTTCCGTTTCACTTGGAAATACGTCACAACACTGGAGAAAAGTTGTTTACAACTTCTGGTTCACGCGGGGACTTTAAGCTATTAAGTCTTTTTTTCGGAAAGATGAATCAAAATTAAGCGAGTTTATGCTTAAAATAAGAACAAAATATCTGCCAATGGGGTAAGAAAAATTCAAACTTAATTCAAAAAGGGTACAAAAAAATAATAATTTTATAAATAAAAATAAAATCATTTAAAAAAAAATTACCCCATTGGCTGATTTTTTGTCTTGTTTTCAGCAAAAAACTCACTTATTTTTTTTTTTTTTTTGGTTATTATTAATTATTTATTGATTATGTTTTTGCAGAAAACAATAATTAATATCTTAGTTCATTTGAATAAAATAAATGTATCTTGATTTACGAATTTTTATAAATGTGCACTGAAAAATAAGACCAAAAAAAAAAAAAAAAAAAAAATTATATATATATATATATATATATATATATATATATATATATTGTAATGTAGAGAACAAAAACCCAACACTTCCTCTCATGGCATGGTTTACTAAATGAAACAGACTCAGATGATTTATTTCCGAGACAAATGAAAAAAATCTGACAATGAGAATCAGCATCTTGCTTTGGCCCTCAAAACAGTCTAGTCACAATAACAAATAATTCCCTTTAATGCCCTCCTATCATTAACTAGAAGTAGAAGCCCTGACTCATTTACCATGTGGCAATGACATATCTTCTCAGTGATAAGCCCTGGTTTGCATTCTTGGTAGCGGTCCTTGACTGGAGCCAGATGATTCAGGAGCTGTCAGTCAGAAGCAGATAGTGTCTGGCCTTGTGGTCAGAGTTCAGAGGGCCTGTCTAACATGTCTCCTTTTTGACCAGGCGGTGAACATACAAGCTGCTGACTCTCACTTTTAAACAATGACCTCCACAGTAACGTCAGTCTGAGGAAAGAAAGTGATGTTGGTGTCGATGCTAAAGATGCTAAAGGACCAGTTCTTCTAAGTGGAACTGAGTTAAATGTCACTAAATAGAATCGCAAAAATTTCATTTTCAAACAGGTTTCCTCTAGCTATTTGATTGGTCAGATTGGTCAGGACGCTTAAACAAAGCATCTGTTTAATGTCAACACTTTTTGCTTGAATTAGCTTACAAATGGCTTATTTATGCATATTACTCTGAGATAAGAGATATATCACATGCCACATGATGTCTACATTTTTGACAATAAATTTTATGTTATGTAGACCAACTTTGAAATGCATCAATAACTAATTGCAATAAATAAATTCTTAATAATTCCTTCAACAGAAATATGTGACCCTACACTATTTTTGCATAAATAAATAAATAAATTTAAAAAATTGAATGGAATGTTTACACTATACGAACAAATAGCCCGTCTTGTTAGCAAATGCTATTTACACTGATTCCGTCCACCATCTGGGTGAGTCAGACAACAACAAAAAATTTACAAAACCAGTATAGTAGCAGGAATAGTGGTGTGGAGAGTAAGGTCCGGGTCTGTGGAATTAGACCAGACAATCAGAAAATACTTTTTGATAGTCTTTTTCTGACCCATTTCTTCTCCCTTTCATTTCCATTTGGCCATTTACCTTGAATTCAATATAAGACACTTAGGATTAAAGTCTCTGGGAAATGTAAAAATTTCCAATTTAAATCTTAAAGCATTGAGAAGCATAAGGCTAAATAGTAAATGCAGAGTCCATTAAAAAAAAAAAAAAAATACATGTGTAGTTGAGCATTAACATTTCTGAAAATGACCAAAGTCATTATTACCTTTTTTCAGCTTCACCATGAATGTCCTGTCCGCTTGAACAAACAACAACACTCAGAATTAAGCCAAAATGCCTGTTTTGTCGAATATTCTCATAAGAGCAGTCTTTAATGAGTTAAATAACGTCTTAAATGAACTTAAAGAGTTGTGAGAAATGAGAGATAAAAATCTATCAGTACCAGTATTAGTATCATTCATAAAAAGATGCCATTACAACATTATATATATATATATATATATATATATATATATATATATATATATATATATATATATATATATATATAAAACGAGTAGGCCTATTCTACATAATGGCTGAATTGTTTCCTGTACCAAAAAGTAGTGCTTTCCCACAGAATGAGTCTCATACTTTTTCAGATTTAACAGAACTCTAAATCAAAACAGGCTTAGTTAAAACTCAGGACTATTGTAAATCTTGTATCTGTTCGATTTCTAAAACTGATCCGATTTTAATGACTTTCCCTTAGTAGTGTCCCCACAGAGTCTAAGAGAATGAGAGTGTGTGTGTGCTGACAGTCTAAACCGCTGCATACAGTACACTTATTAATCCGCCATCCGCAGAGGAATCAACAGCAAAAGGATTACACACCAGTTCAGCGTCAACAGCAGCTCAGAGGAAGCATGACTCCCAGTGCTATTTTAAAGACACACTTTCCTGTATGAGTCATCTGAGTCAAAAGTCTATTAAACGAAGATAAGACGAAGATAATTACCACCACAAAGAAAACAAGATGCATTCTTCTTTTTTAAGGGAATTTTTTGCTGTTAGTCGAACAAGAAAGTGAAGAAACAACAGAGAAATGAGGAGTATGAGGGGGTGATACCAGGAAATGACCCGTGCCAGAATCAAACTTGGGTCTCCCACATACATACTGTAAGGGCCCTATTTTAATGATCTAAGTGCATGGTGTAAAGCGCACGGCACAAGTGCACTTAAATCCTCCCATTCCCTTTGCTCTCAAGTAAATAGCCAGTTGCTCTCACGCCATGGCGAATTTGCTATTTACATGGCGGAATTTGCAAGTGGGAAAAACTGAACGCTTCGCTAGCGAGGAAACGGATATAGGCACATATTACTAACGCGCTTTTTAAATAACAAAAAAAAAATACTGCGCCATTGACTTTAGACCAGGACTTGGTTGGTCAATGGCACAGTCTATTTCAGTTGCCTCAAAATAGCGACGCGTCAACTATGCGCCAGAACACACCTCGTTTTCAGACCAGCACGCTCATGGGCACATAGATGGGCGCAAATGCATTTGTTATTTCAACAACGTGGCGGAGGATGTGAAAATGATAACTGCGTCGGACTGAAACTAGCAAAAAACACTTGCGTCGCGCCTGGCACTGCATTGTGTCAGGTGTATGATAGGGCCCAAAGTGTCAATGCATAACATGTCGGAGCATGTTCACTACCCAACAGGCCACTCCTTTAACACAAGATGTGTTCTAAGACTCTGTCCCACATGGAATCCTCATCTATCCCCAAACTTTACTTGGTTGTGGATATTAATTATTCTGTTAAAACCTGTGTATTATTTGATCTGTGAAATCTGTGATCAGGTGTTAAACATTACGCTGCATATTAAAATCATGTTAACACATATTGTTTTCATCTTGTAGCTCTACTGTTGAGTGTGTATTTTGAGGTTTAATGATCAGCCCCTAAATCACATCTATTTAATTATATTTTACTGAGGAATGAATGAATTGTTGTAGTCATTTGTGGTAGTTTGAGCCTTAGTTGTATTGAAACAGGTCCAATGTTCATGTAAGTTTAAATTTAAGTTACTTAAGGTCAAATCTGAGAACTTCTAAATGAGATTCTAATCGAAATCACTATAGTAATCAAACAGATAAGATTCTGAGTTGTCAGCCCCCGATGTAAAAAGTGTTCATAATTAGACATTTTTTAAGATAATCTCAGTCTTTTGTTGTAATTATTTAGACTTTTGCATATATTTATGGTTCCTTCCCATGAATCCTCTTCCCTGCCCCCGATTTCACCTCTGGTTTGTTGTTCTCTCATCCTAGCAGGCTGCGTTTAATCCAAGAGACTGTCAGATTTAAGCGATCCTTTCAGCGCGAAGCATTGAACAGTGCCAGGCAGAGTGGGAACTGGCAAGATTACAAACACTGTATCTTCATCCTGCTTTAATTAACATGCTGCTTTATCAGGACCATCACAAGTTCGCTGCAGTAAAGTTTTCCTCTGATAAACAGCACACGAGGCTGGCGATGAATGCAGAGAAGCCCTAAACAAGTCAAGTTAATTGCCTGAAAAATGTTTTCCTCTGTCTTCGTAACATCCCTTCATTAGTTTTATGTCTCTGATTCAGTAGAAATGTATTTTGACAGATAGAGGTAGATGGCCGCTCTCATTCTGCCAGGTTTGTTATAGATGGGCAACTGGGGAACATGCCACTTCTTCTAAGTAGCTCTTATGCTGTTGTACGCACAGCTTGTGATGTCACACCAACGAGTGCATTATTATATTTTAATATTGTATGACATTATTCCAAGTTGCCTGGTTGTGGAAATGAATAAAAATGTGATTTTTTGACAGACCCCCCTAAAGGTGACTGTAAATGTGTAATCTGGTTTGCTGTCTTTATGGGTATTTTAAGTTATTTTTTATGACTTTATGACTTCAAATTTGTCTAACAGTAGGCTCATGACACTTGGAATATTAAAATCCATCATCTCCCAGCATGGTTTTGGCAGACACCAACGTCAGATTGTTGCTAAAACAATCAGGATCATCAATCCGGAGTATTTTGGTCTTTGTTGATTCCAGTTTCTACAGACTCTGTCTGGCCAAACCATGAGCAATACCAATATGCCAAGAGAAAGAACAGATATTGATTATCCAGCGGAGGAATGTTGGCAGTGTTGCGTGTGGTGGAGAGCAGGCTCCAGCCTCAGAATTTCAGGGTTTGTTTCCTGAATCCTGTCCAAATCCATCCTGGATTTTAATTCCAGAGAGAAAGCTGTAGCCGCCAGAGTCCAAAAACAGAGTCCAAGTTCCTTTAGTGGAGAAATCTCAAGGAGAATTACGCTGACTTCTGGAGAGAAGTCGGACATCATCATTCCATCTATATACATGAAAAGTCATCAACTGAACCGTGCCAGAATATTCTGTCTGAGTAATCAAGATTGTCAGCTCTCAGGGTGGACCCCCATTGGTAATGAAATTTAGGAGCACTGAGTGAGTATTTGCTGGATTTCGCATCTCTTCTACAGATGCCAGGATACCAGCTGCCTGTTCCGAGAGAACAGTCACACTCAGAAATAAGGAAATGACAGCCAGCTCTGATTTCTCGCGGTAATACACTGCGGCTCTTCAAAGCTGCCAGATGGGTGCAGTGGAAGTGAGAAAAGGTTGTGTTAGACAGACACTACATTTAGAGACTCTGATGATCACATACTGCCATCTCACATACAGTCTCACAAACACCTTGACTAGATGGCATCTCGACTGAAGAAAAAAATGATCATATTATTGACATTTTAATGCCAAACACCCACAGCAATATGCGCTACTATGACACACATATTGTGTACCTAATATCCTGCCTAAGCAAGAAATGTTTTCAAGTTACAGGATAAATTTGCTTTTGGCTTTACAGTGTATATATATATATATATATATATATATAAATCTGTATGTTTGTGTGTATGTCATATACTATATATATATGTGTGTGTGTGTGTGTGTGTGTGATATATACTGTATCATCTTCTTCTTCTTCTTCTTCTTCTTCTTTAGTTATTATTATAGATGGAAACAAAATAATTAGCTGGTTATTTTCTGTTAGTTGCACAATTTTCCCTCCTGAGTATATGAGAGAAACACAGTCGACTGCATTGAAAGTTATGTCAGTTTATATAAATCATAATAATTGAATGGTTCCAACGTGTAAAATATGATAAATTATTTTGATAAAATACCACAACAATAACAATACACAATACCTAGTGAAACCTGAAATGGTGCAGCATTCTGCTATATTTCAGTGAACCATGTTTACATTATGTTATTTATTTGTTCATTTATTCATCACATTTTATGTAATTTTATCTGTGATATCATCTGGAAAAAATGGTGTAGAATTTACTTTGAAACAAAAACAATATTACAGTGTGTGGGTAGGCCTCTGCTCTGAGCTCTTTGTATAGCAATAGAGCAGTTTCTGATCTAGCTCACTGATACCTTTGCAGGGTTACTTTCTATGAACTATTTATAGCAGTTATGATGCAGCAGAATTGTTCAGTAAAGGCACTTCAGCGCTGGCAGACATCATGCCGAAGTCTTTGATCTGCTGTATACAAAGCCCATTGAAATTCGTATTCGTCCACATTCTCCGCAGCCCCGAGTTCTGGCCGGAGAAAAATAGACAGGAAAAAGATAAAAGTATTCAGTGCCTGTAGCTGAAAGCAGCATCTGGAATATGTAGGCTATATGAACCTAAGCACCTCACTGAAAGTTGGACACTTTCATTTGACTCGCCCTGTCAAACAAAACAGAACCTTAATGCTGCACTGACCTCATCTGGCTGGAGTTACTACTTAATATTCAGGCTACGCTATTATGATTCAAGATGTCGTTCTTTATATTAGTAACAATGTAATTACATATGTAATTACTGAATAATACATACTAACAACATGTACTTCATATGTAATTACATTGTGGAGATTGTAAATATATTCAAAGTGTAAATATGGTCATTTATTCAAAGTGATTGTTTTTATATTAGTCTAATCATAAATCATGTTTTTAAAAAATCTGAAAATATTCTGCATATTTTAAAAAGATGTCACAATAACTTTCAAGTTGTATTTACTTAAGGTAAGTTAACAAACAAAGTGGTTGTTTAACAAAGTGTTTTTAGTTTTATCAAGAAAATTCTTCTTACAGTACATACAGCTTTTGTTTAAGGATGAAATTTTTGACCTACATTAAGTAGCATTTTGATGTATGTCTAAGTAACTTATTGATTAAGTATGGTGTGGTCTTTACAATTGATCATTTTTGTTAATGTTTTTGTTTTCCTTTGGGGGGTTATTTGGGATTTATTAACATTAAATCAAAAGTTAACCATAAATATAGTTTGAGGGGGTAAACAACTAATTAATTTGACAGTAACAAATCAGAGTATTTATTTAAGATGGTCCACAGCTGATTTGTTTATTTATTTAGTGTGAGAAGAGATTGTAGTGTGATTCAAGAGACTTGGTTGCTTGGTACTACTGTCAATTATTCAGAAATTATAGAAATATTTGACTGTAGAATGCCACAATTGACCAATGAGAATCAAGTGCTCAACAGAGCCATGCATTAAGCTTTGTAGTAATATTATTATTGGAATAAGTGTGTTTAAATATAATAAAACATGGACACAATGGGTAAAATGTTAATTTAAGTAGTTTAATTCTCTCTGAGAAAAAAAGTACAGGTACAACAAGGGAGATAAATAGCTTGAGGTCTTGCCAAGAGAAGTATTACTCTTTATTCAACTGCAGTATAATATACAACACACTGTAGCCAGCCACATTTATCAATATTACAAAGCAGCATAGTGGTTATATGAGGCAATAACAATAAACAAACAGTGTACATTTGGAAATGGCCTACTATATATGGCAGATGTGTAGCTGTTTGGCATCATATAATAAGAGGTAAAAGGCAGATCCATGATATTAGATAACCTCACTCAAGCTGCTCATAATGTGAATTGCTTGCGGGTGGAAATTGTTTTTGAATCTTGTGGTTTACATGTTGACATTGTGGTATGTCTTGCTAACCCTTAGTGGGAAAACAATCTGGCTTGTGTGGTTTGGATGCAGTAGTTAGGCATGGACTTTAATGACATAGATCTGCTTTGTGATGCTTGGTCAGAGTTGTAATATTTACAACATGAATAAAATGCTGCTTGCTATTGCAATTGCAAGCAATGATGCCGTATTTTAAAGGTTATTTGAACTATCAAATGTAGAAAATGCTGATACTTAAAAATGAAATAAGGTCCAGTTTTAGCCCCTTCAGTGTATGAGCTACGTTTTAAACATACTGAAACTCAAGTTAGACAAACTAAGGAAGTTGTGCATCACTATTATGTAATGTTAATGTTCAGCTTAACTTGCAAAACGAAAGCTTATTAAACTTGAATTCACAATTAAAACATTATTAGCTTGAATGTATAGACGTTATTATATAATGTTTGCTGAAAGTACACAGAAAGTCTTTTGTAGGTTTAGTATACTGAAAAGTTCCGAAGCTGGTGAGTCTGGTGTAGATGACAGTTATTATATTCAAAGCTGTTCCCTTTGTTGGAAGTGAGCATGCTCTTGTCACATGGGTTGTGAAGCAGTCCTCCCCTGCTGTGACTAATTTGCCTCTTTATTTCTTTATTCCTGTCTGGAACACCTCATTATCATACTACATATTTTTTTGCATCCTGGATTAAATGCAGGAATGCAGTGCATTTCTCATGTGAGCTCTATATTTAGTTTGACTGTAATATGGATTTAATTACAGGGACATAATATACTTTGCAGAGTTTAGTATATTGCACAAAATGGTGATGTTTTTTAAGCCTTATAAAAAAGTTTTTTCATCTTTTTTCTACTCATTTCAAACAGGGAGATCTGCAGAAAAATATATTGTTATGAAATGTACAGAGAGAGGGAATCATTTTTCCACATGAAACCTTATTCATACCTTATTCTATACCTATTCATACCTTATTCTATTCTATTTTTCTATATTTTTCTATATTTTATTATATTTTTACTTTATTTTTTGTTTTGTTTTAATTTTAGTTTTGTTAATAGTCAAGCTTTGTCTCTTGTATCTTTGTTTAATGTTTCCATGTTTGTTGTGTGCTTGAGCACATGGCTTTGTCTTTGTTTATGTTGGCCACGTGCTCCCCTTGTTTTGCCTCTTAGTTTCCCCCTTACCATGCCCCCTCATTTAGTCCTTGTCTAGTCCTCATTCACTAATTGTGTTCACCTGGTCCTCGTTTGCTCCACTCCCTTTATATTGTGCTTCCTTCCTGATTGTCTTTGCTGGATTGTTGTTTTGTATTCATGTCCACTTTCTCAATTAAGTGCCTATTGTGTCATATCCAGGTGTGATTCTGTCTCAGATTTATAGAGTTAGTTTCTGTTACTTTGGTTTTCTCTTTGATTTATTATTTAGCCTTGGTTTTTACTTATCTAATACCTAGATTTCTCCTGTTCTGGACTTGTTTTACTTTAGTTATTTACTTTAATGTTTTGTTAGTTTTCTTCTCTTATGTAAAGGTTTAGTTTTTCAGTTAATTAACTACAGTGTTTGCCCTGCCTTGTACTTATCTAATGTTTTAGTGGTTTTGTTTTTGTCTTGTTTCTCCTGTGTTGTGTGTCTGTGTGTTTGAGTCCTGTCCTGTCCTGCCCATCCTGAGACTGCACTGACTGCTGGTTATGGGTCTCCTGTCTAGACCTCTGTCGTGGACTGCCTCTGGACTGTGCAACAGTTACACGTTACACCCTTTTGTTAATAAATCGCCATTCACCGCTCATCTCTGCGCTTGGGTCCTGTTATTTCCTGTGGTTCCTGACAAGTAGTAACTGAGCTTTACTGGGTTAAATGGCTGCTCTATTTAATACATTATGTATTTTTATGAATTACCATAAATAAGTTTGAAATGTACAAAATTTCACCTGCTCAGACTTTACCTGATCAGATTTTCTTCAACAGACAGTGCTGAAAGCATTCTCTCAACTGATTACTTCAATGTAGTGAAGGTTAGATTTGTCAATATTTATAATAAATATTTAACATTTTGTCTCATGATGTTGGCACATATTGAGTGATAGTAAAGGAAAACGCACACATTTTATGATGGAAGAAGTAGGATGTTTTGTCCTAAGGTAAATACTTTGGAGCTTGTTGAAGAAATTGATCCAACATAATTTCTTGAGAAATACTGGAAAAACAAATGCAAATTCTAGATTGTTCTATATTCGCATACAATATGTCATTATGAACTGACCGTTAAGGAAAGATGTATTCTTGTTGCCCATATAAGCAGTTGATCAGCCAGGGAGACAGTATTGAACAAATAGATATGAAACATGTAGTAGCCTACTAATTCTGATAGTATAAGTTGTATACAAATTCAAAATGCAGGCAAAGATACACAGGTGACTGCTACAGTAATGCACAGTTTATATGTTGCTTGACAACTGTGATACACTCTGCTTGAATCAGGTTTTATAAACCTTGTGAAAAAGTACTCTTAATTGTTTTGAATGTGCACAAAAACTGTACTTGCAGATATCATATTAATTAAATAAAAGGCCACTTAAATGTACTTAAAGAGAGTACACTTTAACTACTATGTTTCTTAACACACTTAAGTACACTTTTAAAAAGTGTGCTTTTTTAAATCACTGTTCAATAACCTTTTGTTGCACTGTTGACTAACATACTAAAACACATGTAAAGTGCTTGATTATAATTTTAAATGTAGTGTGTTATTCAGTATTGCATTAGTTAATACATTTTACTATATATTTAAATATATTTATATATTTAAATATGTGACATGCTAGTTTCTTTAGAAATTAAATCAAAGTTGTTGTTTTTTTTTTCCATAAATGCTTGTCATCCAGCAGTACACTTTAAGCATATTTCAAAGACAAATTATGGTTAAACTTTATTTGGCTACACTTTATTTTAAGGTGACGTAGTTACATTGTACTTACTCAAATAAATACTGAGTAATATTAATTAACTACATGTACTTAGAGTCACGGTTAGGGTTAGGGTTTGGATTGGAGTTAGTTACTTGTAATTATGCATAGTTTGTTACTACTATAAGTAAGCTACATGTAGTAATGTGCAACTATGTAACTTTAGTGTTACCCAATAGTGTTGATAAAGTGTTACCCAAATTACATCAATATAAAAATGTAATAAAGTCCTACTTAAGTGGGTCAAAAAAGCACTCTAAAGTTAAATTTAAATGATGATACATTTTCATTTAATTGCAATTAGCACATAATTAAGTGTCCTGAAACAGATTCATTTTGGACTTATGTATTCTTTTAAGGTACATTATTTCTATAATCAGCAGTATTTTTAAAAGTATGCTACTGTATATATATATGGGGGAGGCAAGAGAGACGCGGCCTTCCTCTGCAACCTTACCCGCCACTGGTGTCGCTGTAGGACAGTGTATATACTTTTTAATGACACATTTTGTAATATTTGCGTCGTTTTATTTTCGTAATATGGATTATTTTCTTATCCAAATTTGTGAGGAGGCACTGCCTCCCTTGCCTCCTTAGAGAAAACGCCCCTGGTTAAAATCCATTTTGTGATACACAAAGCATTGGTGTGGACCACAGGAAACACATTTAAAAGTTTATGTATTCCTTAGTGCTCGTCTGACTCACAGAAGAGGTATTTTAAAAGTAAACTAAGGGATCAAAGCACTTCAAAGCAGCTGTGATTCATAAGCTGTTTAGAGCACAATCCACTCTCTGTATGAATGTATGGATGGCGTTCACACAGCAGACGCAGAAGGCAGCATGAGCTCTGGGCTGTCGTTGATGGGGGAGGCGGTGATGAAGCAGCTGGGACTGGCCTTTGCCGGACCGCCCCATCTCACGCTGAGGTGTAAATCAGGAGGCGAGCGGGCCGTCCGAGGTGATGGATGCCTGGGCCATGCCCACAGACTTGCAGTATTCTCATCTGTCACAGGCTAGCAGTGAGCGAGTGTGACTTTATAGCAACAGGGTCACATTCTACCATGATGGACTGAAGCAGCCCACAATAGTGGAGTGGATTTATTGCCTAGAAGTTGTTTCTGCATTTCTAAATAAGCACAACCTGTTGATCCTGTGTGGCACTCTAATGAAATTCATGGGAAAATGGGAACCTGTGTAAACCATGAGCAGAATAAATGCACAGCTGATTTCTGTATCAGTGGAACAAATCACTCTACCACTGCCTTTCAAAACACAGACATGTGCTCTGTCTTGTAAAGGCATGGAATGTAAAGAGTTCATGGGAGGAAAGGGACAATGCATATTTTGGGGGGAACAATAATATTATACTGTGTGGGGTGGGGTGGGGGGGACTAAACTGTGACAGATTATTCATAGTAGTGGACCTCACAAACATTGAGAGGGACACATCTCCTTATTCCGATATTTCTCAATTAAATGTATTTTTTAAATGACAGACTACTACTGTCATAAATGGTGAAAAAAAGTACAGAGAATGAATAGCTCTCCTGTGTTTACAAATTTCTAGGCCATTTAAATACATCAAGAAGATAAATCTTATAAGCGCCTGCCTGCCCTAATGTATTATAAAGCCAGCACATATACCTTTCTGCTAAAATTGTAGTTATATAATTGCATTTTATAATTGACATTATTCCATAATAGCTATATGAGTCTGATTTCTGTTTTTTTTTTTTTTTTTTTTTTTTTGGTATGTTTTGTTTCTTTTCATTTGTTTTATTTTATTATCAAAACTATAGATGACAAAATATATTTATGTCAGTAAAACACTGAATAAGATTGCACTGAAAAAAAATCTGGAAAAAAAAGTATTTCGGTTATCATCTGCAGTAAAACCAAGAAATCCTGTCACTGGGTAGTATGTGGTTGAAATACATAAATAATATGAAAATAAACAATAATTCATGTTCACGTGAAAGATAAATGTGACTGTTGACAAATTGCAAAAAGATTGGTATAAATATAAGGGTTGGGCATTGTCACAGTATAAGCCTGTGACTATGCATGGACTGAGAACACACACATATATCGCATACACAGACACCATGTTAACATGGTCTGTTTGACGAGTATTGTTTTGTTAAGAAATCGACTAGCAGAAATCAGTAGTCGTGCAACCCCTAGTATTTATCAAGCTTCTCAAAGAGCCATTTTAGTCTTAAGTGCTGAGAATTCATGAAATTTACTCCTATACTTTCAAACTTAGCATCATCTTTGTCAGCGCTGGTTAATGTTGGCCTGAACTTGCCTTTTATAACATGTTTCTGCTGTTCTTTTGGAATCCATGGTGGCTGATCATAAAATCTAGGCTATACCTGTCAACAGCACACCAGTTTAAAAATTGTAATTAAAGGACAATTCCGGTATTTAACACTTTAAGTCTATTTTGTAGTTTGTTTTGGATGAACAAGAGTGGTGGACAAAGAAATTTTGACAATGGTTCCTGTCGCGACTTTTTGACTATTTTAGAATTGCCCATGAATGGGAAATGCTTTAGAATGGGAGTCAATGGCCATGCACGAACATGTCCTTAAAACAACCCTTAACGTTCGTTTTCAAAACTGTGCAACTCACCGAGTGGTTAGTGGTGTTCGTTGATGATTAAAAACAAATATCGGCGCAATGTATGATTTCAATCCGTTTATTTTTCTATAGTGGAACTATTTTTTCAGATACCTCACAACCGCGTATAAACTTCCGCTCTTCCGCAACTTCCGTTGCTCTGCTCACGCTAGCACAGAGAACCGAGCGAAAAGACCTAAAAGACTACAATCAAATGTAAACAGCCCCCTTTCAGTTTCCGGTAGCGCAGTAATATCAGCGAGCAATGAGTCCTCCAACGGAAATCAATGGATTTTACAAAATGCCAAATAAAACACGACAGAAACTGTATTTCGCTACGCTACTTGTTTTTGATCATCAACGAACACCACTAACCACTCGGTGAGTTGCACAGTTTTGAAAACGAACGTTAAGGGTTGTTTTAAGGACATGTTCGTGCATGGCCATTGACTCCCATTCTAAAGCGGTCATGGGCAATTCTAAAATAGTCAAAAAGTCGCGACAGGAACCATTGTCAAAATTTCTTTGTCCACCACTCTTGTTCATCCAAAACAAACTACAAAATAGACTCAAAGTGTTAAATACCGGAATTGTCCTTTAAGACATTCTGGAAAACGTGTTTATCTTTCATTTACAATGTGTATATCATAGTGTATTCTCTTGAAAAATATTCTGTTGAACTCCTCTTAGGAATTTCACCATTCAATGTGAATTTATCTGAGAATATTCTTAAATAAGGAAATCTATTCAGTGATTGGTCCATGCTTATGTCGTTATCCAAAATCCTGTTTGTGGCACAGCAAAGTGTTGTGAATCATCTCTAAGACTGACACTTAAAATGTAGTCCTACACTTCACTTAAATTACGACTGACATGCTTGATAACTAACTTTTAAGCGCAGCTTTGAGCCAAGAATTTTTTACTCTTCAATCCATTGTTAGCAGTGTTCTTGTGAGTTCTGGAAGGAATGTTCCAAGCCTTCCTACAGTACCAAAAGGAGAGGGACGAGAGGCAAGAGAGAGAGTCTGCTCGAAGGGAGCAGCAATACAAAGTCCTCAATCATCAGGTCACACAGATGCAGAAGGACTTGGAGTGTACCAGGGTTGGCGCTACCTCTTCGGAACGGCCAGTAACATGAGTACAAGATCATGTGCCTCCGCTGCCAAAGCTAAAAAGTCAATGATAATATTGAACATTATCTGACTATGTTTAAGAGACTAGCAGAGGTATACATGTGACTAAAGGAGGACTGGGCTGTTCATCTGATTCTTTTGTTCACTGGAAAAGCGAGGATTGGTTTTGTCTCCATGACACCTGCCTTTGGGACTATGATCTAGTTAAAGAAGTTATTCTCAAGAAGTATGAGATTAGTCCAGACTTACAGACTGAGATTTCGTTCATTGAACACACCTGCTGATGAGTCCCCGACGGAGTTATACATCCGGATTTATTTTCAAAGTGGGTCCAGTTTGAGGTGAGCAGCAAGACAGAAATGATGGAGATCTTGGTTGTGGAGCAGTATATGCATGTGCTGTACCCAGAAGTGAGAAGCAGGAGTTGCACTGCAGGAGAAGCAGCCAACCTGGTAGAAGCCAACATTGCAGCGTGGAAAGTATCTTCCGGGACCTTCCGGTATGATGCCAGCCTTTCAGCAATGAAAGGTAAGTCTGTGGGGTCAGGGGGGAGTTTGTTCTCTCAAAGTCAAGCCCACACCACCTGTAGCCACACGCCAGACATTGCCTAAAGGCGATGTAGTATGTTACAACTGTGCAGAGTCAGATCATACTAGCCCACACTGGCCCCTGAGAAAACCCAAATCTGCCAGATTGTGTTATGTGCCCCAATCCACCCCTGCAGTAGTACTTAAACCAGATAAGGAACCCACCATTTCAGTTTTATTGATTAGTAAACCACTGACATCCCTGGTAGACACAGGTTGCGCATGTACCTTAGTACAGTCACAGTACATAACCCGAGAGTCAGTGACTGAGGAGACAGTGAGTAACGGTATGCTGTGTACATGGAGACAAGTCAGAGTTGCCCCAAATCTGCCATATCCAGTCTTTCTAATAATTCATTACATTTATATAGCGCTTTTCTCGGCACTCAAAGCGCTTTACATAGAATGGGGGATCTCCTCAACCACCACCAATGTGCAGCATCCACCTGGATGATGCGACGGCAGCCATATTGCGCCAGAACGCCCACCACACACCAGCTTACTGGTGGAGAGGAGACAGTGATGAAGCCAATCAGTATATGAGGATGATTAGGGGGCCATGATGGACAGAGGCCAAGGGGCAAATTTGGCCAGGATGCCGGGGTTACACCCCTACTCTTTCGAAAGACATCCTGGGATTTTAATGACCACAGAGAGTCAGGACCTTAACGTCTCATCCGAAGGACGGTGCTCTTTTGGCAGTATAGTGTCCCCGTCACTATACTGGGGCATTAGGACCCACACAGACCACAGGGTGAGCGCCCCCTGCTGGCCTCACTAACACCTCTTCCAGCAGCAACCTGGTTTTTCTCAGGAGGTCTCCCATCCAGGTACTAACCAGGCTCAGCCCTGCTTAGCTTCAGTGGGCAACCAGTCTTGGGCTACAGGGTGACATGGCTGCTGGCACATTCTAGGAACTGACATGCCCATACTAGCAGACTTGGTTCAGGAGATAGCTTGGTGTGGGGTAGTTCCCCTAGCGTAGGCCCAAAAGTTAACCCAGGCGATCCAACCACAATATTCTGTTGATACCACCCTTCAGGAGATGAACTTGGCCATTCTATTCCATGGGCAGTTCACATGGGATTCATGAAAACGCTAATGAGAAGCGTTTTATTGGCCCGGTATGTATAGCAGGGTGAAAGAATATTGCAAGATTTGTCCTGAGTGTCAATTGACAGTTGGCAAAACACCTGCTAGCGCACCTCTTATTCTGATACCTGCAGTTGAAATGCCTTTTGAGAGGATAGGAGTTGATATTGTTGAACCTGTGGAGAGAAGCCAAAAAGAAAACAGGTTTATTGTGGTTATCTGTGATTATGTAACCAGATACGCCAAGGCATACACCCTGATAGAGGTCACATCAAAACAGATCGCATCCGCACTCCTAAACTTCTTCTCACACGTAGGCATCCCTAAAGTGGTGTTGACTGACCAAGGTCCCAATTTCATGAGTCACACACTATAGCATGTCTATCAGTTACTGGGCATTAAGAGGGTACAAACTACTCCCTATCACCCCCAGACTGACGGTCTGGTAGTCTGGTAGATTTAATCAGACCTTAAAAGGCATGCTAAAGAAGTTTGTGTCTGAAACTGGAAAAGACTGGGACAAGTGGCTGCATTACCTTTTGTTTGCTTACCGTGAAGTACCCCAAGCATCCACCGGGTTTTCGCCTTTTGAACTGCTTTTTGCTCACCAGGTCAGAGGTCCACTGGATGTCCTGAGGGACAGTTGGGCAGCCACTTGACAAACCACCTGAGCAAAACATCCTCTCTTACATCCTCAAAATGAGAGAGCAGTTACAACTGGCATCTACCCAAGCTTGACAGAACTTGCACCAGTCACAAGTGAAGCAGAAAGCATGGTATGACCAGAAGGCCAGAACCAGAACCTTTCAACCACGAGAGCAAGTCCATACATCGGATAATAAACTGTTAGCCAAATGGCAAGATCCTTACCAGGTGAGGGGCAAAGTTGGTCCTGTAATCTATGAAATTGAAAAGCCATCCAGAAATCAACCCTTGCAAACTTTCCACGTCAACAGGTTGAAAAAGTGGCACAGTAGTTCTTCCCCGCCAGAATCAGCATGGGCTGCCGTGAAGGAACTCTTGGTGAGGGCAGTACTGGAGGAGGACGAGGCAGAGGAGCAGTACTTGCCTGTTCATCGAAGTGAGTGCCCTTTAAACCTTCAACATCTGACAGCTGAACAAATGAAGCAACTGCTGGAATGCATACCTGACCAACTGTTCCTGGACACACCTGGTAGGACAGGACTTTTACAAAATCACATCTACATGAAAGAATTAAAAACCTATCCTACAACCAGTTTACAGAGTTCCAGAAAGACTGCTGCCGATCATGAGGCAAGAGTTAGAGATGATGAAGAAAGTGGAATAACCCCATCGTGCTTGTGCTTGTGAAAGATGGTTCACTCAGATTCTGCTTAGACTTTCGGAAGCTCAACTCGGCCTGCAACATAGAAGCAGGTGTGATCTTTCCTTGGCCTGGTGGTTTAGATGCTTTATCCTAAACTTTTCTGAAAAGGCTGTAGCCTTTACTGAACTGACAAAAAAGAACAATCTTAACAAGCTTAACTTGACTGCAGAATGTGCTTTTATGGATTTAAAGGATGCTTTGTGCAAGGAACCAGTGTTGCAAAGTCAAGATTTTGAACAACCCTTTACAATTCAGACTGATGCTTCACAACATGGTCTTAGAGCTGTGCTTTTACAGGGAGAACAAGGACACTTGAGACCCATTGCTTTTATCAGCTGGAAACTCCTTCCACGAGAAACATGGTATTCAACCGTAGAGAAGAAGTGGCTGTCAAATGGGCTTTAGACTCTTTCAGGTACTACCTCATGGGTAGGAAATTTAAGTTGGAGACTGATCACCGGGCACTAGTTTGGCTTGGCTAAATGAAGGACACTATTGTCCTGACATGGTGGTTACTGGCTGTACAGCCATTTGATTTTAAAGTTTTGTATCGGACTGGTCCTGAGAACTGCTCAGCAGATTTCTTCTCCAGGACACCACGAGTGCTGTTTGGGGAAGGGGGAGGAAATGTCACGGTATAAGCCTGTGACAATGCACGGACTGAGTACACACTCACGTATCGCATACGCATATACACCGACGTCATGTTAACACGGTCTGTTTGCCGGCACTGACGATCATGTATACACGGATTTGTGTAGCATTTGAGTGTATTGTGTGCTTAATAACCCGGTCTGTTGTGGTGTATTATGTTCTATAAGTCTATGTACAGTTAAGTTTTTTACGTATTTTATGTGATGAGTCAGCAGCTGCAACATCAGCGCATGTTGTAGCATAACAGGATCGTTATCTTTTATTATTAACAGAAATAATTACATCACCATTTTAATTGGTCCATATCCTTTATTAAAATCATCTAATTAAATATTAGATGATTTTAGTAATGTTTGATATGTAGATAATGTAAATATTTATATGTAATAAATAGTGGACAAACTCTTTCTCAAATAAAAACAAAAACAAAAACATTCTCTGTTCTCCATTTTTGTGTTGAACTAATGGACTAAATTCATACGAAAAATCTTATGACTGTTGAATCTCTTTGAAAAATATATTTAGTCAATTTCACTTCCTATTATTTACGTCAATATCCTGTGGTTCAGGACCAAATCAATTCAAATTCATACATTATTTTAAAAGTAGCCAATTTTAAAATTCTCAATTTTATCTGCTATTCTGAAACACTTTGACTGTCCACTTGAACTAAATTCAATAACAAGATTTTGAAGCATGAGAAGGAGCGGAAGAAAGACAAGTGAGGAAAAAAAAAATCGAGGAAAAAAGTTGCAGTTTGTCTTAACATTGCAATTAAACTGGCAGTTGTGTTTCAAGCAGAGCCAAGCCACGGATTGCTCGGTGCAGGCAGGCGCCCAGTGGCCTTGCAGACAGGGCTAATCTAGTTTCTCTTTCCTCCTCTTCTTTGCTTTCCGCTCCTTGGCACTGCCCACATTGTGTGCTGGTGGCAGCCATTCAAAGATGACTGCAGGAGGGTGAACTGGCCCCCAGTGCCACATTTCTCCGTCCGATGAGGAGGGTCTGGAATAACAAACAGGAGTGCCTTTCAGTGGTGAGAGCGCTCTGTCACTCAGTCAATACAGGGGTCCTGGCACAGGCTGTCTGCTTCCATAAATTGGAGGAATCATTAGAGGAATGTCTTCACATATCCCTACTTGACATCTCAGCACGAAAAGGGATTCAGAGGACATGAAAGTGAAACGTAAGCTCAACAAGATAGCTTTTCTCTCACACTGTTAACCCCATCAACGAGCTGTGACAGATCAGGCAAAGAAAAAAGAAACAAGTCTGGAAAAATCTAATAGGCTGACCCAGCGGAGGACAGGGAGTCTTTGAGGTAAAGAACAAGGACAAGACTCCTTACCCGATTTTGTAGGGTTTTTTTCTATTTCTTTTTTCCCCCCTGCAATTTATTATAAGAAATACGAGCTAAATATTTATTTATTTACCTTATTGAAAAATTCTAAATAAAATATTATTAAAATTATTACTATAGTGTCAGACATTACCTTTTTACCAGGCAAATATTTGCCCTCTAAAATCATTTTAATTTAGAAGACAAGTTTTTACACATTAAACAGATTAACTGCAATAAATTCCCAATCTCAGTAATTATTGGTCTGACCTATAAAATCAAAACAACATCAAATGAATGACCATCTCCTGAGATGATGCTTGAGTTGTTATAAGACAACAAAACCATTTTTAGGCAGTAATATTGATAAATATCAATATTTTTAATAATATCAAGTTTATAATTAGATAGATAGATAGATAGATAGATAGATAGATAGATAGATAGATAGATAGATAGATAGATAGATAGATAGATAGATAGATAGATAGATAGATAGATAGATTTTTTTTTACCTAATTTATTATTATTATTATTATTATTATTATTATTATTATTATTATTATTGCTCAGGACTTTTAGTCATAAATATGAAAATTATTTATATATATTTGTATATGTTATATCTTTTATTTTTTTTTATTTTTTTTGTTATTGTCCTGTAAGTTACTGTTTATTAAAAAGGAGACATTAAATAAATATCACTGCATGGTGAACAGACTATTTTTGTGCATCATTTCCAAAATGTTGTCAAATAATGCAAAAATATCTGAAAATGTTATTTAATTTTGTGGTATGTAGACTAAATAAATGGTGGCTATAATGGACCAGTCTACCATTTTATAACAAAAAAAAATTTCAAATTTTCCACCATTATCATTTCCATCACAGAATGTATTTAAACACAATACATCATTTGAAATGTGCTGAAAATGACGCTGTATTTTAAAAGGTTATGACAATATACTATATTCAATGAATATTCAATTCATTGTTTAAAAACATAAATAAAACAGGTGTCATTTAAATAAAGTGTCAGACTAATTATTTTTTTATTTTTTTAAGAATTTGCAGGGGAAAAATGCTATCAACAAAAATATTTGAGAAATGTCCTGCTTTCAGCCCACATGATGTGATTGCTAAGGCCGGCGTCCTGATCTCACGACTCCTGCATGAGTGGGTTGATCAGGTTTGACTACTGGGGTTAAAGGGCAATTCGAAGTCCAGTCTTGTTGTGCAATAAAAACAGCATGACCCCGTGGCAGTGCTTTAATTGCCTGAAAACAAGCACTTATGAGCACAATGGCAACTGAAAATTTCACACTGATGAAAACAGCAAATGAAAATAAGCATATTTGTTATCTTTCCTTTAAAAACAATCATATTTTGGACATCATAATTTGTGCTGTATGAGTTCACATAAGTAGTCCAGTTGAATCTGAAATAAATGTTCATCAAATTAAAGTACATTAAAAAGTTAGTAGACTACTATTAAAATAAAGATACTAGGTTTTAGGAACTGTACATTTGTACAACTGTAAGACAATTTAGATATTAGATTTAAAATATTTTATTTATTTATTTATTTTTCAGAAGCACAGTCACCAGCACTTCATTTGATGCAGCTGTTGTGTCCTTATGAAAGTCTAATTTTAAGAGCACGACATTGTCAGTTTATGTGTTCATATGAGGGTGGGATAGAGATTATCGGGGGTCTGATGACTTTTCTGGCCCTCTGAACTCAGTCTGACCCCATTAACACCAACCCGAGTGCTTCTGAATGGACTTACGAATCTCAAAGTCTATTTACATAATAATTGTATATTACGGAATCAACCTTGAATCCCTGTCAATAAGTCAGAGGTGAAATAAAAAAAAAATTACAAAAACATCATGCACAAGGTAAAATTATGCTTGTATCACATGCAAAAAAATAATATTTGAACACTTTAAACATCATCAACAAGATGACCTCAATATAATCTCAAGTTTAAGGATGTTAGTGACTTATAATGAACTATAAAAGAGATTTATTGAGAGACCCAGGTGCATTTTCAAGATTATCGTTTTCTCATGCGTGTTATATGATTGCATTTCATGCTTTGCACACTTATACGATTATCCTAGACAATAAAGAGACGGATAACGTCCATCAGTTGGACTGTGGGATGAGTAGACTAAAGCCAGTGGTTGCAGTGATGAAGGTCCACTGGTGACCTGGTCCCAGAGGCACAGCTTCACGGGCCCGTCGAGATTAAGATGTGATTGGGTGTGATCAGTTAACAAGCTGCGTGATGAGGTCAGTGGCTCGATCCACAGCTTCAGGTGGAGTTCGGCTTCTGCCACATCACCTCTCATCTCACCCGCTGACATGACACTAATATCCCTCAAGTAGTTCACGCACCCCCCTCTCTCACCCATTTACTGCTGCTGGAAATGGGAATTAGTGTTTTTAAGCCTTTGAGTGAGATGCAAAGCCCAAAAGCAGCAGAAGCAAACCACAGTATGGGTCAACGGACTGACCTTCAGTCCACTTCACAAATGACTGCATCACAAAGAAATCAGCAAAAAAAAAAAAAAAAAAAAAAAAAACCTCCTTTTTAGTTATTAAACTTAAGCAAGAGACGCTAAGTCTCTCATGCTCACCAAGTGCTCAATCAAATGCTCACTATTTGATCAAAACAGTCATGAAAAAAAAGTAATAATGTGAATTATGTTACAACTGGTTTCCATTTTTATATATTTTAAAATGTTGCTTATTAGCAAAGCTGTTTTTTGTTGTTGTTGTTGTTGTTGTTGTTGTTTGCAGCCATTGCTCTAGTCTTTAGTGTCACATGATCCTTCAGAAATCAAAAATGATTTTGCCTGCTTGTTGAAATTGCTTCATTAAAATGAGCTTAAGCAACACAATTGCTACACATTTTGTCCAAACTTAATTTGATTGTTCAAACTGCTTAAATATGTCAAATTTAAGTTTACTTAATCTGTTTGTGTTGGATTACATGAATGATTTGTGTTGCTAACTGGGCGGTGCTTGTTAGTTCTCAGCATGCTTTGCATATAGCTGAATTAAGAGAGAATAAATGTTGAAATTAAGTGTTTTTTTATGTGTTTTTGAGAAAATGAGGAAAGGGGAAGACTTGATAGTGTGTAATTGTGTTTAATGTTCAATTACATTGGAATTATTAGAACCATTTAAATTACAGTGGGTTACCATTGTGGAGAAGAGTGGAGCATTTGGTTAGGATGTGGACTGATTCAAATCTAAAGATTCATATGAGAAATTATGTAAATCCCACACACATTTACTAATCAGTGCAGTTTAAAATAAACTAAAGCATATTCATTAAACTTAACCAGTTTAAGTTACAGGGAAGCAATTCCATTGATTTGGATGGACATTACTATTTCACATAGATTCTTTCTCATTCAGTTGTGTTTTCACAACACAAGGAGCTTACATAGATTAAAAAAAATCCATTAATGTTAATGAAAATTGCTTGCGTGGAACCACTGTCCATAACTGAATTAAGTTAGTTTAAAGAGTACATTTTTTGAGTGTAGCATGCTATCAAGAAACATTTTTATTAAAAATAATTGTGCTGCTTCATTTTTATTTTATTTTTTCTGGAAACCATGATACACTACCATTAAATGTAATGTTTTTTTTTTTTCTTCAGGAAGGATAAATTAATTCTTTTGAACTCTATTAATCAAATAATCCTGGAAAAAAGCAGCAAATACTGTTTGCAACATTGATAATAATAATAAATATTATTAATAATTGAGTACTAATAATGTCTCTAATGATTCTTTGAAAGGTTGTGTTGAATTATATTAAATTATACAGTAAACGTATGAAAATAGTACCTTATGGATATGCTCTGCACTAAGTACAGTGTAGAATAAAATGTATAAATGTTTGGAATACATTTTTAAAAGTCTCTTACACTCAAAGGCTTCATTTATTTGATCAAAAAACAGTAAAATCAGTAATGTTGTGAAATATTATTACAATTTAAAATAACTGTTTTCTATTTTAATATAGTGGGTGAATTCAGGTTGATTCGGACACTTCCCAAGTCATCTCAATGGCAAAAAGTGTCCCTATCACCCTGAATTCAGCCTTATTTTAAAATGTATTTTATTCCTGTGATGGCAAAGCTGAATCATCATTCCTCCAGTCTTCAGTGTCACATGATCCTTCTGAAATCAGTCTAATATGATGATTTGGTGCTTGCTCTAGTAACAGTGTTGCAGTGTCAATTTAATGATTTTTAACCATTAAGTAAAATTATTTAAATATTAAAAAAAAAAAAAAAAAAAATGAATATGAGTGTACAACCTTTTTTGACCAAAATCACTTTCAATTTATAAACTTAAAACATTCATGTTCATCACAGAAGAGCCGCATAAAGACATTGTCTGCATGAATTTAATTAATATTGTATTTTTTGAGATTAGATATGAACTGAGCTTTGTAATGACCTAAATTCACTTGTTACTTGTCTTATTCATTTTGCTAAAAATAAATAAATAAAAAAGTCAAATGTAAAGCAAAAGCAATAGATTTTGTCATTTGAAGGGTTTCTCAGACCCTCGAGTAATTTCTCTCAAAAGTAAAATAGTTTGAACTACAGATTCATTTTTTTTTTTACTCTCAGAACACGTCTATCTGCAAGGTCCTCGTAAAAAAAATCCATCACTCACTGAAAAATACTGTATTTCCAAAATCATTTCCAAATTATCACCAAAATATTGGGTTTGTTATTCTACTATAAACCCTTTTGTAAGACTCATTACCTCATCATTACCAGTGCCCCTGCAACTGTATTTATGGTAAATATCGACCAGCACATTGTTTCCATCATAGCCTAATAGTTCATCTCTCTTAGCAGATCTGATTGGAAAATCACAGCGTGACACATCTCACTCATTGATCTGAAATGCCACTCGTGTGACTGTAAATCTTATTAATGGAAGCAGCTGAGACTTGACAGCTCCAGACGTCCCTCTGCGTCCCACATTGTCTTCCCCTCAATCTGTCCCAGAACTCAGGGCTGCACGTGTACATGTAGACTGAACTCCCTATAATGAAGCCATATGGTCTGTGTGCTGGAAGTGCTGTGAGCAGAGAGAGGGAACGTGAGCTGCATGTCTATATGGCTGGCTCGCCGTCTGCCTCTGCTGGCCTGCACACAGCTTTTGGGCAGCAAAAGTGGGCTCTGGAAACAGGTTGTTTTTATGTTAGCGTTCTGCACCCCTGCTCAATGAAATGGTGTGAAACGCTAGTTTAACCGCTGTTGCCGTGTCGTGCGAGGGGGTGAGGGGATCTGAGGAAACTGCAGCTTGACCTAAATTCACATGTTGGGAGGGAATTTAAATGACAGCGCTGAGGGTGGAAATCAGCATTGCGTGGATAGTTGGAGACGTGCTAAATAGCAGGATGAGAGAGGAGAGGAGTCTGTCTAGTCTCTGTGTGATAAAGCAGCCTTAGAACATGTTACTGAACACCTCGATTGCTTGAAAGTTCAAAACAGAAAATATGTGTAACTACATTAGACTCAAAATTCCAGCTGCTGTCAAAAGACCTGTCGCACATGTGCATCACTTCTCAAAGGAGCATTGTTTTATTTAGAAAAAAATAATATTGTTCTATGTGTTTGGAATTAATAGACATTTAGTTATGTAGATTTACATTGTTCCATATGTGTAACAGCTCTATAGGACAATGTTAACTACTACTACTAATAATAATACATTTAAAATATCTAATTTAATAGTTAGAACATTTATAAAATAAAATAAAAATCAAATATTTCCTTCTTTTCTTCTTTCTTTCTTTCTTTCTTTCTTTCTTTCTTTCTTTCTTTCTTTCTTTCTTTCTTTCTTTCTTTCTTTCTTTCTTTCGTATTTTTATTTTGGACCTTTTTTACACCACTATTCAAAAGTTTGTACACTTGACTGAACATATGTTTCTTGTGTGTATATATATACATATATATATATATATATATATATATATGTGTGTGTGTGTGTGTGTGTGTGTGTGTGTGTGTGTGTGTGTGTGTGTGTGTGTGTGTGTGTGTGTGTGTGTGTGTGTGTGTGTGTTACAAAATGTCTAGTCTTTAGTAAAGTGCAAATGAAACCTAGTAAACCAGAATAATCAAAAGTATTAATTGTGGCATACAAAAGGTTAATGGCTTTTTATTCATTTTTATTATTTTTTAAATGAAAGATATATATATTTTTTCATTATATCTTTATTAAGATAATTTATATTACAGTGCAGAAATACAATTGCATGGTCTAATCCTCAAATTGTTACAAATAAAATATAAAAATATTTCTGTGTAAAATATTCTCAATAGAAATCATAAACTAAAATGACACTAATATCTCTCATGTCAGTTAAAATATTTTATTAATTATCTTATATTTTATTGATTTATTTATTATTTTAAGTGATATTGCCCTTTACTTTGCAAGCAATTAGTTCCAGGAAAGTAAAAAAAAGAGGGTAACACTTTATTTTATAGTGTCCTTGTTACATATGTTAAATGTACTTACCATAATAACAGGCAATAATTACGTGCAACTGACCCTCAACCAAATCCTAATCCTACCCTAACCCTATAGTAAGTACATGTTATTAATTAATATTTCTCAGTATTTAAATATATATACTGTAACAATGACACCTTAAAATAAAGTGTAACCAAAAAGAGTTTATGTAATGTTTTTATTTGCTTGTAAAAAATTATCAAAAGCTGCATTTTAGTGAAGGTAAAGGTTAGTCATTATCATCAGCTTAAGAGTTCTCATTTAGACAAGCACTTTTGTATGTGTAGAGATGTGCCACATGTGCATGTCCCTGTCTCAGTGTCAGACTGATAGCAGGTCTGGAGTGTCCCTGTATGTGGAAGAGGAGAGCGGCACCTTGCGTGATCAGAACAAAGCAAGAGAGCATGATAGAAAATCCCTCAATGCCTGCCCTTTAAAAAATGCAGGAGTAGCGAGCATGCAGAACCAAGTTACGTAGTTATGTGTATAAATTATACACTGGAAAAGTCTACACTGCAAAGAAATACCCCACATGAGGTAACAAACTTTTTTGCATGCCAAATTTTCTCCTCAAATTCTCATCATAACATATGTATGTTAAACAAACTGATAATGAACAATGGTGTATTTATAAACCAAATTATTATTAATAAAAGCTGTAATTATTATTTATTTTTAGTTAATGATATGGATTAACTCATATTAATGCATAGAACTGTAAAGTGTTAATTAACTACAGTAAAAAAGGACGATAGGATACATTCCGAATAAATCAGAATTAAATAATATTATTATACTATATATATATATATATATACATATATTAATATACTGCATTTTCAAATGGAAATGGATTCATTAACTTGTAAAAAATAAGGCTCCAACATAAAAGAGGAAGAAGGAGGGCCTGACTAAAATCACCACGACAGTCATGTCCAGTATGAGGCTGCTTTATCAGCCATGACTGTGTGAACAGTCCACTTCAGTCCTCATCATCTATAGAGATGCTCTCAGTAATGCCATCGTAGTAGGGAGTGCACTGTAGTGTAAGTCTGGGGCCATTTGAAATGTTCATCATGATGAAAGTGTCCTCCAGTATCAGAGGGATACAAAGGCCATACAAACTTGATCTGCCATTCTGAGTAGAGGGCTAAAAACTCTTCTTTTATCCTGCAGATCCTCCACAGGTCGGCATTACCCCTCCCGTTTGTTGGTGCATGTTGCAAAATATTTGTTTGAAAAGAAAGGCTCTAAATGCATTGATTATTCAATAATGCAGAGAAGTTGAGGTAGTTTGGAGTCAAATACATCTGTTTTAAAAATGATGTGCCTGGTTTAGCCAACCCTGACCTTCAGCATTTCAAAGTGGTAATTTCTTGCCGTTTGGAATGAATACCTTGGAGGCTCATGCACTGCGGGACTTCAGGGAAATCTATACTGTTCCAGTCTTGTGCAAAAGGTACCATTTTATAATGAGAATATTACGGTGACCCAGTCGTGCACAACACAACGACATTTAAAAAGCAAACATCACAACGGACACAAGCCACAACAACGGAAACAAGACACAACACAACGGAAACAAGACACAACACAACACAACGGAAACAAGACTCAACACAACGGAAACAAGACACAACACAACGGAAACAAGCCACAACACAATGGAAACAAGACTCAACACAACGGAAACAAGCCACAACACAACAGAAACAAGCCACAACACAACGGAAATAAGCCACAACACAATGGAAACAAGACACCACATAAACGGAAACAAGACACAACACAACAAGCTACAACACAACGGAAACAAGACACAACAAAACGGAAACAAGACTCAACACAACGGAAACAAGACTCAACACAACAGAAACAAGACACAACACAACGGAATCAAGACTCAACACAACGGAAACAAGACACAACACAACGGAAACAAGCCACAACACAACGGAAACAAGCCATAACACAACGGAAACAAGCCACAACACAATGGAAACAAGACTCAACATAACGGAAACAAGCCACAACACAACGGAAACAAGACTCAACACAACGGAAACAAGACACAACACAACAAGCTACAACACAACGGAAACAAGACACAACAAAACGGAAACAAGACACAACACAACACAACACAACACAACACAACACAACACAACACAACACAACGGAAACAAGACTCAACACAACGGAAACAAGACACAACACAACGGAAACAAGCCACAACACAATGGAAACAAGACTCAACACAACGGAAACAAGCCACAACACAACAGAAACAAGCCACAACACAACGGAAATAAGCCACAACACAATGGAAACAAGACACCACATAAACGGAAACAAGACACAACACAACAAGCTACAACACAACGGAAACAAGACACAACAAAACGGAAACAAGACTCAACACAACGGAAACAAGACTCAACACAACAGAAACAAGACACAACACAACGGAATCAAGACTCAACACAACGGAAACAAGACACAACACAACGGAAACAAGCCACAACACAACGGAAACAAGCCATAACACAACGGAAACAAGCCACAACACAATGGAAACAAGACTCAACATAACGGAAACAAGCCACAACACAACGGAAACAAGACTCAACACAACGGAAACAAGACACAACACAACAAGCTACAACACAACGGAAACAAGACACAACAAAACGGAAACAAGACACAACACAACACAACACAACACAACACAACACAACACAACACAACGGAAACAAGACTCAACACAACGGAAACAAGACACAACACAACGGAAACAAGCCACAACACAATGGAAACAAGACTCAACACAACGGAAACAAGCCACAACACAACAGAAACAAGCCACAACACAACGGAAATAAGCCACAACACAATGGAAACAAGACACCACATAAACGGAAACAAGCAACAACACAACGGAAACAAGAAACAACAACACCAAGTGGTTAAAAGTGACTTTTAACATTTAAAAACAGACATTCAAATTCCAAAGCTTGTAGTAGATTCCTATTAGTAAGACTGACTTACTACTGGTAAAATTTCACCATACCTCCCTTCATGTTTGTACAGTACAAAAATATTTTTAGAAAACATTCTGTAGTTCATACTGTAAAGGGTTTTTTCCATGTTTCAATGGTTGTAGTGCATTCCTAGACTGATCAGACCGACTTACTACAAGTGAGATTTTGCATTATTCACCTGTAATATAAAATATATATATTTTAATATATTATATCATGATATATATATATATATATATATATATATATATATATATATATATATATATATATATATGTGTGTGTGTGTGTGTGTGTGTGTGTGTGTGTGTGTGTGTGTGTGTGTGTGTGTGAAATTTTGGTGAATTTTAATAAAAATTGTTTACTGTCCATACATTTAGGGAGGCACAATTATTTTGTAATTATTTTGCCTGTAGTAAGTCAGTCTTACCAACAGTCTTAATATTTTCTTGAAAATAATTGTTCACTTTAAATACCTGTAATACATGAATAATAATAATAATTATAATAATAATAATTAGTTACTTTTATATGGCGCTTTTCTGGGTATACTCAAAGCTCTTTACATGGAAGGGGGGGGGGGGTCTCCTCAACCACCACCAATGTGCAGCATCCACCTGGATGATGCGACGGCAGCCATAGTGCGCCAGACATTTCCACACACACCAGCTTATTGGTGGAAAGGAGACAGAGTGATGAAGCCAATCAGTATATGAGGATGATTAGGAGACCATGATGGATAGAGGCCAATGGGCAAATTTGGTCAGGATGCCGGGGTTACACCCCTAGTCTTTTTCGAATGTCATCCTGGGATTTTTAATGACCACAGAGAGTCAGGACCTCGGTTTAACGTCTCATCCGAAGGACGGTGCTTTTTGGCAGTATAGTGTCCCCGTCACTATACTGGAGCATTAGGACCCACACAGACCACAGGGTGAGCACCCCTACAGGCCTCACTAACACCTCTTCCAGCACCAACCTGGTTTTCCCAGGAGGTCTCCCATCCAGGTACTAACCAGGCTCAGCCCTGCTTAGCTTCAGTGGGGAACCAGTCTTGGGCTACAGGGTCATATGGCTGCTGGAGGGAGGTATTGGCAAAATTTCACCAGTAGTAAGACAGTCTGGTCACTGGGAACCTACTACAAAAAAAACCTTTTAGGTGAATTACAGTAATTTTTATAAAAATATTTGTGTACTGTCCATACATTAAGGCAGATATTGGCAAAATTTCACCTGTAATAAGTCCTGGTCACCAGGAACATATAAAAAAAATTAAAAAATAAAAAAAAAACTCTTTTGGTGAATTACAGTATTTTTTATAAAAAAAAAAATGTCTACTGTACATACATTTAGGGAGGTATTGGCACACTTTCACCTGTAGTAAGTCAGTCAGAATTTGAACATATCTTAATACAAATTATACGTTTTAACCACTTGGTGGAATTGGAAGATGTTCCTGCATCATGCGCCGTGGTAGCGCGTCAAAGCATTCTTAGATATAAATATGCAGCTATAATGCATGTTGGTGATTTTGAAATAATATTTCATGTCGATATACAATGGTTACATGCTGTTAAAACTAATCGGGGTATTGATATATTTTTAAGACTGCCGACTCTATAGAACAGTCGCAAGGAAAACTAACTTTACTGTGCTCCAAGAGCCCCCTAGTGGTTGGGAGCATTTCCATTCTGTTGTGGCTTGTTTCCATTGTGTTGTGAACTTATGTTTGCTTTTAAATTTCATTGTGTTGTGCACTACTGGGCCACCGTAGAGTATCATTCAAAAAGCATTCATCTTCCCAGCTAACGAAATATACTCTGAGAACATTTTGCAAACGTTCCGGTTAGGTTATGAAAACGTTATTTTTTAACTATCTCCGAATTTTCAAAAATGTCCAGTTTTGAGATCAACGTTTTGAGAACATTATTAAATACCAGATAACACTGTACAGACATTCTATTAGAATTACTGGAAGAACGTTTGTTCAAAACTATGAGAGAACCTTGCCAGAACATTCTAAAAAATGTTTCCCATTAGCTACAAAAATAAAACATAAGTTAACAAGGCAAACAGTGAAGTGTCAAATGTGTTATGCAGCCATAAGAAGCTTAAACCCCTGCCTGAGGTTCTCAAAGAAAATGTATTTCGTAACCAGGCACCACCACGCAACAAAGCCAGTGTATTTATAACAAGCAAGGAGGATCACGTTGATGTATTTGTGACACTCTGAAATATCATGAGGGCACAGCTCGGATTGTCACATGAAGAGAGCGCTATGATGATATAACCCGGCCTGAAGAGTGACTCATCCACTGCTAAAGCAGCTGTAGGTGGATTTGGCACTCTCTCCAAAGGAAAAGCTTCTAAATCTCCGGAACGTATGGCATTACGGATTCTAAACCGTTGTGCTGGAATGATAAAAAAAAAAAAAAAAAAGTCTTACATCCATCAAGGAGGAGGATGGGGTCAAAAAGAGGCCACCAAACTATGGATTCGTAATGTATTGAGGTTCTCGAACAGCAACAAATGTTTCGAGTGATAAGATGTCATCGTCCGGTGTTCATTACCCATGATTCTGAGCTGATAATATTTTGAAACTACATCTCTGTTGGTTGGAGATTTTTGTCTGGTTTAAGGACAACTGACCTCGTGTTTCCCCAGCTGACTGCAGTTGCTGGCATTTCCTCCACACTGCAGATTTGATCCATCAGCCTCAGGCTACTCCACTACGCAGGTAGACCTTTCTTCATGCTTGTGTGAATTCAGTTCAGCTATTAATAACACTCAAGCTATTAAAACCCTCTTTCTTTGAAGTATATCTTTAAAGGAAACGTTCACCTAAACATAGGAATTCAGTCATCATTTTCAGTCTTTCTTTCTTTCTTTCTTTCTTCCGTGGCACACAAAAGAGTTATTTATAGCTGGATGTTCACGCTGCTCTTTTCCATGGTATGAAGGTGAATGGTGAGCTGTCAAAAATGATATGAAATTTCATTATGTTCCATGCTCAAAGCAATCGTTCAGCTTCAGAAGACTTTGAATAGAGTGCCATGTGGACTACTTTAATGATATTTGAATGGTGCTTTTTCTCCTTTTTTTAAGCATGACAGCACCGTTTCCCATTCACTTTCATTTTATGACAAGAGCAACTCAGACATTCTGCTAAACTTCTTCTTTGGTGTTTCTGGGAGAAAATTGGTCAGACAGGATTGTAATAGTAATGAATTGTTATTTTTTGAGTGAATGTCCCGTAAGATAGATGCTTTTATTACAAACTGACACAATATAAGTGTTATTTTAGTGTCACTTATAAGCTATTATAGTAATTTTCTGTTTTCATTTTAGTTAAAGTTGTTTTGTGTTTTTGTTATTTTTATTGGTTTTTTTATTTCTACATAGTTTTTAATAAGTTTTTTTTTATTTTTAGTTGATTTATTTTTAGTTGTTTTGTTTTAGTTGTTTTAGCTTGTCATCTAGCTGAAATAAAATAAGTTTCGGGGGGGGGGGGGGTTACATTTTATTTGATGAGAAATGAGAAGGTGAACTTTTTTTTTTAACTTTTTTTTTTTTTTTTTTTCAAATTAGCTGTTATTGAAGAATGGAGCCTTCATTAACAAAAATAGATTATGACTAGATGCACCAGTGTATGAAAACATGCATTAATTTCATAAAGCATGTTGACTGATACAGTACAACTTACTAAATCCATATCATGTCTCATGTAATCACTCACTCTGTGTTTCAACCGAGGAAAGATGCCAATAAAAGAGCTCGTGAACAATGTAACATAACGTTGCATTTCCCTCATGTATCCGATGTTCCCATATATATGGGTTCAGATGCAAAAGCCTCTAAGTGCAATCTGAAAGAATGATCATTTTTATCAAGCTCGTATATTTAAGTTCAATAATTTCACTTAAATGGCAATGCAAATTACCTATTAATTGTCATTTAAGTGAAATTAATTAACTGAAATAAGCTTTATAAAAATTATCATTCTAGAAGAAAATTTCAGATGGCACTTAGAGGCTTTTGCATCTGAACTCTTCATAGATAGATAGATAGATAGATAGATAGATAGATAGATAGATAGCCATTGACTTCCATAGTAGGAAAAACAAAATACTGGAAGTCATTGGCTACCGTCAACTGTCTGGTTACCAACATTCTTTAAATGATCTTCTTTTGTGTTCAACAGAAGAAATACACTCATACAGGTTTGGAACAACATGAGGGTGAGTAAATGATGAAGCAATTAAAATTTTTGGGTGAACTACCCCTTTAAGGACAAGATCATATATAAAACAGGAAAACACAGCTTCCGATTAAAAAATTAGGTCAAAGTATGCTTGCTTGTATGTGTTGGCACACTGCATTTGAAAACCAGCAAATATACATTCCGAACACGGCAAGAGAGATTGATAAAAGATAAATCATTACTCATGTTAATGTATGTTTTCTGCAGATTTGGTGTCGCATGAGTGGTTGTATGATGCCTAGCTAGCAAGTGCCATATGGTCACCTGATCCTGTGCTGCTGCTATCGCACACGCTCTCTCTAGTGCATGCTGGGACATCACAACAGAGTCTGTCTGGCTGCTCCTCTTCATGCACCTCTGCCTCACCAGGAGAAAGTCTGGCAGTGGGAGCTTCCATTTCCTCCAGCTAAGAGTGTGTGTGTGTGTAGTGCCGCGAAGCATGGCTAATGCAAAAGGACAGTTCCCGCTTATTATAGAACCATTGCGGATAATAAAATCTGAATCAAACTGCCAGCTGAAAGCCACTCGAGAGTTTCCTCCTATTAAATTTTTAAAGCTATGGAAGCACTTGACACTGAGGTGGATCAAATATCACTAGATTGCGTGCAAATACTTACTTAGCAAGAAAAAAAAAAAACAGGTGAGTGGCCATGCTAAAGTAACAGATTACTCAGTTCTTTTACGGAATGTTACAATCAGCCTTAAGTGGTGGCGGAAGAAATCTCATCTCATGATAGTTTTCACAAGGGCAAATGTTAGAGCAAATTTATGTTTTGGCTGCCGGAAACTGGTACCATACACAAAACCATCACAACATCAAAATAGATGGCGGAGCTTCTGGGAAGACTGCAGTCTGCCGTGGTTCATATCTGCTCAGAGCCTTATGGCTCTCATGGGAAGGAAGTCATTGTGGGAAGTTAAAGGGATAGTTCACCCAAAAATGAAATTATGTCATCATTTACTCACCCTCAAGTTGTTCCAAACCTGTATGGTATTTTCTTTCTTCCGTTGAACACACACACACAAAAAGAGGAAGGTTGGTAACCAAACAGTTGATGGACCCCACTGACTTCCATAGTATGGAAGTACTGTTTGGTTACCGACATTCTTCAAAATATCTTATTTTGTGTTCACCAGAAGAAAGACACTCATAAAGGTTTGGAACAACTTGAGGGTGAGTAAATGATGACAGAATTTTCATTTTTGGATGAACTATCCCTTTAAGCTAAAGTTAAGCTACACTTTTTAAAAAAGTACTGTAGGTTGTTTTTTTGTTTGTTTTTTACTTTTTAACAAAAAGTAGCTATGTGACTTGAGGCTTTTATATTTTCTGTTTTGAGGACATAACATAGCATTGTGCAAGAAACGACGCAGAAATAATTATTTGCTCCAGTAATAATTTGTGTGAAAAGGAATAAAAGTTGCTGGTGTTTTACTGCCACAAGAGTTCATTTCAGCTGCAAACTGCAGTGAGTTGTATGAATGGATATGGTTTTGGAGTTTTTGCACTAGTGCCTCGTACAAAACTACTTTTGTTAAGTTATTCCTCAACACTGGAAGGAAGAGAAGAAGTGCAGATTGCTTCCTCTCTTCACAGAATCCACACACATGACTTACTCACATCTGTTCTTCTTCTCCTCTTCTTCCAATCCTGATCACATTGTCTATGCATACAGTATCTATAATGTTTTAACCCATTCACAGAGAATGTTATACTATTTGAAATTTTATTTTTCCAAGATGTATATTATTGTGGTATAATCTATTACAGATAATCCTGTCCCTAATTGGCATGTAAAGACAAAGTGAACTGTGACTGGCCTCTTTACATGTCAATCAGACAATATCTTATAAGCTGCAATGTGGACCCGACCTTATGCTATTGGTCCAAAGATTGGCTATGCGAGACTCCCGATCACATGACTTACTTGTGCTATGCTGTCAGATGGAGGGAAATCTGTCCACAAACTGCTTGCAAGTGTTTTTGCATGCTATTTGTTTTGCATTGTATCATGTAGCAGCCAAATAAAATGAAACCGCATTAATAAATCACCTTATATGCTCTGAGTTCATCTAGAGTGTTCACATACAAGTCAAAATTCTTGTATACTGAAAATAACTGAGAATTAGCTTGGAGAAACAAGAAGCAAGTGGGATGTGTCTATTTTTCACCATTCATGACAACAGAACAATGAAGATACAGGAGCTTCAGCTTCACACACACTCTCTCCAGCTGGCCGTCAGACTGCTGATGCGGCATGGCACGTCATTTACATGAGGTAAACATTGCTTTGCTGACAAGCCTACTACATTTCTAAACAACTTGTCAACTAGAAGAGTCACGCAAGCCTTACCACACATTGTAACACACAAAAAAATGTATGAATATTTAAACTTAAGAAAAGTAGTCTCACCCTCCCTCACTCATCAGAGGAGAACTGGCCCTCCAACTGAGCTTAGTTTCTCCCGAGGTTTTTTTTTCTCCATTCTCTGTCACTGATGAAGTTTTTGTTCCTTGCCTCTGTCGCCTTTTGGCTTGCTTAGTTGGGGGCAGTTAATACTCAGCAATTTTATTGACTTGAATGCACTAACACTATTGGATGACATCACTATTTTCTACAGAGCAGCTTTGTAAATGAATTGAATTCATTACATAATTGATGAATTTTACACAGTTATTGAACAAAACTGAATTCGCAAAATCTTCTAAAAAGAAAGAATACATTTCTTGGAATAAATTCTATGAAATTCATAAGTGCAATTCTTGAACAATTGATGTTCTCTAATATAGTCTTATGAACATCTTGTTTTTTCTTAAGAAGAAACTGGCGTTGTAAGACAAAGGTTTTGGTGTGTTATCAGATTGGATGGTGGTTCTCAGTGAAAAACACCTCAATTGTTGAATCTAGAAATGTCTACATTACATCGCCAATAGTCACATGTGAACGCTCCTTAATGAGACCATATTATGCCCTTTTGGAAAGTCTTGATTTTGTTTTTGGGGTCTATTAGAATAGGTTTTCATTGCTTGAATGAACACATTCTTTTTCACATATTTGACATTGTTGCAGCACCTCCCAGTAATGCTCTGTTTAGTTCCTGTCTCTTTAAAGCTCCTTTTTCCGAAACCGTTTCCAGCATGTTTCGGAGATGCCATCCCCCTTACCATAACCACAAGTTTCAACACACTGTAACGCAACTCAACCAGGCCTTGTCCCCTTTATTTTGAATATGCCATGGGCTGGAAATATTTAAGTGAGGAATATTGTGACATTTACGTTCCCGGAAGAAAACTCAAGGCGTTTCAGTGAGTTCACAAACAGTGCTTGCTAATAACTTCCTCTGGAGTTGACTTTGTGCTTTGTTACTTTGCAGATGCTTTTTCATGCTCAAACAGCAACATTACACACTAAAATGTAAAAAAGCATCATAATGTCTCAATTAGCATCAGTCTGGTATGGAAGTATGTTCCAGCTCACCTGATTCTTCCTGCTTGCTGCTCATAAACATCCAACTCATTTTCTCTCTCACACAGTCATTCGCACCCTCCCTCCCTCCTGCTCAGTTGTGGAAAAAGTTACAAAGCAAAAATGTGATGGTTAAGTGTGAATCACTGAGTGAGTGTCTTGTCAACATACATGTCATTGAAAGCAATTTGATGCAATTCAATGCTGCTCAAGTTGCTGCAATTCCATGACCTCCAGTAGAATAAACAAGGTTGTCATCCATGTTTTGCGGAAACAGTAAGTCATAAAAGTATTTTTTTTTTAAATGAATGACAATTATTTCATACGCAGAGGTTTGGTAAATTTAACCAAATGTTTTACTCTCAAATGCTACACCATAACCATCTACCATGAGGGAAACTAAATAAAGATGCAAAGGTTGAAATGAAATACAGTAGGATACAAAAAGACTGTAGTTGCCAGTTAAGTGAATGTTGTTTTTTCTGTTCACAAAGTATATGATGAATGATTTTTTGATGAATGGTTATCAACTGCTGACACTATTAATACTAATGGTCAAGTAGAGATAGATACAGTACACCCCAGATAGCAAATGACATCTGGCCCACTTGTGGCCCACATCTCCCACATTCTTCTGGCCCATTTACCGCATGGAATGACGGCGATGACTTGACCTGATGTGTGGCTGGTAATAGCGTACATATCTGGGCCTCATCTGGGCTGACTATGGCACATATGGCTCAGTTGGCGAAGGTCATATGGGCCGTATCTGGCCCACACACGGCAAGCCACAACTCACACTAAAACCGGCTTGATGTGTGTGGGCCAGATACGGCCCATATGACCTTTGCCGCTGCCAGAACTGAGCCACATGTGCCATAGTTGGCCCAGATGAGGACCGGATATGTATGCTATCTGGGACACCGCATGCTGGCATTATACATTAATGTAAACATGCAAATGATGGCTAAATTGTTACTGCCAACACACAGAATGTAAGACACATCTGTCAGTGACAGCAAATAAAGAGTTTTGAAAGGACACAGAGAATCCAGCAGACTCTCACACCGCACCATGGTGATAATGAGTTTTGTTGGGTGGTACGAGGAGCCATTTTCAGCTGACACTTGAAGGTATTTTTCCCCTGTGTCTCCTCCACCCCTACAGGCAAGAGTGTGGGGTCACCTGCAGAAGCTCTGCACATGCTCCCAAAGCTGTAATTTCGGAAGGTATGAATGAAGCCCGATTGCGCAGAATGACAGCTTAATTAATGACTTGACATGCACGAGTGGCAGAAGAGTTTGGCTTGGGAATGCAAGCGTTGCGTTTGCCATGGTGAGATGAGAAAGGTACTTGTTAATTATAATAATATGGGATTTTCGCTCGATAAACTGTCCCACAGGTGGGAGAGACAATAGCAGATGATCCAGCTGCAGGCCATGATGGGGAAATGATGGCAGCAGTGAAAAAAGGGAAGACAAGCAACTCATCACAGTAAAACACCCAACTGGAAGGTAATTGCACATCAAAGATAAGAACATGGTTTCGCTAGTGTGCTGAGGGAGATGCGTTTTCAGACAGCTGCACGATAGTCAACAGCATTTTCAGCTCTGATCAGACGAGGCGATATTCGCTTTTTCAAAGTAACCTCAGTGCTGTCATGTTGAATTATTGTTTATTTTGTTTGAATAACAAAATTGTGACTTTCTTACAGATTCCATCCCTCATAGGGTTGGGGAAAAAATCTGAATTTATTTTTGATTTGGCTCCCTTTTAATTCATGAGTTAGAATTTGAATCGCATTGGCCTCATTTCCTGAACAGCAATTCAGAGAAACAGTCAGACAACAGAGGAATTTCATTAGTCAGACACAGATTTTGCAGCACAACATAATTAGATGATTCAATTTGACTAATTACTGATTAGACATATTCTTCTAAAATAAGTTAAGAATAATTAACAAATCAAAACAGATTTTAATTTTGTATAAAGCAACACAAAAAATACCCACCCCAAAGTTTTCAGATAACTTTAAAAACATTGATATAAAAATCTGTTTTTTATCTCAATTATATAATATATTGAGATAATAGTATTCAACAATAGTATTGATCTGACGCTGTTGTATGATAACTGAACTGAGAACTGCTTTATAGATTAAATTAACTAATTTAATAATTGATGATCTTACAACGGAATTGAATAAACACTGAACTGACTTCAACAACAGCCAAAATGCATAATTTTCCTGTTATCACTGTGCTATATAAATAAAGGCGACTTTATATATTTTTCAATAGTCTGTTAATTCTGCAAAGATTTTTCTGTACTGGCAATTAAAACGTGCATTAAATCAGCTCCAGAATTATTGTAATCTTTCACCATAAAATGAACATAAACAACACATACGGGGTCTCCATACACTTTTAGTATTTTTTTTTTATCCCCCACGGTTATTATTTGATTAACAAATATAATCATAATATTCTTCTGAAGTCTTCTGGTAGCTTTGTGGCAGAAACTGATCAAAATGTCAGCCATTATTCACGGATCATTTTTAACTGTTTCTCAGATCTTGATCAGTGAGTCAGTGAGTTTAACTTGAAAACCATTTCATTCTGATTAGTTAACTGGATGGACCAATTAATTGAAAATATCAGACTAAACGGAACGATTAGTTTCTGAATCGGACATTGCTCTTTCTCTCATGAAAATTTTCAGTGAATAATGACTTTCAATCTGTTCCTCACATAAAGCTATATGACTTTGGAAGACCTGAAATAAAGTGCACAAGTCACATGGGCTACTATTATTAATTTTGGAGCTTGTCATTTTGGAGCTTGACAGTCCCAGTCTGTATTTAGATCTCTAAAAAGGAAAATTATGCGTTATAGATTTTAGACCTCATAATGAATTGAAAGCTTCATTGATGAATAAGTCAGTATGTCTCCACGTTGCTCACTAGACGGCTTGCAGTTCACCCGTAGTACAGCAAGGGCCAAATTGGGACCAGAAATCCTTTCAACCCCAGTCTGTTTACTGAAATATACCTCCACAGCTTCAGCCCGAGCAAGATCAGAGCACTGCTTTGATGTGTGTCATGAGCTGTGTACAGGCAATCTGATAAGTGAATTATCCTCCCTCAGATCCAGACTCTGATAACTGTGCACATCCACTCCAGGATATCATTTAACATAGCTGAACCACAGCACGCACATGGACAGGCAACATTAACAATCTGACCCAGCCATCTCTTCTGCTAACCTCTAATAAGAGTGTTTCAACAGAACAAAACAGATCACTCAATGAGTGATTATATGGCAGATTGGCCGTTTAAAGGAAGCCACACTCTTTTGGTGGAAGTCAATGTGGCAAAGCCCGGGAGCCGGAGAGAAACACCGGTCTCAGAAGGCCACAGTGTAAAGGAATGGTCACGCAGAGATGAAAGTCAACTGGGTTTCTGTGAAGACTCGCAAGGTTTAAGAACACCCTGCTAAAAGCAGACCTGCCTTCCAGAAGAAACCAGCCTGTAACAGCTGGAAACCACATGACTCAGCCTCACCTAAAGCTAAAGACAGGGGTCAACACTGGCTTTGTACCATACAGCCTTGCTGACACTCGCAGATAACATAAAATGTATTAAATAAAAGGATACTTAAGTGTGCTAAGAGACATAAACATGTATTTTGTTTTAGAACACTTAAGTACACTTTTAAAAAGTACAATTTGTAATAATATCAAATTAAAAGTACTTTTTAAATAATTATGTTTTAATAATCTTTGGTCGAGTTTTAAAAAAAAGTACACTTATTTTAATATCTTGACTAACATGCTTAAGTTCATGTAATGCACTTGATTATAAGTTTAACTGTAATGTGTTATCCCATATTACAATTAAAGTTAATATATTTTTAAACAAAAATATTCAAACGTGTAATTACAATAAATGTGTAATTACAAAATTAGTGCTTTAATAGAAATTACGGTCCCACTTTATATTAAGTGGCTTTAAGTACTATGTACTTACATTGACATTAATAATTTGATACAATGGACTTATTGTGAAACATACATGTTTTTACATTGTACTTATATTTTGAAAATACCAGCATGTAATTACAGCTGTAATTCATTTATGTAATTACATATGTAATTACATTTGTAATTACACTGTTGACCCTTCCCTTACACCTTAACCCACCCTTAAACCTACCCATACCACCACACCTGTCCCTAACCTTACCCGTATCACACCTCAATAGCAGCAAAAGTGTTTTACAATACAACATGAGCACAATAAGTGTATTGAACTTATTTTTCAATGTAAGTAGTACTTAAAGCCACTTAATACAAAGTGGGACCGAAATTATATATATTAGTTTACATAAATGCTTGTCAATACATTCGGCTGTACACTTTAACCATATTTTGAAGACAATAGAGGTAATTATGAAATTACATATAAAGATGTCTTATTTAAATGAGTTTTAAAAAACACTGTAAAGTTCAGCTATATGAATTTAATCTATAATAAATTTTAATTTAATTGCAATTAACTGTCTGAAAAGATTATATTCAGTTTGCAATTAAATATAATCTTATAAAGAATAATTTCTGTAATAAGAACACTTTTATTTATTTATTTATTTATTTATTTATTTATTTATTTATTTATTTATTTATTTATTTATTTATTTATTTATTTATTTATTTATTTTCATTGAGCTTTGAACTTCATCCAAAACAATTCCTTGATCTCTGAACATGGCATGCAGGCTGGCTGCTATGAACATGAACAAATGAATACTGACATACCTGACACATTATGGGTGGGGACAAAAAAAAAAAAAAAACACATGGGGATAAACAGAGCAGAGAGTAATACAGCATGCACACAAGACCACACAATAACAAACAATTTCATCATCAATTTACAGAAGAATCCACCCAAGCACACTGCACATTGTGCCATATGAACACTACTGATAATAATAATTGTGAGGAGCCTATATACCTCAAAAATAAAAATGAATGCAAATGCACAATAATTTTTAGTATAAAAACCTGAACATGGTGGTTTACAAGAATAATTAACCAGAGCTATTCTGATATATGATAAAAAATAGTGAACCCAACTGTTACAGATATAACAGTATAACCATCTGTTCAACTGAAGAGATATAGATCTGAACAAATTGAGCATGTGAACAGGCATAATACACCAAAATGTGTGTTATCATTTATGCAACCATTTATGTCATTCCAAACCACCCTATGGAGACAAAGGGGTATGCTTAGCACAATGCCCAAGCCTGTATTAATTTAGAATTATTTATATAGTATTGTAATATTTACTAATATTTTAAATTAGATTTTAGTTTTATATTTTCAGTTTTCATTTTAATTTCTTTTATATTTTAGTAATTTCATCTGGGCTTTTTTAGATAATAATAAAGTTTTGTTGTTAGTTTTTTAAATATTTTATTTATTTTATTATTATTATTATTTGTTTATTATTTTATTTTATTAAATTTATATTTTATTTCAGTTTTAGTTTTATTAATTTTAGCACTTAAACAACAATTAGAAATAAAAAAGTTGAAGTTATTTTAAGAGCAAGCTTTTCATCTATAGTCTATGGTCTGTAAAGCACTTTGGTCAACTTGTGTTAATTGTTTTTAAACGTGCTTTAGAAATAAAATGATTGATTGATTGATTGATTGATTGATTGATCTAATATTTATATTCTGTACACTTAATATTTTATTTCAGCTTCATTTCAATTATTAAAAAATATTATTTTTAATATAGTTTTAGGTTTAGATAAAATAATAATAATTATAAAAAAAAATAAAAAAAAATAAAAACACTTAAACTGCAATTCATCGACTGGTCACTAGAGACAGGCTGCAAAAGGGAGTCAATTCCATATATCCCCCATGTTAAAATACCCAACTTTACAGCAGAAAAAAATATGTTTACAGCCTGGTACAAAAATTGGTTTTGGTCTATATAGCTAATTTAATGACCTTCATGACAACTGCCCTTCATGACAACTGTGATGGCGGTGAATTTTTCTATAACTCATCCGTTTAAATTATATTAAGCCTTAAAGTTCTGCATAATTACGGGCATGGCCACTTGAGTGACAGGTGGATTGTCGCTGCTGTCACTACTAGCCGTTTGTCTGCTGTTAGCCGTAATGTCACCTCAGCTAATCCCAGCTGCTGAACTTGCCATCGCTGCCATGTTTGTGCTTTTTTCAGGGTTATTTCATACAATTTAATACACGCACTATACCTTCACCCACGCCTTTGCATTCCGTCGTCGTCGAGTATCAAAAGAACAACCAGTGCTGTTTTTCAGTTGTTTTCCTATGTGAACATGCACTCATCATGGATGTCTGACAATTTCGTTGCTTTTTGGAGTTTTCAGATTTAAAAATGTCTATAGATATAGAGGCTACACTCGTTCTGCAGTACCGTTACTCTCACGGAACAGATAGACTTTATGCGATGCCGAGCTGACTGACATGTATGCGCATGAATCACTGTCACAAACACGCACCCTCTGAGCTATATTGTAAATTACTGCATAATACATTTTTAACTAGCAGAATAATACAGCATCACGACACACATAGTCACACTTTTATATATGTCTTTTAACTATTATAGTATTTCGAAGGGCAAAAACATGAACTTTAACTATTGGCTTTACATCATCAAGTTAGCTGTCAATAATATTCGGCTGATGCTGACACAGTCACTCCTCGTGTTTGCTGAATAACAGGTGAGTCACGCAGCTGTCATACTTGCTAGACGACAAGAACAGTCCTTTGTAGGCTGGACCGTCCCATTTAACAACGCAGGATCTGACCTTCGCGGCCTTTGAAGGATTCAGCCTCTGAAGTCTGAGTCCTTCGAAGGATGCAGCCTCTGAATTGGGACACAGCCAATGTGCTGCTTCATCAACTCTCTAAACCAGGGATGTGCAACTCCAGTCCTGGAGGGCCACTGTCCTGCAGAGTTTAGCTCCATCCCCAATCATACTTTAAAAAAACTAACAAAAGTCTAAATGATTTTTTGAAAATTACAGGCAGGACATGTATTGCAGAACAGTGGCCCTCTAGGACAGAAGTTGTCCATGCTCTTAACATTAATTATACTGTGAAATTTTATAAACAAGCAAATTAAAAATTCATGTGAGCTTGTGAACAAAAAAAAAAATCGTAAATCTTAGAGCATGTGCCCAAATGCCTATATGGTTTATCCGACCCTGCTTCTAACAATGCATTTTGGGATTGACTTCTCTGCAAAAGACTTTGTAGGCAACTCAATAGGTTTCGACAGAGTCTGAGACTTCACCAAGTACCAGGTTACATCCATCTTGATCACTATTGGGGGGAAAAAATCAAACAGATATCATGTGAGAATATGGCATGAATAATTAAATCTACATAGATGAGCACCTCAACTGAGACCTTGTGGAAAATAATCTTTTTATTTATTCCAGCCAGTTCTTTTTTATAGAACGAAGGCGGAAAAGGCGTGCGAAGGGAGCGTACACCCGGAGGGTGAACTTGAAAGAGATTAGACTAATTTCAAGCAAACAGAGGGATGAGGGAGTGCGGGTGTTATCTGGCTCTGAAGAGAGAACTTAAAACAGTCTGCAATACAGGGCAGAATTAAAGCATTATTAATTGCATAGGCGTATTAAACAGACCCCAGCAAGTGACCTCTTCTAATATGAGGGAAGCATGAGAACAAAATATGTCTTAATCTGCTCAGCAGTGCTTAGATAAATGTCAAGAGTATCTATCACCTCAATTAACCAAGCAGAGGAAGTTGTCAGAGTCTAATTCTCCTTGTGACAAGAGCCTGGCATTAAGAGGCTCCCACTTCACTGAGCTTCAGCATTCCTGCTGTAGATTAATGCCCCGTCAGACAGCACAGCCAATAGCGTTTAGCCTTTCTGCCCGAGTGTCCAGCTAGCTCCCAAACACATATTCCACATTGACTGTCCAATACCTGTCTCTCTCCTGTGCTCTCTCTTCATTTACCATTTTTCACTGAAAGAAGGCAATATGCTTGTAATGATTGTTGGTTTTAACCAATATCTATAGCACTCGGAGAAAGCTGTCTGTTATTGTTACATTTCATCAATGGCAGTTGTTCAGATGGTGCATTTGGCCCTAGAAGCATCCGATCTATAAAAAGTTCTTCATGGGTGCAAGGGTAAATTACTGAGTTGAGTTATGATTTGGGTTGAACTGTTTTGCATATTGTTTTGTATTTTTGTTTTTATCAGAATATGTTGGACTTTATCAGAAATATTTTTTCTTAGTCATCTTAAAATATCATGTTACTCAAATTAGACTAGCATTACAAGTTTTAAAAATAAAAAGGAGGCATTCCTGTATCAGTCTGTAACACTTTGCTAAGCGTGGTGTGTGAGAGAGCACAATGAAGATTGAAGTAAAAATACGAATACATAACCAAACTCAGTGCATTAACGAGTCGAGAACCAACCGCTATGCAGAAACGTAACGAGACAATGACTACGTTTACATGCAGCCAATAACCGGGTTATGGTAGGGTTAAGGTCACTATTCGAGTTTCTGAAACATTCGGAATAACCCGTTTACATGCGTGAGCAGAGAGAGTTACTCCTGTATACATGGAATTTGTAATCAATTGGTAATATCCCGATGTAAACGGCGACGCACGGTTAGCGTCTGGACATACGGACAACCTTAAGACGCAATATGCGTCATTTCTGATTCTTCTTCATGTATCCAAAGACAACAACAACAGCAGCAGCACGCGGATAATGAATAGTTCGGGGCAGATAGCGATCGCCTTTGTTTGCGCTTTCCTCCTCGCTCCAAAAATGTGTTGTTGTGCTGCGTCTCGCCATGTTTACATCTACTTCTTGTTTACTTCCGGTATACTGCACGCGGGTTTTTGTATGCGCCGTCTCTACTCAAAATACCAAGATTCCTTGCGAATAGAACATGCGCAGAACACAAATCAATGTTCCTTTTGATGGGGATATGCCGATACGCGTTTACATGACCAAATATTCGGGTTAGAAAAGGGGTAACCCAGGGATCATATCCGGGTTTTTAAAAACCGGGATATGAGCATATTCGGGTTTTTGCCGGTGTTTACATGGCCGTGCGGGACCGGGTTATTGCTAATATCCCGGTTTTGAACGGGTTATTGGCTGCATGTAAACGTAGTCAATGAGAGTTAGAAACACAGCAACTAAATAGCAAGGCAAACGAGGGTAATTAATGACACACAGCTGAACAGAAAACGAATCATCTGTTACCATGACTAAAGAGTGGCAGGAAACTGATAAAAAGAAAACTGATGAAAACAAACTAAAAGTCCATGATAATAAAACTAATCAATGATTGTCTGTGACAGTCAACATACTGCCCCATTAAAAAAAAAAAAAAGTAAAAAATTGTTAAATTTGTTTTTGTACTTTTAAAAACGTGTTTGCGAATGAGCAATAATAATAATAATTTGAAGAATAAATCTAAAGAAATTGATACTTTTATTCAGCAGGCAGTGTTGGGGAAAGTTATTTTTAAAAGTAATGCTTTCCAGTATTGCATTTCTCCATAAAAAAAAGTAATCAATTGCATTACTAATTTACTTTTTATGGAAAGCAATGTGTTTTGCATAACTTTTTCTCACCTGTAACACTTTATTTTGATGGTCCCTTTTGAACATTCTGTTGACTATAAGTAACTTTTCAACTACATGTCAACAACTCTCAATAGAGTATTAGTAGACTGTTTGCTTAATATCTGCTAACTCTTTATTGTGATGGTCCTCCAACAGACATTCTACTGACTATAAGTAAGTTTGCAACTACTGTACATGTCAACTTATTCTAACCCTAACCCTACCAGTCTACTAATACTCTACTAAACCTCTAATGAGAGTTAGTAGACATGTAGGTGCAACATTACTTATAGTCTACAGAGTGTTCAAAAGGGACCATCAAAATAAAGTGAAACCGGAAATGCAAATTCATTTTTGAAGCCTAAATGCAGTCGCCAGAAGTAAAAAAGTAGGCTATTAATGAACAACACCAAATGATTTCAACGTCACCATCACTAAGCCTCCGACAACTCTTTCATTTTTTATCAAAAACATTTTCCCAGAACGTTTGAGTTAGTTTAGTTTATAAGAGCACAATTATAAGCATTACGAAGCTGTAAAAGTGGACTGAGCCTACTTATTCATCATGATGGCGTTTAATCTCCTTGACAGCCTCTGTAGTCCCATTTAGCCACTTATTAGCTACCGCCTTTTTCAAGACACGTAACTGCTTCAAAAAATCACAAATGTGGGGTAATATTGATGAATTTTATGTAGTAGAATAAGACGAGAAATTTGTCTTGATCTTGTTTTCACCACAGACCTTATTTCAGCCATTTAACCAAAACCCCATTCAAAAAACTCCATTGACTTCGGAATGATGGAACGTTTTGGCCTACAAAGTGATGTCATACCTGCACCATGTAGGATGCAGGAGAAGAAAGTGCAGCACTCTTATTGCAGCAATAAAAACAAAACTAAAAATTAAAAACCAATGTGATGTTTATATAAATTCATTTTTGCTTATTGGTATGGTTGAATCGGATCATCGAAGGTCAGCAGCAAAGGCATTAGTTAATAACATGAGATTAAAGTATATTTGTGTTATTTAACATTTAATTATTGCAGGTTTGTGTAGTATTCTGAGTTTGCAGTTCACTTTTTTTATTAATTTTGAGGAATGCTGAATACGGAATACTGAACTGTTTTTGTGCAAGTGAGATAAGTAAATGCATGTTTACATTTAGACTAGAACTACAATAACCATCATGTTCTCAAAAGTAAAACAAAAAACAAAACAAAAAACATCAAAAGTAACTCAGACATTTTATTGTACATTTAAAATTAATGCATTCATTTACTAGTTACTTGAAAAAGTAATCTGATTATTTAACTCGCAGTACTTTTAATGCGTTACCCCCAACAGTTTCAGCAAGGATACATTAAATTGATCAAAAATGACAGTAAAGCCATTTGTAATGTTAAAAAAGATTTCTATTTCAATTCTATTCATCAAAGAATCTTGAAATTAAATTAAATGTCTCATGGTTTCCATCAAAATTAAGCAGCACAACTGTTTTCAACATTGTTGATAAGAAGAAAGTTCTGTCTTGACCATCAAATCAGCATATTAGAATGATTTCAGAAGGATCAGGTTGCAGTGAAGACTGGAGTAATGATGCTGAAAATTCAGCTTTGATCACAGGAATAAATTATTTGAAACTGTAATAATATTTCACAACATTACTCTTTTTACTGCATTTTTAAATCAAATAAATGCAGCCTTGGTTGAGCATAAGAGGGTTTTTTTATATATAAAACATTTACTGTAAAAATGTTACCAACCCCACATTTTTGAACAGTAGTGCATTTAATTGGAAAGATGTATTATATTCATGTACATTTATTAAGTCTTCACACATCTTAAAGTATACTTATCTTGTTTTAACAATGTTTAGATATTTTACTAGAAAACAAGATAACTATTGATTAAACAACATATTAACTGAGATATTTACTTTTATGTCATTGTAATTTTATCAAATGCAAACGGACACGGATCTGAGCCCCATTTTCTGCTCTATTTTTCATGTAATGTCTTATCCACTGTGTGCAAAATTGCAAAGGAATTCCTTCACCCATGAAGGATTTCTCTCGGGTCTCTGTGGCCAGCATGTGTGCCATATGCATTTCTATTCACCCATTTAAATACACACAAACAGATGGCAACCTTCTCTTACTGGATCCAGCATCACCATGTGTGGTCGAAAGTCTAGACCGGGTAGAGTTTGATAATGCCACTTGCACGGTTTCTCTCAGCCAGACAAAACGGTGGAGTCAGGTCCAGATTTACTGCAGATTCAAACACAACTGCCAATCTCTTGCCAGAGGAGCTGGACACTGTCACCAAACCACCATATTCCAGAATAGTACAGCAAAACCCAAAAGAAGGTCAAAGCTTTTTAAAAAAAAAAAAAATTCTCACCGCCTGGGAATAGTGGGCGAGGGGGGAGGGGGAAAAGTACTAATTCATTTCCCTGTCAAAAATTGCAATTAAAACATCAATTTGGTCACTTTGTAATGAGTGCAACAGTGGGGGGAAGAAACAGGAAGTCGAGTTATTACAATTTAGCTATGCGTAAAGAGGCCATACAAGTGGCCTACTTTTTAAGAGAGAGGATGGATTAATAAATCATGCTTTGTAATGGATTTGACTCCCACAACATTGTCATGACAACACTGTTTTGCGTCCGAGAAGCTGCCCTATAAGGAACGCCTGTGTCCTCCACCACTGACCCGACTACATGCAGTTTGTGCTTCGGCTGACCACAGCAAATTGAAGTGGCTCCATTACGACACTGCAAACAGTGACTGACATCAAGTAACTGACTCTTGTAACAATACCAGATACAACCTGCCCGATGGCATATGAAGATTTATAACCAGGGGAGACGAACATAGAGGAGAAGTGCTGGAAAAAAACAAAGTCAATATGATTCTTTGAGGGATGAATAATGATTTGTACACTGATCTGACTGCAATGGATCAGTGTCTGGATATCATTCACCATCTTCAAGGAAGCATCACCTGAGGCGCGCTTTAAACTGCTCACCTCATTTGTATTCAGATTACGAGCTCTTGGAGTGGAAACAGAGCGAGGTGCTTACAGAAAATCTCTTGTATCACTTACGTTCTTTAAAAGCACTTATAGGAGACGTCAGGCAGACGCACTTCTTTGGTTTGTTGTCAAATTAAAACGTCTTTTTGCAGTGGCTTCATAAAAAAGTATCTCGTGCCCTGAAGGCTTGATTCAAGAATAAAGCCAATATTGTTTTTACTCTCACTTTATTAATGTCTCTAGATTTATAGTCCTACTAACAGTTGACTTTATATCATGATGATTTAAAGCAGCTATAAATAACTTTGTCAAGCAGGTAGTAAATTTAAGCGCCACATCCGTAAATTTGAAAGGTAGGCTATGTGTTTTAGTGGCATGATCTGGATGAGTCCCAGATTCATTCGGTGTCCACCTTGAAACTCCTTGAAAGATCGGACCAATGTTTGACAGTTCCCTCTTCGAGTTTGTTAGTATTTCCTGAAATAAAATCAATGTTATTTTTGAACCTCTTCCTAAATGAAGCTGATAGAATTCTGTCTGGAATTGACTAATGGCGTCCAAACAGCCAGAGACCTCATACGTGGACGTATGATTGATAGACAACTTTTCAGATAGTTTTCTAGAATAGTTCACAAAGTTAAACGCTTCAAGCTATTTGAAATGGAATTACAGCAAAGAGAGGGAAATAAAGAGAAGATAAATTACCGTCATTTGAGGAAAACAGTTCCATAACAAAAAAGATTATTTAAATGACAGCTATGATTATAGTGTAATCCACCCTGATGTACAACCCTCACAGATAAATGCAGTGCCTTCAGCTTTCAGATTCACTCTTACAGTAGCTTACATCCAAAGTCAGCGTTCACTGCTATCATCTGATTTGCTTAATGTAAAACATTTTGCCTGTAAATTATCATTCAATTCTAATCATGCAGTCTGACATTAAAAGAGAGAGGAGCCATAACCATGAAAATCGTTCTTGGGCGAGTCACTGTGTAAACCTTGCAAACATTTTCTTAATTATGATAAAGTAATATCTAATTTCCTTAATCGCTTCGCTCTTTAATCAGTGTGTATTTTTGCGAAGCTTAAATTTACTCATTTCTCCATTAAAAGTGCATTGCCACACATTAAGTCTGGCAACATGTGTTTCTTCATCTGGGTTCCCTCTTAAGCAGTGTAATTCAGGAGTAGAGTAGCTAAGTTGCAATTTCCTGTAATTTAAGAGAAATGGCCTTTTCATTTTATCAGATCATTATTGAACAGGCAGGCCTTTTCTCTTAAACGAAGCAAGACGTTTGGTGGCAGGGGGAGAAAAGAGAGCTAAACTGAAAACAGTTTTAGTATTATTTATATATCATATTAGAATTGATTTAATTAATACATTATTAGTTAACTGTGATTTGTATATGTACATTTCTGAAATGCATAACTTGGACACAGTCACCTCTGATGACAGATCACTAGTCATAGAAACATGCATTTTCTGTAAAGCTGCTTTGAAACAATATGTATTGTGAAAAGCACTATACAAATAAATGTAAAATGGATTGATATTTTGAATTAGCTTTCATTTTTATATTTCCAGTTTTTCTTTAAATTTTAGTAAATAATATGCTTTGGTCATTTTTATGTTTTTAGCAGTTTTAGCATTTAAACTTCAAATCCTTGATTTATTTTATTTAGTTGCCAATACAATTTAACATTTTTGTTAGGATAAGTTTTTTTTTTTTTAAAGTTAAAAGTTTTCATGAAATATTCTCTTTGCATTCCACTTCACTTCACTTCACTTCATTTTTTTTTTTATTTCATTTCATTTTTATTTTATTTCATACATTTCAGTTTATTTTATCTTATTTTGTCATTTAATTTTGTTGTTTAATTTCATTTAATTTCATTTCAGTTTATTTCATCATTTTATTTTCAATAAACAAAAACTATTTTAATAGTTTTAGTTTTAATTTTAGTTTACAATAACAATGCTGATTCTGATATCAGACTGCTTCGTTCACTTGACTTCTCGAGGGAAAAGCTGTTAAAATGAAGCAATATCACACTCTTACAACCCTATGGTTTATGTTTTGTTATTTCTCTGTTGTTTTGTGAGTGTATGTGTCTAGGAACGTCATCTGATTGGTTCCTGCATACTGCTGACTGTCCTGATAGGTGCACAAAGTAGGCTACTTTTAAAAGTGCATCATCACTTCCTCTACAGAGAGAAAGAGCTTGTGTTTTGAGCAGAGAGAGTTTGTTTGTGAGTTAGGAAAGTTTGAATGTGTTAAGGTTATTAGAGACTGTGAGTATTGCTTGCTTGTGTGAATCAAATATTGTTTGTACCTGAGAAACTTTGTTGTTATAGTTGACCCCTTTGCCTGTTTTCTGATGCTGATTTTGGAGTGCCCTTTTTGTTTGCCTGGTTGTAAAATATTGTAAACTGTTTGATCTCTGTAGTTGGTTATGGAGTTTGGTTTGTATATTGTATTTTTTTTTTTTCCTTTTCTTTTCTTTTTGGGTTAGGGTTTAGGAAAGAGGTTTAAAAAATAAGGACGTTTTGTTTGTTATTTTGGCCCATTCAGCTCCTGAATCAAGAGTCCCAAATTAAGTCAATAAATATTGTTCTTCAAATTCACTTCATTTTTCAGTCTTTCATGTTCCCTTGCATAACACACACACACACACACACACACACACACACACACACACACACACACACACACACACACACACACACACACACACACACACACACACACACACACACACACACACAATTGTTTTTATTCAACAGTTTGATGAACAAAAAGTTCAATTTGAGTAAATTACGTTCAGACAACAACCTGGAGTAGATTATGGAAGACTTTTGCAGTAATTTTCACTCATATACTACTTTGTTAAAATTTGTATGTTGGTTTGCAAACCTCTTTCTTTTGAAACTATTTCCTGTTGGTCGAGACAATCTATACAAACTTACTAGCAAAATTTTTTAGCAAGAATGTAAACTTATTTATGGAAATTCTTGAATAAAAACTGTAATGGCATTGCTTTTATCATGTTGTTGCTTATCGTGCCTTGTTGCTTTATTTTATACAAGTGGAACAGACTGTTTAATATGTTACCTGTGTTTTGAAATACTATAAATATAATTTTTTTAAACTTAAGTTCTAACACAGTTGGTGGCCTTTTCATTTTTGTTCTGCACAAAATAATAATGCTTTTGCAGTTATGTCTGAGGAATGAGTCTTTTGAGATAGCACACAACTGCTGTGTCAACAAACACAACAACAGATTACTCAATACCACAAAATAACTATGTGATCTGGGAAAAAATAAAAAAGGTTTACCCATGAGTTATTTTCTGTGTGTTTGGTACATGGCATAACAGTATTGAGGGCTGCTGAACCCTAGACTGAATCAGCTAAAAAAAAAAATAAAAAAAAAAACCTGCTGACACACACTTGCTGATCTCTGCTGTGTGTGCTGCCAACTGGCTCTCATGATGATGTATTGACAGATGCAGTTCTCTCCAGTGCTTCTCTGGACCTGAGAATTTGGTTTACAGCAGCACCATGGGAAATAAAAAGGGGGATGCCCAAGGGCCTGGCTAGATGAGGATGAATGGAGACATTCCTGAATGTCAGCAACGAAACCGGACCAAGCTGAGACACGCACCTTACAGCTGGACCTAAACAAACTGAGCTCGGCGTCCATAACTTTCCATGCATTCCTTTCAAATGATCAAAGGCAGCGGAACATGTTTTACTAACTCAGGAATGAGAACAATATGAATCTTTTCAGGGAGATTTTATCAAATTACTTCCATCAAAACCACAAAGCAACCTGAAATGCTGCCCTTCAGTTCTAAATGAAGTGGAACAAAACAAGCTAAATGGCAGCTTGACTTCAACAAAAGTGACAAGAGTGTCAGTTTCTGTGAAGACTTGTTGAGTAAATCAAAGGGCTCAACATTTTGCTAGTTAGCAGTGAGGCAGTTTGCAGATAGGCTATTTTATATTATAGTATTTTTATTTATTTATTTTGTTTAATTTTTTTGTCAATACTTATTTTATGGGACAGGGCTCTTACATTTATATTACTATTATTAGGGGCCAAGCACCGAAGGTGCATAGGCACCTATTGTATCTGTTGATAACTTTTGAACTGTAAAGGCTAGGAAAAAAAAAAAAAAAAATCCTCTGATTCCTTGGCTCAATACGATTCGATTGCACCCTATGATGTAATTTTCCATCACGAAATTTTTCCCCCATTTTGAATTTTCCGAAAAAGCTTATTTTTTCAAACTCCTCCTAAGTGCAGTGCCATCTAGTGGTCAGGAGATGATGGATCTGGTGTCTTTAGATTCGATGCAGCATGTCAAGTCGAATGATGCCCAATTTTTCCAATATCGCCCATTTTTAATTTTGGCGCAAAATTCTATATTTTATGAACACACTGGCATATCGTTACGAAACTCGGTATGTGTCTTCGGCACCATGCCTTGACGGTCCGTCAAGGCATGGTGCCGAAGACACATACCGAGTTTCGTAACGATATGCCAGTATGACGGTACTCAAAAAGTTTTGGGTGATCTTGTGGTCAAAAGTTATAATGAAATTAATGAAATCCAAAAATGATAATAACTTTTGATGAAATTAGCAGATTGTAATGAAACTGGTCTTAATTGATTCCTTAGGTCAGGCCTAGAACATAGATACCAATTTTGCCAATTTCGAATAATATCATCTTCAGACCATGCTGGCAAAAATTTATGGATTTCGTGTCAATAGACAAAAGAGTTTTCATATACAGTACCGCAGCAACAAAGTTGAGGCATGATGCCAAAATGACTCTTGAGGCTGTGTCTCAATGCTTTGGCATATTGACACCAAATTTTGCATGTGTTATTGTCCCCTTCGTCTGACCACACCACATCAATTTGGTCACAGCGCCACCTATTGGTCAAAAGTGCTAGACAATTAAATCATTACTAGTGACTGTATTTATGATTTTTTTGGTTCGATCCTCGGTTCCACCTGACTAAGTGTCAAGGTGTCCATGAGCAAGACACCTAACCCCAGCTGCTCCCGACGAGCTGGATGGCGCCTTGCATGGCTGACACCGCCGTCGGTGTATGAATGAGTGAGTGAATGTGAGGCTATGTAAAGCACTTTGGTGGCCATAGGTCTATGAAAGCGCTATATAAATGCAGTCCATTTACCATTTAATTGCTCATTGCTGCAGTTGGTCTGATGCTTCCAGCCATATTTGCATGACTTATCGTGTTCTTTGTGCTTGGTCCCTTAATTGCTGCTTGCAGCTATATTTATTATTACATTTAAAGTATAATCTTTACACTATCATTCAAAGGTAAAAAAAAAGTTTGGGTTCAAAAATACTTTTTTTTTTAAAGAAAGTAATACTTTTATTCAACAAGGATGAATTAAATTGATCGAAATTGACAGTAGAGACATCCATACAACAAACGCTACAACAAATAAAGGCTGTTGTTTTAAACGTTCTAATCATAAAAAAAAAAAAAAAATCTCAGTTTCATCAAAAATATATTAATTAGCATGACTGTTTTCAACATGGATAATGATAAGAACTTTATTGAGCACCAAATCAGCTAATTAAAATTATTTCTGAAGGATCATGTGACACTGAAGACTGGATTAATAATGCTGAAAATTCAGCTTTGATCACAGAAATAAACTACATTTGAAATATTCAAACAGAAAATAGTTATTTTAAATTGTACTAATATCTCACAATGTGCTGTATTTTGATCAAATAAATGAACATCGGTGAGCATAAGAGACTTTTTTAAATATATATTTTAAAAAATCTTACTGTTCCTAAACTTTTGAATAGTGTATACACTTTTTCAATCTCTGCTGCTGTTTTGGGTCTGTGTACATTGTTGTGGTGCCATCAGCCGATCACCGTTGTCATGATGTCATTTCCTGTGACTCCAGATTAGTTACATGACATTTATTGTTAAGGAAATTGTCTGAAAAAAAAAATGCCTGAAATTTGTGAGTAAAGACGCAATAAGCTGGTTGCGTAATTCTGACAGGTCACATGCCAGCTGAGAAACTGCAATGGAGATGAATGGGAATGCTATTGGATAATTCCTCCACCTAGGAATTACAGACCTCCACTGGTAAATAAACTACTAAAGGATATCGTAGCAAAACTTCCTTTTTCTGCGAATAAAGTGGCACTGCAGTAAAACGGACCTCAGATGGCAAATTAACTTTTGCCATTTTCATTCCACCGTGAAAATACTGTTCTCTAATTGGATTAGGCCCTTGATCGGAAGTGGAGTTTCAGCGGGTGGGAGCGGTTTTCTCTGCCGAGAGCCACAAAAAAAATCACTGACCCCTGAAGTGTCACCCTCATGAGGCCGGTAACAGTACTGCTGTAAAATGAATCATTCCTTCACACTCACTTTCCCAGAATGGCCATGGACTGAGGTGACAAACACAGAGTAGGAGAACGGCACAGCTGGGCTGCTAGAAAAACAACGAGCAAGACATAAATCATAAAACATGGACTTAAACAATATTGTATGAGCTTTGACTTAATGATGACCACCTCAGAGAGCGTTATATAGCCTGACCTGTACAGCCACACGTATGCAGGATTAAACCACTAAAATCACCACAATTATCACTGGGTGAATATGAGTTCATCCCTGGAGGTGAATATGAGTCAAAATACACTACAGTCAAAAGTTTGGAATAATTCAAAAAAATGTATGTTTCTGAAAGAAGTCTCATGCATGCTCACCAAGCCTGAATTTATTTAATCACAAATATAGTAAAAACTATTTTGTGAAATATTAATATAATTTAAAATAACTTTTATTTTTATCTTAATCAATTTTAATATGTATTTTATTCATGTGATGGCAAAGCTGAATTTTCAGCAGCTTCGCAGCAATGTTTCAATTCAGCACCAAATCAACATAGAAAATGCTGATTTGCATCACAGGAATAAAATTTATTAAAATAGAAAACAGGTGATTTAAATTGTAATAATATTTCACTTTCAATTTCTTTTTTGTATTTTGATCAAATAAATGCAGCCTTTGAGCATAAGAGACTTTAAAGAAATCCAAATGTTAGACCTGTAGTGTGTCGGGTTGAAATATGTAAAACTTTCAGCCCCATTCGTTAACATTATAATGCAGCTAACATGAACTGACAATAAGCAATATATATTTTTACAACATTTAATAATCTGGTAACACTTTACAATAAGGTTCATTAGTTAACATTAGTATTAACAAACATGAACTAACAATGATCAATACATTTGTTACAGTATTTATTAATCTTTGTTAATGTTAGTTAATAAAAATACAACTGTTCATTGATTATTCATGTTAGTTCAAAGTGCATTAACTAATGTTAACACATACAACCTTTGATTTTAATAATGTATTAGTAAAATTTGAAATTAATATGGACTAAGATTAATAAATGCTGAAGAAGTATTGTTCATTCTTAGTTTATGTTAACTAATGAACTTTATTGTAAAGTGTTACCATTAATCTTTGTTAATCTAAGTTATAATATATATATATATAATAATTTTGATTTTTTTAAAAATATATAAGTAAATTTTGAAATTAGATTAACAAACGTTGTAGAAGTAATGTTCATTCATGTTCATGTTCATTCATGTTTACTACAGTAGCTAACTAATATTAACATATGAAACCTTAAAGAAGTATTGTTCATTCTTAGTTTATGTTAACTAACTAATGTTAACTAATGGACCTTAATGTAAAGTGTTACCATTAATCTTTGTTAATGTTAGTTAAATATAAATATAATTTTGATTTTAAAAAATGTAAATTTTGAAAATAGATTAACAAATGTTGAAGTATTGTTCATTCATGTTTACTACAGTAGCTAACTACTGTTAACATATGAAACCTTAAAGTGTTACCACTAAAGCTTTTGCCTTTATATAATTAAAACAGGAATTCTACAGACACATATTGGAAACAACATAGTGGACGCTGACGATAATAACAGCAGCCTGACTGCATCAGAATGTTTGTGTGCTGATGTCATGGGGAGAGAGAGGGGGGAGGGGGAGGGGGAGGGGGGGGGGGCATGGGGAATTGAAATTAATGACAGTAATCAGTGGCAAACAGCGAAGGAGGCAAGGGCAATTAATATACACAGGCTAGCAGCAGGCCTGAGATCGGTGTTTAGATGCAGATACAGCAGATGTCCTGAAGAGCCAGAGGACAGCAGCCAAAGCCAACCTGACAGTCTGCTGGCACTCCAGATAACATGATCATTTCCCCATCAGCAGACTCGCTCAAGCCTCTTTAACACCCGCTGCTCGCTCCTCGTACACATATTACAGAGTTGGTCCAAATACTTCTGACTCCAAAAAAGGACATTCTGACAGACCACCTTCAGCTCTGAAAGGATTGATTTGTTGTGCTGTAAACATTAAAGTGAGATGTAAAGGTCATTAAACATCACTTGAATTATTTTCATTTATTTAGTTTGTCAACAGTTTTACTGGGTTCGGGTGAACTGCATTGTGCTTATTCATTGTTAATCGTTTACACCAGAGGAACCCAAATTCTGCATCGCTCTGTGAAAGAGCTCCACAAAGAAATAAAGTGTTAATCTACAGCACGCTTCACAAAGATTAGTGCTTTCAAAAATAAGACACAAATTCCGTTGTCTTTTTTTGAAGTGAGTGATTATGTTAGAAAAACTTAAAACATGTTAGTTAATAATATACCAAAAAGTAAAAAATTGTTTCAAACATCAACTTTATAACCTTCTTTCCAAATGTTAATTAAAATATCCAACAAACGAAATTACACAATATCATGACATTGTAATCTGTTGTATTTGAAGTGTATTGTAGTAAAACTTTGTTTTGATTATTATTAACTTTGTTTAGCTTATGCAACATGCTATTGCATCATTTTCATCCATTACAGAAATATTATTGGGAGCCTTTCTATGGTGAGAAAACAACAAAATAAATCTCATTCTTTTTTTCTTCTTGTTTTAAATATATTTTTACGCATGTAGTGTTGACTACATTTCACAAGCTCAACCATTTAATCCTGTTTTTTTTTTTTTAAAGATTAGAACAAATGTTCTCTTAAATGTATAGTTTATCAGTAACTACAAAAAAATTTTTGGTAACAGGTAATCAATTTCAAATAAATATTAAGATTAATATAACAAAATAAAATAATATAATGATGATATTTAACGCCTCAGATTTGCTCTTTACTCTTTTTGGAAAAAAAAAAAAACGTTATTTAAATGGTCAGTGATGGCAGAAGCAAAATAAACTCATTCTCATTGAAAAAAATCAGCCTGCACTTCATACGAGGGAGTTTGTTTTGATCCCTGCTGCTGTACAAGGCAACATTCCACAGACTAATGTACAAGTGAACAGAGGTCAGATGATAAATGTTGATCACGTCTTCAGGTTCTGTCCTTCCCACATGTATAAACACGCCACAGTACACTGATGCACTATACATGCCGTCTGTTTGCTTTGCAGCTCTAATTCTTATGGATGAGGGTCTCTCGGACTTCAAACAGTAACTCATTGAATTAACCAATTGATTTGTCTGGCCTGTCAAAGGTTTAATAGATGGATTACTTGCTTCAAGGAGTTTTTGTATTTCTTCCCCCACCCCTCTTTTACTAAGGACATTGTCAAATACATCAATAAATAATGTTCACTTTTAATATACTTCATCCAGTTGTTTCCAAAAGTATTAATTTAGGTATTTGCTATACACTTAGGATGAGATTGATTTACAAGCAAGCAATCAACAATAAAGTTCAAAATGTACACTTTGGTACATGAAAAGCACTATAAAACATTGGAGTTGCATAAAACAAATTGATTTCCTAAAATAATTGCTTTGCCTCTTGAATTTGACACAAATAATGGGGCAATTGTGCCCCCATGTGGGCATTTCATTGATTTTGTGACAAATAGGCTCTAGCAGACCAGCAAAGTCCAAGTACTGAAACAAGTTGATATACTAGAGTTGTATGATTCTGGATCAATTGAAAATGTTTTTTTTTTTTTTTTTTTTTTAAATCACGATTCTCTCAAGATTCTGAATAGACAACAATGAAAATGTTAATTGCTGCAGTCTATATAAAAAATATGTAATTAATTTATTATTATTATGATTATTACATAACATTAAAATATGAATGTCATTAAAAATCGTATTAAATAAATTATTCAAGATACACTCTAAAAAAAAAGATGGTTCTTTAAAAGTTATTTTAACGTAGTAACAGTTCTATTTAGAACCGTATTGTCCTGAAGAACCCTTTATATGCTAAAATGGTTCTTTGTGTTAAGAGTTTAGGGTTCTTTATTCCGGCCTTTTGTTTTTCAAATCTGTAACTGTCAAAACCTCCTCATTACTGATTTTCTGGAGCTCAGCTATACCAGAGGGACTGTCCCTGTAAAAATAGGATACAAATTTCAGCTAAATGAATACAACGAAACAATATTTGGTAACACTTTATTTTACAGTGTCCTTGTTACACTTTACATGTATATTTCACTAGTTTCATTAGCCTACTGGATGAATCAGCATTTTTGATCGAATCTCTTGAACTAATGACTCGATGGCAAATACATTTTTTACAGTCACTTGTTGCCACCTACTGGAATAATTGATACAATGATTTGAAGCGTCAAGCTACATTCAAACAGTGATTAACTCTGCCTGCATCTGAAATCTGAATTCACAGTACTCATAAAAGAGATTCTGGGATTCTGAAGTGTGCATATAATGGACACTTTACTATCCCATGAGGCCACGGGAAAGAATTTGTGAATGTTAGTGAAGTGTTGCTGGTAGGTCACATGATAAGAACAACATGGTAGATGTAGTACGTTCCAGATTTCATTCACACTGAACACATTTATACTATATAGAATGTACTTTTTTAGCAGTCGTGAAGTAATTACTTATTCTAAATAAGATCCGAATGTTCTCAGATATGAATGTTCGCTGTGATCGTACTTGACAACGGTTTAATGGACATAGCTTGTCATTCACGAATAAGATTGTAGGTGTTGTGTTGTGTTGAGTTAATCTTGCAGCAGTTAAACGATTTATTGTGCCGCTCTTTGATAAACTATATTGCGTAAATTGACCCAGTAATTAAAAAAGCTTATAGTTTAAGTTTAAAAGTTAAAGTAGGTTTCTATACAGCATGGCAAAATAGCTTAGCCCAAACTTCTAAATTTTCTTTAGTTCCACTATGAAACAGATTCATAAGTGAATGAATGTCTAGAGAAACGTTTTAATCATAGCACAGCCATTCAGTTTGAATACGCCTATAAAGGCTATAAACAAGTGAACACATTAAAGAGCTTGTGTGCTATTTTCTAACCTTTCAAGCAATAATTTAAACGTAACAACCAAAAAAATAGACTTGCCAATTAAAAAAAGTTCATTGTTCACCACTCCAAAACATATCTGAGAGATTTACCATCAAGACGTTAACATGGGCTTTATGAGAAACACACTTCTCCATTAAAGACAATCTGAAGTCGCAATGATCCGCAGACGCCAGTGAACTGTATTTTTGAACCTGCACGTCATAACTGTGAGTTCAGCCAAACCACTTATTAAAAAGAAAGAGGCCACGGCTATAAAGACAAAAACGAGGAGCTTGTTATTTTTCTTTCGGGGAGGTGAACAGGAAAAAGATCAATGGTTGTGGTGCCGTCTTTTGCCACAGCTATGGCACTCTGTGGCATTAAAAAACAGCTCAAGAAATGATATTATCGAAGCGTCAGTCTTTGAAGCGAACGCCAAGAATAATTTCCCACATATAACATTCCCCACTGAAACCACACATTGCTGTGGTGAACACCCCTCCCAGCCCGGCTCATATTCACTTTCCATATTCCTCCAGAGAGAAATGCAGCTTCATCTACTGCCCAATTAGAGACTGATGAGTCGCTTCTAGCCTCTCAAGCCCCACAAAAGGTACTTTATTCCAGTAAGGAGCGAAAAGTGTTATTGCTCCTTCCGCAATAAAGCAACAGAGCTGATGATCATGAGGCCTTCATATGGGAATGAGTGAATGTAACACCACTGCTGTACAAAATTATTAATATTATGTGGAAATGATTTGGAGTACCATACAGTAATAAAAAAAAAAAGAAGTAGTTCTTCCCAAGATCCATAAAGATGTTCGTGTGTTTGAGCCACAAATTGATAAATAAAATAAAAGCCATGAGGCACAGAGATGTTCTTAACAAATATTTTACTGGGAAGTGATCCAAGTATTGATAAAAGTACTTATAAATACAGTAATGTTTTTTTAAGGTATTTTAAATGGAATCTTAAGATGATTCTAATATTCCAGACAGTTTGAATTCTAGTCAACCAGAATTCACAAATGAATAATAATAATAATAAAAAATAAAATGAAATAAAAATAAATGGCATGAAACAATTAAAATTGAAATATTTGATTTTGGCCCTAATACAAATTCAACAAAGAAATTCTGAATGTGAATTTAAAAATAGCCCTCATATAGGATTTCTATATTAAACAATATTATTAATATTCTATATTAATAAATCAAGATATAAAAGTAAGACTGCCATCTTAAAGTGGTATTTCTGTTTATTTCACATTTGATCTAAAATTACTAAAAAGTCAAATTTATTTTTTCTTTTATACACATTTTGTTTATAAATTAAAAATTGTGAAAGGCCAAGATCAATCATTTTCATAAAATTACTGAAAGATTACATTTTACAGAAATCTTAGTATAAATTAAGTTGAGGTTTGCTAGGGTTCAAACTGACTGGAAACTGTCCTTCAAGTAAAAAAAAAAAAAAAATACAAACTAAGATCCTTTTATAAGTGAATATCTATCCCACAATAAAGTGGTTTACAGATGTTTAAAGATGTTTCACAGAACATTACATCCTCCATGTTTAACCCAGTTTATCTCTTCACTGTCAACAAAAACAAAAAGGCCTCACAAGGATCTCTGACTCTCAATTACAAAGCCTCAGCAACTCTTTTGAATCATATGTAACAAGTGGTAACGTTCTCTCTGTGATGGCACTTTGTGCTTCTACTTTTATATAAACATACTTTATTTTCCAGCGATTGTTTTCCATTGGTGAGCGAATGAGCCCAAATACTTGCTCAAAAATCCCAAGGCAGGCATTGTCACGGTGGATGGTCCCTGCTACGGCAACTGCCACCAGTCCATGAGCTGAAGATATACACTTTAACCCATAACCCTCCAAGTTTGGGCAGAACAACAGACGTTCCTCTCCTGCAAGAGCATGTAGCCGCTGGCTGACCATCTGTGCCCCATTGAACTCATCTAAACGCTGCTCTCCTGTACATAAGAGAAGTCGAAGTCTCGCGTCCTCCCAGAAATGCTGAGGACCCCAGTCCTGCACCGGAGGCCCTTGACTGGGGTTCTGAGAGTTCAGAAGGCTGTAGAACCACTGGCAAAACTGTTTTCCCAAAGCTGCAAGGTCTGACAGACCATCTCCAACCTCATCTGTAATGACTGTGTTCTTCTCACGCCTTGAGATCTGTTTGAAATATGGACCAGGTCAAAATACACCTATAAAACCTTAACTTGACAAGTGATATTCAATGCAGCGTTCATACAGATTTGAAAGAAGAAATTCAAGCACTTCTCAAGCAGTGGCAGCCAGTTCTTTTCAAGAAATGGGGAAGCTTCTTCTTTTTTTTTTTTTTTAAGTGAAATGACTTAATTACACAAATGTTTGGGGTCAGTAAGATTTTTTCTTTTTCTTTTTTTTTTTAAACTTTTTTAATACTTTTATGCGGCAAGTACAAAAAAGATTTATTATAAAAGATTTACTGGAATATTAAATCATAATGGAGCACATTTTAGAAGGATCATGTGACACTGAAAACTGGAGTAATGGCTGCTGGAAAGTCAGCTTTGTCATCACAGGAATAAATACATATTACAATATATTAAAATGAGAAGTTATTTTTAATCGTAAGCATATTTCACAATATTACATTTTACTGCTTTTTTTTATCATAAAAAATGCAGCCTTGGTGAGCACAAGAGACTTCTTTCAAAAGCTTACCGACCACAAACCTTTAAACACAAGTTCACTTCTAAACACTTTAGACTTCTAAACACACAGAGAGGAAGAGATATTACAACACTCCATGTACAGCAATATTTTTTAAATGACAAGTGCTGTCAATCATGTATGTCACAGGTTTAATTGTATTGGCCACTCAAGGCAAAGTTCTGCATCTTTAATACCTCATCCAATTATCAATAGATAAGCTGGGCTTCCAGGCGGGACAAAATACAGTGCTTGAAAGCTCAATGTTTAATGTTTAATCAGATGCCAGCCATATGCACATATCACTCTGACACACAATCACAGCAAAAATGACGTGTTTAAAGCCACATGTTCAATAAACATCGATCTTAGCCCTATTGACAGTTATGGTTTAGCTTTTGCTCATAAACTTCTATTGAATCCCAGCTTTAGTGGTGTTCTATGGGCTGTGTTATTTAACTTTCATTCAAAAAATACTGAGTACTGATTTTTTTAATTATCCTTATTCTTGTAACATAACAAGTATCAAGCATTTTCAAGGATGATATTCCAAATGCAAGCACAATTCAACACAATTAAAGGATTAGTTCACTTCAGAATTAAAATTTCCTGATAATTGAAAAAATGTGCCTGAAAATTTCCTCCAACTTCAAAATCGTCTGACATCGTTGTTGTACCTTTTTTTTATTTTGTAAATGGCGTTTGACTTAGTCTTTGCACGTTCGCTTTGAAAACAATAGGTCTGTACCTCCGGCCTACGTCACGCGTGACCTTTGAAGCTGCATTGAAACTGCAATTTGGACCTTCAAACCATTGGGCCCCATTGAAGTCCACTATATGGAGAAAAATCCTGGAATGTTTTCCTCAAAAACCTTAATTTTTTTTTCGACTGAAGAAAGAAAGACATGAAGATCTTGGATGACGTGGGGGTGAGTAAATTATCAGGAAATTTTAATTCTGAAATGAACTAATCCTTTACGTTGAAAGCATAAGCAATAAAATCAAGCATTTCCAAACTTTGTACAAGCCATGTCAATGGCATTTCCAGTAGGGGGAATCTCAAGAAAACATGTCCAAGCCACATTACACACTAAAATCAATCAATCAATCAATCAATCAATCAATCATTGCATAAAGGCAATGATATCAGTTTAAGGAACATTACGATTTCTTGCATAACGCTATTTTTATGATGATAAACCCCTTCTGTAATATAGAGCTATTTTTAACTGTATTAGGGTAGTTGACTCATAATGCATCCATTATTCAACCTTATGATTTAAAGGGACACTCCACCCATTTGCATTAAGCTTTGCATTGTTAGAAACCCAGTCATACTATTGAATGGTCGTGCAACACTCTCTCATTTTCCCCTGAGACGGGAGAAATCCGTTATTTACCTTTTACACTTCCTCCTACAATGACGCAAAAATCGTCATTTTGCGTCATTGTAGGAGGAAGTGTAAGAGGGGGGATTTCTGTTGAGACTACAAGGACTAGTTCCTCATCTTTCCCAGGGGGCGGGACCCGCTCACGCTACAGACCTATTACAGATCAGTGGGTGGGACTTTACTCTCTGAAACTGAAAGCAATATCCTCCATCTTGTTTGAAGCTAAGCTAACAGGCGCTGTGGAGACAGATGTAAAGTAATGACAATAGCGGAGGAGAGTACTCAATATGATATAGAAGAAGAGGATTTCGGAAGTCTGATGCTTGAATCAGGTGTTTGTGGCTACCTTTACAAGCCGCATTATAGCGAAGAGCAGCCGAGGCAGAAGACCCGGACGAGGAGGAGCCCGGACTGGCTCGAGTTAGGGCGGACTGGTGGCGCCGGTGATCTCACTATGCAACTCATAGACTGTAAGATGCAACTACGAACACAGAGATAGAGTCCGTCTGCGGCAAAGAATTTCAACGATGACAATTTCTCCTGGACGAAATCTCTGAATCAGACGAGGACACGGACGTTTGTGTTGAGAACTTTCCTAGTTTCGCACCGCATATGTTCTGACTGAACATCCAGGTACCATTCAATAATTCACCTTTTCGAAAGAAATACAAACGAGGAGTAATGCACTAATGAGTTCGCCAGCTAACTAGACATTTTGTGTGAATGTGAAATGAATTTCAAGCTCTGGTGGTAGCTAGCCTTGTAGACGGAAGAGTGATTTCTCTTATAGGCAGATATGCGCTTTCTGGATTAGTGGGAGTGGCTTGCGGAGCTGTGCAATGTGGTGCATTGTGGGAGTTGTTGTCTTTCATACAAATGCGTCCTGAAGTTATTTTTTGTCTTTCCTCGGTCACGAAGGCACCAAATTCAAAATTTATTTTACATTTCGACTACATATATGACCCACTTTAAATAAAAAACAATGTTCAAATGGGTGGAATGCCCCTTTAAGACTAAAAATCATAACCTAAATATATAGGCTACATAAAAAATCGAATTATTTGTTTCAACATTTTATAACTTCTATGCTTCATCACATATGTGATTTTTTTCATTTTAATCACCTTCACCTTATTGCATTCACTGGTTCATTTAAATGGCCCCAGAGAGAAAAATAAACATTCAAAAGTACAAATATTTCACATAGTTTCTTAATCAAAACATTACTAATACTACTACTATTAATAATAATAGAATTAGAAAATGCTGATTACAGTACTTTAAAATAAAGCATATAATGTCAGGATGTCAACCTCCAAAAATTATTTAATATCAACTACCCATAACAAGCAAGCAAATAAATAAATAAATTATTACAACATATTATAATTTATTGCACTGTAATTCAATTATACATTTTTTTAAGCTCTATTATGATGTATAAATACTTTAACTATATTGTAAAGTAAAACCACTTTTTAAATAGTAATTTAAATTAGATTATCAATGATAATTGGGGCAAAATGTAGTCTACTAAATCAATCTACTTAAGCGTCATAAAAAATATGAACACAATATAACAAGCCTCAATGGTCCTAAAAAATATTTTTCAAGGGGGAACAAATCTGTTGATTGAGATGCATATCACCCAAATATGTTTTTGACAAATAGTGTTTAAAGATTGACCGAGTGTGAAAAGATCAGTCTCGATGCCTACCTCACCAGACGACCAAAACTCAATGGTTCTCCTGACCAGCTGATGTTTCTCACTATTAGGTGGCATGGCAACTCCTTCATTGGCAAGATACTTAAAAATGACATCCCGGTGTACCTTCTTTCTCTTGAGGAGCTCCTCAGCATCTTTTGAGTAAGTTATGGTGGCTTCAATAGCCTCTGTTGATCAGGAAATAGACTGTGACAGACTGACAGATACACAGCTCACAATAAACAAGTCACAATTGCTCAAAATCTAGTGTGCCGCCTACCTAAACACTTTTCTAGCCACCAGACATCGCCGATATTTACAGAACCGTTTGGAAAAAGGTTAGCTTCACAGTAGTCTTACCTTCTGTGCTCTCTACAGCAATCAGTCGATTCGTTACTGTATCTTTAAGGGCGAGCAAGTCGTCCAGGGGTAATAATTTTAACAGTTTTCGACAGCCACTTTGCTCTTTCATTGACAAATGTGACATACTTACACCAGTTATATCAAACTACTCATATCACGTACTTAGGATCTGCGCTATGTGAAAGTAGAACAAGCAGTTGTTTCCGTTGTTGTGGCGCACTACAGCGCCTTCACAGTCCAGATAAAGGTGGTGCACCAATCATCCCGTCAAAATAAAAGTTCAAGATACCTAAAAGAGACTGAACATACCAACAGCCCATTGGAATATTGGGAAAACTGTTTATATCTGATGGCATTGCAGTTTTTGTGTACGACAGCCTTATCTGTAGGCCTACCCTGTGGAGGAAGAGGAAGTATTGTTCAAGAGGAGAAATCTCAGCCCAAACAGTCAAACCACTTTTATTTCTCATTTAAAAAGTTACAGTTTCCCACATTTACACTAGTACATTTAATAACCACATGACCCCTGGGGCTTGTACCATGATGGTAGTTGAACAAACTCAGGGTTGCAGGATTAGTTTCGAGTTGACAAAACCACCAAACCAATCCAACCAGGCTTTGTTGGTACCTTGATGCTGATCATCAACTTTCTCTATCAACTCAGGCTTTGATCCTGAGTTTAAGAGTTTAGGTGTGACATCAGAAGCGAACAGCCAATCACATGCTGAGAAAGAGTGAAACTCATTCAAAACTCATTGAAATTCATTTCTCGTGAGAGAAGCAGCGCAATTCACTTATTAAATAAAGGTATTAAAATATTAAGAATATATACAAATTTACACAGCAAGAAAATAGCTGTCTATGAAAGAGGACAACTAAAAGAAAAAGTTTCGCTACTGTGTATCAGTGCAAGTAAAAGTTGTGAAGTTAGTTTATACAGTTGATAAAGGTATAGAGAGAACTGAACATTTAAGCTCACATGTAGTCATTTTATAGCTTCATCTATTGATTCTAAATTTATATTACCTTTATATATTTATTCATTTAAACTCTGCGTAATAACTTGAACTAAAATTGTACATGTGTGATCGATTAAGTGTATAATAATTGATGAATAATGAATAATAATTACATAAATAATATCTAAATCAGTCAAATTTATTATTCTAAATAAGAATTACTAAAAGCCAGACGATTTAGTCTTTAAAAATCGTTTGCTATGTAGTGACTTTTAATTTGGAGTAGAAACAGGTGGAGTGACTTTATCACATCAGACATGTGTTACTTTGCTCACAGCTGATTGGTCCAAGTTCGTTTTGCAACCTCTTACCTGGAACATTACCTGCCCTGGACCAGGTTAGCCGTGGAGCGTAAGTTGCAATGGCGATGAACACTGCTGAAAGCTAAACCACTTTCATGGTGCCTAAAACCCAGGGTTGGCACAAACTAAACTGAAACATACCTGGCTAGCCACCTAAACCAGCTACATGGTATAGGCCCCAGGTCTCACCAAATGTTATCTTCTTATTTTTCTTCCACCTTTGTGAAAAAAGTGAATGGGTGTTTTTTCCCCCGGAACTTCTTTGACGTTACATTATGCCATACCGGTATACTGCTATTCAAGCTGAATAAATAACATGTTATTACTATACAAATAACTGTATGTCAAATACATGCCATATACAACTCTTTCAGTTATAAAAAGCTATCAATTGCTAGCTTACTGGGCCCCCACGACAGAGTTAAGCAGTGCAATTATATTACACTAACTAATATTGACTTTTATTTGCATGAATTAATATTATACATAAAAGATATTATCAGAGGGGAAACGTTGTTGGAATAAAATTACATCAATGATGAGGTGAGAGCTTCATCCAGTGAAGCTTCATCCATAGTACCAGCTCTTGTACATTTTATTAACCACTAGATGGCCCTGTAATCGATACTCTGAGACTTTCTTTTCACAAGCAGGGGAAAGCCTCAGAGATTCACAAGGCTCTATCCCTACAATGAGGACGCTGTCATGCCACCGGAAATAGGGCCATCAGTGTCCCAATGTGTAGTGAGCCAAGGTCCTTACTGTCCTTACCAGTGCCCGTATTTGTGTACACCATGGCTAGACGGTATACTGGTTCACTACCAAGGAAGCTAGGGAGTTGATTGCACCCTGTGTCTAACCCACCTCCACTACTAACCCTACCCTTATTAAAGAGGCTACCCAGATAGCATACATATCCGGGCCTCATCTGGGCCTCATCTGGGCCGACTATGGCACATATGGCTCAGTTCTGGCAGCGGCAAAGGTCACATGGGCCGTATCTGGCCCATACACAGCAAACCACAACTCACACTAAAACCGGCTTGATGTGTGTGGGCCAGATACGGCCCATATGACCTTTGCCAATGCCAGAACTGAGCCATATGCACTATAGTTGGCCCAGATGAGGCCTGGATATGTATGCTATTGCCAGCCACACATCAGGTCATCGCCGTCATTTAGAACAAAGTAACTGTATGGCAATGATAAACCTCTAAGGAAAATTTAGCAACCGCATAGCAAACCCCTTGCATCCATTCAAACACCCTAACAACCATCCAGAACACCTTAGCAACCACATAGCCTATGTGATTTGTTTTAGTGACTCAAAATCCAGGGTATCCATTGACTTTGACCAGTGTGCGTTTCCTGCACCTACAGTATATGACTCCTATAAGCCTACCCTTTTTGGTGAATAAAAACTTTCATGAATTATTCGGTTACTGAACTGACTCACTTAACTGAAAGTTAACTTTCCGACTCAAAACTCTACTCAATATTATTTGTGCATACAAAACGTATTAACTAATTAACTTATTTTTATGGTTGAAAATCATCAGCAACAAGTGTCCAGCTAGCATACATTTTGTTTGTTAGTTTTCATTTTAAAATTCTATTTACTGTATTTTACATTACAGTCACTAGTTAGCAGCATAATGCCATTTGTTCTTCCATTATGTTCTTTTTTATAGATTTAATGGCTTACTATTTACTGTTAAATTAAAATAGAGAAAATATTAGCCTAATAAACAATGAGTTGGTGTTCCCAATCTTTTAACTGACTATTTTAACTGGTAGTAGTGTGTGTTGAATGTGTTAAAAGTTTCTGGTTCAATGTGAGTGGTGCGATTTCATCAAGACGACGCATGATGGCAGTGTTGCAGTTAGTTTTTTTGCTTACCGAAAGTTGTGGCTGTTCATTCAAAGGGGTTGGAGGAGATGGGCGTTTTTCTGGGATAAGGTGATTATCACAGTGGGACTCCAGTTACCACTCCCCGTGCTCATGGAGCAGCAGTAGCCTAGTCTCAGTCAGTTTCACTGCACGAGAGAGGGACGCGTCCCACACTGCTCACGGGACACACACAGACACAGGCGCCGGGAAGGCAACACGCGAATCATCTTTCCCAATTTATTTAGAGCGGGATATCGTTTTGCCTTCAAGGTGGATTAAAAGGGACATTTTAATCAAGAGCTGAGGCAAGTTATGTTTTCATTCATTTAAAAGTTTCTTTTTCATTCCGGATGAATCTTTTGGGTTGCTAATTGTACTTATATTCGCAGCACATTTACTTATTCATTAATTGAGTCAAATTTATAAGAAAGAGACGCAAGCGGTGATAATTTTTATTTGAACAGTTTCAGGGTGAACTTACTTTAGTTATTGTTGCAAAATGCGTGGTCATAAGTTAAACAGATAACCGCGTGTCAGAGCATCGATGCTCAAGAAAACAGGATTTAAGTTTTATTCAGAGTGTAAACCGGATAAATGAGCTGAAGACTTAAACATTATCTGAAGGAGTTAAGGGAGGAAGGAACAAGAGCCTCGATTAATAATAATAAAAAAAGTTTAATGTTTGGGTCAATTGCCAAGCAACTGCGCGTTAACCTGAGACTTTAAATGATAAAGCATAAAGAGCGCAACAGTATTTGCATGGATGGTCGATATGGCAGCACACACACTCACACACACACTGGGAGCGTCAATGGTCTTAAAGTTAAGTGGCAGAGACAAAGAAGCCTGAAGCCTGCTGAGTTTGAGCTGGATCTATCAAAACCCAGTGTACTTAGACCACTTTTTTGTCCAATGTCCCCCACTTGTTAGTGGTGTGTGGCAGGACAAAAATCACTATTACTATTACTCGTATAATGTTGGATTAAAGGTTTGTTCAACCCCCTAAAAACGTATTAAACTTCAGCACATAACTCGTTCCTCTCAGGACTTGTTACGGGCTTGAGTGATACAGGATAGGCTACCTCAAGTAATTACTGGGAAGGGATGTTGTTACTTTTCTGTCAGATTTTTTCCCCCACCAAACTATAAAATCCCATAGATCTGTATCAATTGGACCAGAATATCGTAGAGACTTGTTGGGCGGATCACTAAGCAAATACCCAGAACACCTTAGAAAATGTAGGCTATATCAACATAACAATTACTCAGGACACAGAAACCACATAGCAACTCCTTGGCAACCACCAAGAACACCCATAGCAATCATAACAACATGCTAAAAGCACTCAGAACCACATAGCAATGCCCTAGAAACAATCTAGACTGTAGTAATCAGCAATACTCTAAAATTCAAATCACCTAACAACCACTCAGAACACCCTATCAACTGTATAGCAACATGCTAAAAACACTCCGAACACCATAGTAACTGCATAGCAACACCCTGGCAATCACACTGAATATTTTAACCATATGGTAATGGTCTAAAACCCAATCAGAACAACCAAGCAACAACTACTCAGAGCACTTTAACAACCATATACCAACATGCTAAGGTGTTCTGCATAGCAATATCTTGGCAACCATCTAGAGCAAAGTAACCATATAGCAACACAGAACATCTTAGCAACTGCATAGCAACACCCTGGAAACCACGGAACATCTTAGCGTTGTGGCAGTGAGTAACAGGCACTTGCCTTTCCTTCAGAAAATGTTTACCCTGTTTTCTTATTTTTTTTTCTTTCTATTACTTCTATGTTTCTGAGATATTAAAGCCATTAGACTTACATAATTGTGATTTATTTTCCCTTTGATCTAACTTGATTTGCACTTTAACACTAAAAGCTATTTTGATTTTATTGGTTTGATTCATTAATAAGTAGCCTAGTACTGTGGAAACTTCCTTATTAGAGTAATTGTTAGTGCTATTTTAAGGATTGATGGGATAGATGATCAAATGGAGAAAGAGAAGGGTTTTTTTTTCTTTATGTGAAGCACACAAAAAGTAAAAACATATTTGTTATTGTAAAATTAAATGGTCACCTGTCATGTTAGATCCCCATATTGCTGCCTGCATAACATACACTCTCTGTGAATTGAGTTTATGGTCTATGGAAACCACTCATGGCCAACAGTTAGTGCCAAGAAACTGCTCATATTGGGTTTGGTGTAATGTATTTAATCAGTGTAACTGGAAACCGTTGGCTTTATGTTCTGGCTGACTGTAGTTTTTTTATAACTTTGTGTAATTCCCTCAATGTTGACTTGTGATTAGTGAAAGTGCAGCAGGTATTTCTCTAAATTTGATTTATATGTCATAAATCAAGGAGTTCACATAGAGTCTTTTCTCTAGCATTAAACTTTGTAGAAATGATAAGTACTGCATGTAATGCAATTTCTTTGCACCTTACTCTCACCTCACTTGGAGCTTATGCATTATTCCACCCACTGGACGCCTACAAATACATCGCTATTCTCTGGAAAGGTGCTTTGCAAACCACAATCAACAGATGTGAAAGACTGAAGAGAGTGTTGACTTTTCAAGAGGGTTAGGTCTCTCAAGCTTCATACAGTAGAGTCACTTTCTCTAATGGAATGGCCCTTGTTATCGAGGTCTCTACATTTAGTTTTTACAGAAAGGGATAGTAAATGTTTGGTTGAGAACTCTTCATAGATGAGTAAACTCAAACTCAAAATCATTGCCCACTACAACTTAATGTAAATAAAATAAAGACATTGCAGAATTCTCGAATCTAATTTTTATTCCGAGTCAGTCTCACTGCTCTCTCAAAATTTAGCTGAATTTGTATGCTATTCTTTAATTAAGGACTTTTTATAATAAATTTATAGGATAGGCTACCATTGTTTCAATGGCATCATTTGCAATGCTTCATGGCATAAGCAGTTATTTCCCTTGTAACTTGAGTACATCGTTTTGGTCCTTTTGTCATTTTTTTCAGTAGTTACTTTTTGCTTTGAATGTTGTGTTGTGACTCATGTTGGAGTTGGTTGCTAGCTTTTAACTCTGTGTTGAAGAGTTTTGTCTTTGGAGAAAAAAGATTCTGAAAAATACTGAGAATCAGTGACAGTACTTTTCACCTAATATTTTATCAATATGAATTCGGACATGCTGTGTTTCACCTACTCGTAGATAAGTAGGCATATACAGAGTACAGACATAGGACTTGATTAGCTTTTCCATTAATTGCAGTTGGTGCTAACCTCTTTATGAATATTCCTACTCCCGTACTATATAGCCGAAAAACATTATGTGAAAAGAATATTTCCTAAACAGTTGGCGAAAAGTAAATGACCTACTACTTCTGCTGAGATTCTGAAGTGCGCATTAGATGGACTCTTTTCTATCCCGTGAGAGGAGAAGTTTTGAATGGCAGTGGAGTGACTGTTACATGATAAAGCCAGCATGACAAATTAGTTAGTCTCAATTTCATTCATACTATATAGAATGCACTTTTTTAATGTTCATGAAGTTCATTCCTAATCAAATGTACTACCTACTCCGATAGCATGCAATTTCGGACACATCCAAACTCTGCAGGATCTCTCCTCAGGGGCCAGATTTGAAGAACCCTGCTCTTCACCGTCTCCTATGACACCTTTAACCCAGGTGGGGTTTATTTTATTTTTTTAAAGGATATTGGTATGAAATTTCACCGTAGCATATCTCTTTTCCTCTTTGAACAGTTGAAGAACTAACTTTCTGTGCACAAAATATAAAGATATTCCATGTTTTGCATACTTCAATGAAGTTAGGTCTGTTTTTTTTTTCTCTATTGGTTGGTGCCACTGGCACTCTGAAAGAGAAGTTCAACCAGATAACAATTATATTGCTTAGTGTTAAGCAGCTTCTCATGAATCAGCAGTGAGAATAAGAGCAACAGACTTGAGGTGGCTCTACTGTCTCAGACATGCCTCATGGAAAGTGTTGCCAGGGTCACGGTTTTCCCGCACAGTTGAGCTATTTTGAAAATGCAGTCAGATGTTAGTGAATTTAGAGTATTCTAAATGAGCGGCCTCGTGCACGAAGTTAGTCATTTGCATAAAACACGCTCAAACCTTCTTCATATAAGGGCTTTCTGCACACGCTTTCCTTACAGCCTTTCGTCACTCTCATCAAAGTCAAACTTGCCGCTGTTTGCAGGCGATTAAGTGCTTTTTGCGTGCGTGTGGTTTGTTGTTCCTATAATTTTGCTTCTATTTAGAATACATTTTATTACGGCATTTTTGGTGAATCGTGATTTGTTCTTAAAATTGTTCGCACATTTCACGCTCAAATTTGTGCGTACGCATGTTTGGTGAATGAGACCCAATGACCTCTGTCACTTCACTATCTCAGTCTCATGGCTAACAGCACTGATTTTACTCTGTAGAGAGATTAATTGTTACTGGGAGAAAGTAACTTCCTAAGGTTATTTTCCTCACATGAAAACAGGACAAAGTAATCCCTCTTTGGGCGCAGTTAGTGGAGGATACACGGATGAAAAGCATAGTATCAGGAGTTAGTTATTTGTCGCGAAGAATGATAATGTCATGTTTTCATGTGATGCTCAATTGAAACTATTGTAAAAGTAGCCTTTAAAGCACTCATATTGTACGCATATTTATAGGATACTGATGCTTTTAAATATAAGCCTATTTATGATACTTTATGATTGAGACTTTCAAACGCATTTCTATCTTCATAGGCTTATTTTGGACTTGAGTGAGCTTTTATGGTGTCTTAGCAGAAATTCATAATATTTTAGTTGCTGAAGCAAGACTTGGAGTTATGAACCAGCAATAAGCTTGTCACACAAAATGTTAGTTTTATTACTACTATTATTATTATTTTAAATGATAAATGTCACAAAGATGCAATTCAGATATTCATTCTAGACTGCCAAGACTGGCTCCCGTGGGATTGTGGAAAGTCAGTCCGAGGGTTTACCCTGGAAACGGTGCAGACTTGCATAGCAGTGTTTCAGGTCACTGAGCATGCTTGCATATACTCACAAATAGCCACAATGGCTTTGCCCCATCGCTTCATTTGGATCCCAGCTGAAGTTGCCATCACCAGCCATGTGTCTGGCCCTTTATTCAGCAGTCTGTACTCGATTAAACCCTATTATGTTGTTAACTTGTTCCACTGGCATCACTAAGTGTCAGGTTAACGTTTTGGTTCTGCATTTCCAGATTTTTTTTACCTTTTAGAAAGGGCATGGATTGATTTGAAACTGAGCTGAAATTGCTGAATCCTATTTAGCTATTTAACTTGAATCCTATCCTATTTTACTTAAATGTGTTCTAAAATGTAAATGAAGGGTCTGTTTGATCTCAATGCAGGTCTGGTTGTTTTAGGTGAAAGCTTTAAAAAAAAGGGACTTTCTGCTCTGCCTTGTCCGTGTACGGAAAAACACACGTGGCTCACTTCCAGGAATTTTAAATTATACATTATTGGTGTTGCACTTAGAAATGTAGGGCAGCTGCAGAGTTTTGGGTGTGGGCCAGTTTAGAAAGGTGACAGCCGGTCAATCCAGTGAAATACTAATGCTGATGCTGCACATGGTGGCTTCATTTTTAGGGCAGTCATGTAACTAAAAATACTACGCGGCTTAATCTGATGGATTTATAAAGAGTTGTGGGAAGCTCTGTGCGATGATTCTGAAATCTGGCTTCAACAATGATGCCTTTATTTGCTAATGCACATCAACTGCATCCAATTATGGGCAGAAAAACATGTCTGACCTGATGCACTGCATGGAAACTGCATGGTCCATTTGTTTAAAGCAGCAGTTCCTTTGCAATAGTGAAAATGGGAAGTAGTTTGTATCAGGGTGGGGCAACATAGCAGAAAATATATATTTTTCACAATATCGTCTTGACGATATTCAATATATCTTAGGAGAACCAGCATTCAACCAAATAGCCATTGTTGCCTAGAATCAATAATTCGTTCATTCAGCCATTCGGTCGTTCATTCAGCCATTCGGTCGTTCATTCAGCCATTCGTTCTTTACTTTGGCTCAAACGATTAAAATAGTGTTTTTAAAACATTTTTTTAAATAGTTTTTCAAAATCTTTGCAGATTAAATAAAATAAATACCACATGATGTGCTGTCCTTGTCAGAAAAAAAAACGTAATCCTGCCTCTCTTGATCTGTAGATTGATTCTGAAGGATTTATTATATGGTCCATGTACTCCAGTGCTGTTTAAATGTAGTTATGTCATTGGGGGGAATCTGGGCTACTAGGCTAACAGCACTAATTCACATGCTTGCTGAGGATCGGACCACGCTTTTGGAAATTTTAGTAGAACAACCGTTTCCAAGTTTCCCCTTTTGATGGGACTTTCATTCTGATGTTTCTCCCTACTGTAATCTTTCCTTCTAGAAAAGGTGTTATTGAAATAAATGTTATGATCAGAGACATACCCATGCACCCCATCACTGGCAGATTTAATACCACATATTTGGTGGTTCCTGTTTATTACCTGGTTTCCTCCTGGCTTGTGTTTCTGCTCTTCCTGTATAAAGTCCACAGTATAAATTGTCCATTTGTGCCATGTGGCATACAGGCAACATAAAATAAACCAAAAGATATTAAAATAAATGCCATTCTTAAACAAGTTTTCTTATAAAGTCTGTCTATGTGAAACCAAATATTTACCATCAAGTATTTGAAGCACTGATGATCATGGATTAAAGAAATAAAAACACTGGTTTTCTGAGGAGAATGTTTATTGGCCAATAATTTGCCCTTCCAGAGCAGCTGGTATTCAGTTAGAGTTGTAGATTTTGCCAGGAGTTGCTATGCAGTGGGGAGAGCGAGCCCTGGAATTATTCTCTTTACGCTGGAACCGCTGGATACATCCAGGGTTTCTCCATGTCTTGTTTGACCTTTAGTCTGTGGTCCTTTCCACTGTCCTTTTTCACAGGTAGCTGATTATATCCCCGGCTGCTTGGTTACAGCTGTTGCCAAGACACATATTGAGCAAGACATAGAGATAGGTGGTTTCCCCCACTATTATTCGACAGCAAAGATAATGCAAAACAGAAAAACAATTCTAAAAAGCTTCATTGTTCTATCCTAAGTAGCTGGCTGAGATAACTGTGGTTTTATTAGCAGTGAGGGTCATACAGTATATGTATCATAAGCAAAAAAAATATTTAATGATTTTAGCACTTTGATAATCTCTGTCAGTGTTTAGAGTGCAGAAATTAACCATATGGGCAAAAATGGCATGCATGTGGTAGAAAAGTATGATCTGTAGTATACTCTTGTTATCTAACAGGATATCTCTTGTATTTAGATCTAGGGATGCACCGATGTGAAAATTGTGGCCGATACCGATAACCGATATTAAAATTGCTGTTATGGCCGATACCGATATTTACCGATGTCGATATCTCTGTATAGAAAACAAATTTGAATGATTATCAAATAAAGAGCTATTTTCCAAAACACTTTTTTTTTTTTTACTTTAGAAATGACTGATATTGGGCATCTTTACCTGTATGCAAAATATGTCACACATACGACACACATGCATTATATTGCATTGCATATAATGTGTGCTGGTCAACTTGTCTAAAATTAAGAAACCCTTAGAAAACAGAAAAAAAAAGAAAAAAAACAGGAAAATTGTCTACAATTAAGATAGGCTACTTAATTTATTATTCCAATATCCAAATATGATACTAAATACCACAGGGAATAGGGCTTCTATTTGTGACGTGCTGTCTTTGCCTTTGAACATTGCACATTTTAAACAGGACACGCATTAGCTGAATAAATGTTAGCCAATACAAACATATTTATAGAAAACAGTTGACAATGAATAGACAGGAGTCCAATAATAGCATAACGAAGCACTTATTCTAAAAATAATAAGTAGGTTATAAGACGAATCCGACATATGGGCTGTGTTAACAGTAAAACGTCCGTCATTTAACGAATTTTAAAAACACGGATGTATAATACAAAATGCTTTCTGACATTTTGATAGAAAAAAAACCAAGCAATAACAAAATTTAAACTTAGCCCGTCAATTTTTCATTTTACAATTATCTTCTCTCTCTGTGTGCGCGCGTCCGTGGTTGGTGTTTGTGAGAGAGAGCTCGCGCAGCACTGATACAACGGTAGTCTACTTTTGAATCCATAAGTAACGAACGCGCTAGTTTTCATACAAAATAAATATGTAACATAATTAGGTAGGCTACTTTAGTTATTATTAACACAATAACGTAACACATGAAGGCTACGTTTCTCAACACTGAGAATGAATAAATAAACGCCTGTTTCTCCACTCGCGCTTATCAGTAATCCACAAATCACACGCGCTGTCACTTTTGAGAAAAATCAAATTCGAACAGGTATCAAATATCATGCAATATATGCAAATATCTACGAGTCAAAAAACGATCAATCAAAAATGTGTCATTAAGAGGGAAAAAAAAAAATAACTGCGTTAACAATGTTACTGACGGGACAGTTCTCTGTTACGCACGTCCGAAAGCGGCATAAAAGACAGCTTTAAAACTTTCACAGAGACCTCAAACAGAAAGCACAAAGCCTGTCTTTAAATTTAATTTCGTTTTGTATTAATTGTATCTTAATTTTGATCAATGTTTCATCCAAAATAAATAAGAAGTAAATATTAGAAAATATCAGGACATGCAGGCGACGGCGCGTGAACTGAAGCGCGTCTCAAATGAACCGAAACCTACCTGCCTCACAGACCTAAGACATATATAGAAAGCTTGAAACATCTATTTTTAAACAGAACAATTCAAAACGAAAGAAAACAGACTGTTCTCTGCTTATGTCATCTGTATCAAATGTGCATTTCTCTCAGGCAGTTCACTACTGCTAAGACCGCGAGTCAGCATCGTCAACTTCATCTTCAACTTCACACGTCAAATATCGGCCTGTTCACATCGGCCATTTTTTGACATCGGAACGATACCGATGTGTAAAAAAAATGACCATATCGGCCGATATTATATCGCCGGCCGATATATCGTGCACCCCTATTTAGATCTATATATCTCTTATTTAACATGTTGACGATATAGGCCTAAGTAGGGGTGTGCGATATCACGATTTTAGATTGGGAACGATTAAAATGTCTCCATGATCTGCTTTTGAAGAAATATCGTAGTATCCTGCTACAGTGCATATTATATCAGTTGCAGTTCTGGCGCCTGCGTCCCAACATACTGTACAAACTGACATACATTCACATCATGAATTCACGTAGCAACGCAGCGGTAGGGTTACATGCATGTGACATTGCAGTTCTTCGCAATCACTAAACTTTATTTGCATGTGTTTTAAAGCCTTGCCAGTTAGGCTTTTTATGTGCACGCTGTTCTGATATAAGCTTTTCTGAGCGCGTACACCCAAAGTGCATTAAAAACCTGTCAAACAGCGCATGACTACTCGGATGCGTGTCTGTGTATTAGATCTGTGCGTTTGGACCGCAGCCTAATAAACCTTGTCATTAAACGTACAGTATGGAATTTTTCGCCGCTAGGGGTCGCTAACCTCTTTACAATAACAAAGGCGTAGTTTGATGACGCAACATTTGCTAAGAATTATGGATCTTGTCGTCAACGTCAAGCCGACTGATCTAATAATGTTTATGGATGACTGAATACATCAATGTTTTTATCATGACTGTGATATGAAGCAGTTCGGGATTGCTAAGAGACAGCTGTCAGCTCCACACGCGACGCGAGTTCCGCGGATATAAAAGGAATATGGACATTTCATTCTACCGAACTACATGCAGTGCAGAATTACAACTCACAGGTCAGTTTATTAGACAAATTAAACTTGAGGTAACGCAGCGCTGTTTCACTTGGTCTAACATTACACTATCACACTAAACTGCATTTGAATGTGTTGAAATTAATGTGTTAGTTTGTCTGTATGAGACTAGCAGTAAGCTAGATCAACATTAGAATAACATACAGATCATATTCTAACATTTTATCATTGTTGAACTATATAACATTGATTAGTTTTATGTAAATGTGATCACCTGTTTAATAAAGTAGGCTACATGTAGGAGCGGTCGAAGTCTCGGACGTGGAGCTCTCGGCATCTCAAAAACACCGCGCTGATATTGATTCTCGTTTTAGTTCTCCTTTTTTATCCAAAGTCTGCTTGCCATGGTCCATAATGTTTGAACGAAACAACAACAGTGTGCAGATAGACATTACGAACTACACAGTGGTCCACGTCTGTCGCCTTGGTTACTATCAGAGGGCTCTGGTTCATAGCTCTGGTTGCTATGGCAGTATGAGTGGAAACCAGGGACAACGCGGATATGACGCCATTGACGGCGACAAAACGGAAATAAAGAAACGGGACGTGTCTTCGAATTAAATTACAAATTTCTCCTGGTTTGAAAGTTGTTGGAAACAGTCGGGATAATGTAAGTACACAACTAAAAAAAATATATAACATAGATATAGTGATTTTTGCTATTTTTAGTTACATATTACATAAGTTATATATTGTGCCTTTAATGGTAATAAAACAAGATATAAAGAGAAAATCACTTCCTGATCTTAACTGAATAACTTCAGTAGCTTTAATAAAAATCAATGTGTATTTAATTCATAACATGAACTCTATGTAGCGTTTTATTTTTTAAGATATGTCAGATATGTATTTTTTTACAGTCTCCAAAGCGAGTTTTGTTAATTGTTTAGCTAATGTTTAGGCTAGTGTTATTTAAGGGGGAAAAAAATATATATGTCTTGTGCTTTAGCCTATGTAGCTGTGCAGTTACTTTTGTATTTATTTGTTTTAGTTAGTTAATAATTTAGAATTTGAAAAATTATACCTATTTTTTTTTTTTAATTAATGTGCTCCACACTATTTTATATTGAAAAAAAAGTAACCTTAAGGTTATTGTCCCTTTAAAAAATAAAAAAAAAATAAAAAGCTGAAGAACCGATGAAATGACGAGCACAGTTTTCATTTCTGTATAGATGTTCAAACAGGAAGTATAGGTGGCAGTGGCACATATCAATGTGCTCATGACTTTTTTTTTTTTTTTTATGTGTTGTTTATTTCAGCTGTGATCCACGATTTGCTACTATATAGTTTCTGGCAAACCGTATTAGGGGAGGGACATTTTCCTTCTCGAGAGATTATTTGATTGGGCAAAACTTTGTATGATGTGCAAGATGCACAATATTTTTTTCTATTGTACATTATCTGCTAAATGTAATGCCAACGTTTATGAGTACACTAGTGGATAAAAAGCCAAAGTCTGATTTCAGTTTAATAGGCTCTTTTTAATTTCTGACACCAGGGCAGCAAAGTCTGAAAGTTGATGAATAATTCCACCCTAAATACTGGCAAGTTTAACAGTCCAAGATCTGCTGTTGGCTTTCACCTCTTAATCCTTAATTTACATTAAACTTCAGTCATGCTTATCAGTGCACTCAAATGACACTTGTTTATGTTATCAACAAACCACAATGCATTACACTGTCTGCCCTTTATTTGGGACTTGTTTCATTGCTGATGTTTGACTAGGACTGGCAATGCGGGTGCTTTGTTGTTTTTTTCGCTGGGAGTGAAAACGTAGGCTCTTATTGGAGGAGCTTTATGCTGAGCACTACAGTTTGCCATTGCCCATTTGTTTGAACAGTGCATGGGGGTTTAGGGGCTCGGTAAAGCCTGGTATCAAAGCCCTGAATGCGATTGGCACCTGGATTAGTGACCAGAGAAGGGAAAAATTAGCGCACCTAGCAGTTTAGCTGTTTAACTGTGAAATCACAATTTAATGTTACGTGATGGGTTTGCTTAAAGTAAACATTTAAATAAAGTTTTTTTTTTTTTGTTTTTTTTTTGCCGTTCACTTTGTTTAGTGAGAAAGTGGTAAAAAAAAATGTATGACTCGACCCCTCAAACATCTTGGGAATATCTATGGGTCATCAGCTGGGACAAGGGTTTTTTGTTACATAATTCCCGGTGGAATATCTTGTGTCCATAGTGTCCTGAACAGAACTGAACATGCCAGTCCAGTCAAGTGCTGCTTTGCAAATCCAGAATTATTTTAGTTAAGAAGTGCAAGAAGCTGATGGTGACGTTTTATCAATATGAACAGACACCAGCATTAATGCACCGTGAAAGGACCACGCGTAGAATGCTGGGTTAGATGGGTCAGTGAAAAATAAGTGTCCAAAAAGTGGATAAAATCTTAAACTCAATTGAAAATGCATGTCAGATTTTTTGGAAATGTTGTCTTGGTATTCATGGTGTTTTCACATGGTTTTATCCTTTTCACCATTTAGTGGTGTAACCAAGTAATTTTATACCAGACAGAATTTGTCAGACAAAAGTTTTTTTATGTTTGCTTTTATAAACTTTGCTTTTAGTGTGTGTGTTTTAGTTCTTTAAACAGAAATGAGTTTTTTTTTTTTTTTACTTTTTTTTTTTTTTTTTTTTAGCCTACATTGTGTTTATTTCATTATAAATGAAATGAATGGTTTTGGTTTTAGTTAACAATAATATCCACAAAAATATCACAATTTTTTTATCAAAAATTTATAACGTTTATCATTGAAGAGTTGTATTCAAGCCATTTGTCAGTATAAATTGTATTTTTAATGTATTTTGAAATAATCTATATACAGACATGTATCTAGGTAAATGGAGGTAACGTATAAGTCAAGGCCTACATTTTTCTGATATATATAATTGTCTAAATTTCTCTCTAGGGGTTGCTGTCCAAAATGGAGGTGAAGACATCACTTCTCGACAATATGATAGGGGTGGGCGATATGGTCCTCCTTGAGCCCCTGTCAGAAGACACCTTCATTGAGAATCTAAAGAAGCGGTTCGATCACAACGAGATCTATGTAAGTAATGAATCTGTGTATCATTCGTTCAGTCGTTTTTTTATTTAATATCGAAAGTAGAAAAGTTTTGAGACTAATAACTTTGCTTCCCATTTATTACTTTAAGTACTTTGATGCCATAGCAACAATTCCTAACTAATAAAGTTCAAATATTATTAAAGACAAATGAACGCAGTAAACATAAGAATATATAAATTAAAACATCGATAAATACTATAAAAACAGTTAGAAATAGTTATGTCTAAGAGTAGTATTCAGGCAGGGAAATGTAATAATTAATATAAATGCGTATCGCATGCGATAATTAATGCGATATGGCTCAGCTTGTCAGTTAACTACGGCTCTTTGTAGTAAATGCCGCTCCATCTGAAAGCAGGTGATGGCGATTTACTACTAATCAAGGAACCGGCTTTACTGACGAGATGCGCCTAACAATGTCATGCGATATATCGCCCAGCCCTACTTGCGATTTCTTTCCCAGCTGTTTACGTTCACAGACATAACTGACTGTGTTTGAGAGTTTTTGACAGTTTAAGTTCAATAAGATGCAAAAGAGTGTTCAGAAAAAACTTATATCAGACTTTTAATCTGATATGGATTTAAAACACATGCAAATAAAATGCTTTCATGATGACTTAGAACTGCAATGTAACGTGAGCATCACCACGATTGAGATGATAATGAAAAACAAACAGGTGTCCATGCCCAACGTATCCAAGGTAACATGTTCTTGGAAGATTTTGTTAGATTTATCTTTATGTGGGGCAATGAAATCAATGAAAAATGTTCCAAGTGATTTGCTGTGTTAGTCACCACACCTTATAAAAAATTGCTTTCAGTACTAGGAAGTATCAAGATTAAATGATCCAGCTGAATGGCCTGTTTGCATTTTGTGTGGCACCATTAAAATTGACCCTTATAAAGGGTGAGTAATGAATGACAGAATTTTCTTTTTTGGGCGAACTAACCCTTTAAGCTTATATTGTACGGTTCATGAAGTTTCTAGGAGTGTCTCCACTCTCAGTATCATCTATGTATGCCAAGAAGCTTACATCACTGTCCATCATATCACTTACATTTCACCAATACAATGCTAACTTAACAAAGAGTTATCTCCTTATCTAATCAGTGCCCTGTAAAAAGAGGCTATGATGGGTCCAGTTTTAGATACAGCAGGCAATAAGAGCGGAATTATGAAACAAAGGTCCTTGTATTTATTGATATCATTAAACTTTTCTCTGTATAATTAACTGCAAGAAACAACAAATGTATTTATGGGAATGTGTGTATTTGCAAATTTGCACATGCATCTGTTCATTCATTCTTGTCAAAGTTACCCTCTGAATTGACAACACGCTGACATCAGACCCACGTCCGTTTACAAACCAATCAATGTCAAGATGCAGCCCACATAGATGATGAAAACAGGACGCAAGTGGGTCATTGACGAATAAGGTTTTTAAAAGTGTAAACAAATAGAATGGAGATATAACTATATTTGAAACCATTTTTTTGTTTACTTTTTTGTTTTTTTAGTTTAAGATTTTGTGGTTTGTACAATCAATTAACACTGTTTTTTGTAATTTTTTACAAGATGGAAAAAATTTCACCAAAAAATTAATTCGGTTTAACCACTGATTTGAAAGTTAAAAACTGATTTAACATTTATGTTGAGATAGTATATAGTGTGTACCACAGAAGAAATATTAAAATAAATTATCACTGATCTCATAAATGTAATCATTTATTGGACTACTCTAAACACTCCAACATATTCAAGTAAAACATTGCACAGGGAAATGTAAAAAAAAAAAGAGCCTTATCTGCTTTATATTTGTATTATTGTAGTTCCTTTAGTTATTAAAAACAATATTATTCCATTTAAATGTTTACTATATCGGTTTTACCGAATGACCTTTTGACACTTCAAAATTTTTAAAATACCTTTGTATGTAGTAAAATATAATTAAAACCTTTTGGATTCAGTAAAAGAGATCAAGTTGTACTACCTTACATGCTTTGGATGTTATATATTTGTTTTTTTATTATTATTAAGGCCTTTGGACAAAAAAAATGACCCGTCACGTCATTGACCCAAGTATGTCATGTAAAGTTTTTAGTGTGCTCGCATAATTGCTATGTGAAACCCAAACCACAACTTACCAAATGTATAAAATGTATCAAAATGTATTGATTCGGACCTTGGTGCGGACTTTCAGGTGTAAAAAAAAACTTAGACTGGCCTACTCCTGTTCTAATACACTGATAGTAGTTTCATCTCTAGTGTCCCCGATGTCACCATTGTTGACAGTGTTTAAATACATCTGGGAATGGGAGGATGTTATCATATTCCTCATAGAAATGAGAGATGTCAGTCCTCTTCTGTTTGTGTGAAAGAAGAATCGCTCTGAAGTTAATAATACTGAAGAATGTTTGGTTTTTTTGTACTAAGTTCCATGTCATCAAACTATGATATAACATAAATTAATGTATGGGAATTTAGTTATTTCCTCAAAGTTGCCAACTTCTGTCTAGATTCCCTCTCTCATGGTTGATTTTTTTTGCTAAGATGCACCGATTGATCGGCTGGTGACCGGAATTGGCCGATTTTCACGTGATCGGCCATGACCGGCGACCGGCCGGTCAGTCTGACATATGCCGATTTTATGATGGTCAAATGCACTCGGGCGCCGCATGATTAACCTTTTGAGCGGTACCGTCTCATATATGGTATTTTTATTTATGTGCTCCTGCCCTGAGTAATGTTACGGTGCCACATTTAGGATGTTCAGTGACGTCGCATAACTGCCAGATTCAAACTGTGCTCTCGCGCGTTGGTTGGCGCTGAGCCAGAGTCGTACGCGTTCAGCGCTGTCATATATCACAACTAAGCAGTGTTTTCAACCTCATAATGTTTATTTTAGGTTTCAGATATTTAAATACACATAAGCACGAGTAAAACAATACATTTGGAGTTTGTAAAATACACACTGATGTCTGTGGAAGCAGCAATAACAATCTATTCAAATATAATTTGCCGACATGTGTTATTCATATCAGACAAACATAGTGAAAGTAACTTAACTATAAAGTTTACTCTATTCTTCTCAGTTCACCGGCCACTTTCTTGCATTTATTTCGGGAGAAACTGATTAATTCACGTGCTGTAAATCCGACTGACAGGACAACATTGCGGTGCCCATCTCATGTTATAGATCAAGATTATTTATAAAGGTTTTTAAACGACCAAACACACTCACTTACACGTATTTGAGAATCGGAATAACAGATAGGCTGATTGATGACATGGTAAGCAAGTTTGTGAATATTTTGAATAAAAAAGGAAAAGCGGAATAAAAGCGACACATCTGTCATACAGTATTATTGTGGCTGCGGTGTATCGCGTGACGCGTCGCTATGGAAACATTAAAAGGAACGTTCGCCTCGAATGAAAAAACTCACTCTGGGGGTGGGGGTGTCAGTTAGAATATTTTAAACTTACGCGTGAAAGGGTTAAAGAAAAGATCGAAAATAAATATTTGTGTGTGCTGTAAAGTGGTTAGAATTTTTTTTAATCGGAATCGGCTAAAATCGGCATCGACAGGTCAAACTCAATGAAAAATCGGAAATCGGAATCGGCCTAGAAAATTGTAATCGGTGCATCTCTAAATGACAGTATTGATTGAGTTAAATGTAGGCAGACCATTTGTTAACTGATTTTCCTTCTATGTAGTTAATCTAATTTTCATTTGTTCATTTAGTTACTTATTAATGTACTTTTTATTTTTATATTTCAATGTAAACTATTCATTTTGCTTTGCAAAAAAAAATATATAGGCACAAATTATGTCTACAAACAGGGGCGTAGCCAGGACATTATTTCTGGGGGGGCCAGCTTGGGCCAGTCTTTTATTTGGGGTGGCACTTGATTGTCAAAAACTACTATTTTAAAACTCACTCTGAGTAGCGGTTTTCCCGCGGCTCGTCAGGCCATAAACAATGGATTGAACTTCCTTATGGACACTAATAATGTCTTATTGATAATCCATGTTATTGGGATGGGTGCTTAGATCAGTGGTTCTCACACTTTTTACACCAAGTAGACTACCACCTCAGAAAATATTTGGCTCTCCAAGTACCACCATAATGATCAATATTAAAATACAGTAGCGTAGTAGGCCTAACTATTCAGCTACAGTTATGCACAGCTAAAAAAAACAGGCAGTTTTATTTATAATAAGAATATGTATTGTTGTCAGCCACTTTAAACATTGTAACAACACAGTTTTAACATCAACACTGCACTGTGTGCACTGTTACACAGGTAATTTTTTAAAAAATGTATAAAATCTCATCATAATTTCTCACTGTTTTGTAGCGTTTGCTGCTGCTGCCTTCACCGGCGCTTTCAAAGTTGCCACTGTTGTGTTGTTAGCAGCACTAGTGCTTGGTTCACTCTCATCCTCTTCAGTTCTTGTATTTGAAACATTCTCCTCCTGATCCAAACTTTTCTTGCCAGATTGAAGCCACAATAGCAGTTTTGAACTTTTCATAATTTAATAATCCACCTAACATTCATTTATATTTAACCTTTTCACACACTTGGTTAAGTTTAAAAAAAAATCAGCTGCTCCCAAGCGTAAGCTTTTCAAGGCGACCGTTATAGATCGTATCACTTTGTTTCCATGGTGACGTGTTGTCACACGACCACAACCACTCAATACATACTGATGTAAATATACAAAATATTCACACATTTGTTAGCTAAAGCATTGAATCGCCTTTATAATGATCACGTTAGTTGGGAAAAAAAAAGCACAGTTTGAATTTAGCAGTTGATCACGTTCTACTCACACCGGTGAGATCGAAATTCAGTGTTTCCTCTGCGTAGGGACCTTAACATCTGTAGGCCTACTATATGTGTTGTAGCCATCAAACTCATTTAGTTTCATATTTGTTAAAATATTAGAATGTTATTTTTTCATCTAAGTTGATTATGAAAAGTGAACCGCACGAGTAAGATAGGATATTCAATATCGAGAGACATGGAGCGGGTCAGACATGATTTTGACCACTTAATGAAGTTCGAAAGCTCTTTTTTAAGTGAATTTCGTTTTGTATAAATTGTATCTTAATTTTAATATTTTTTTTATCAACAAATTGCCTGTATTTAATGAAGCAAATAGGAGACAATATAAGAGGCGCGCCCGCGCGGTCACTTGCATTGCTCGTGAACAGGAGCGCATCTCATCCTAACTTAACGAAACTCAGCATATGCCTCACAGACATGAAATCTATCTTAAAGCTTGAAATGTATTTTTAACAATTTAAAACGAAAAGAAAAAGGCTAGGCCTACTCTCTGATTATGCAATCCATGATGTGCATTTCTCTCTATAGGCGCGTTCACGGAGTTGACGATCGACAACTTCATCTTTACAGCTGTTGCTGCTGTTAATAAACTAAAAATAATAGGCCTATAATTTTATTAAACAATACATTAAATGAAATTGTATTTTTTTTTTTTAAAAGCAACAAAAAATTCCTGTTTAAGTTTTTCTTTTCTTTTTTACCTGTGCTAATTACGCATTAAATTCAGGTATGAGTCGCTGTCCTCAGTGCCGCAGAAAAGCGCTGAAACGGAGATGAAGGGAAACCCGTTTTTTTTTTTTTTTTTTTTTTGGCTTATTTTAACTGGCCCATCCAGTTTTCTGGAGGCCCACCTACAATCAAAATCCTGGCGCCGCTAGTGCATGAGACGGGGATTTTTTTAGTGCAAATGACAGAAAGACACAATATGAATTGTCATTTTTAGGCGATAATTTATTTATGTAAACCATGGCATTTTAAGTGCAATATTCAATTTATTTTTCATAATTGTCTTTTTGTTTGTTTGCTGAGTGAGTTTTCAAATCTGCGTCACTCATCGGCGAAAGGTGGAAATAGAGTGTTTTAATCTGTTATAAACAAAGCATGCACACCTACAAATAAACGCCGACACAAAGTATGACGCTCTCTTCTATACTCACTCTAACGGTATAATTATGTATCTTTCCCTGTGGCTCAGTGGTGAAATCTAAGCTTTTTAGCGCCAGAGACCCGTGTTCGAATCCCGGCTCTGGCGGCAGATGAGCTTTCTTACGTACAGAAAGCGAATCCGCCCCTCGCGCCCTCCTGTTCACTCGGCGGGGGTCGAGTATTTATTTCTGAGTATTTATTTAAACTCAGGAGGGTTTTTTTCTTTAAATTAAATTTATTTTCCCCCTCCTCAGACTGGGGGTGGGGCCGTGAGTTTGGGGGGGCCGGCAGGGGGGCCGAGCCTTGACCAGTGGTGGCCGTGGCCCCCCCTGGCCACCACGTAGCTCCGCCCCTGTCTACAAATGTCATTTTAGGAATTTAGTTCAAAAAGCTTTTAAGATAAATTCAGTTGTTGGAATTGTCCCAATGGCTCCAAACTTTTTTGATGGTTAGTGTATGCCTTGAGAGATGTCTGCTTTTGTTGATTTATTTATTTTTTCTCTTCAACTTTTACTTCATCTGTCCATTTACAATTGTTTTTTATATCTTAGGCATTCATTATGCCTCTTGTGAACACCTTGACAATAGGCTGTGTTGCCATGGGAGAGGTCTGATCCACCAGCTGCAAGCCTTATGCAACACTCACTGTAATGAGTAAAGTTTGAAGACGGCAGCTGAGGTCCCTCAGACATTTGAGATTTGCTTTTAGCGTGATAAGTTGAAAATTATTTGTAGTGTAGCCTATACGGAAAGATAGACTTAAAGAAAGAGAAGCTGGAATAAATTATTCAATGTTTGTATAAGTCTTCTGAAATAGACTACTTCAGACACAGTTGTCCACTTTTGACCACCCTGTGATGTTGATGCTTCCTGGGATTCTGAACATTTTTGTTTGTGTTCTCTTGTTCAGTTGCTTGCGGGCCCCCCGCCTGTCTGAACAATACCCAGGAATTCCCATCTGGATCGTGCAGACGGAGGCATATTGTAGCGTTACTCCCCTACACTGCTGCCACCGCTGTTCCTACAACAGAATGAGCCAGCAAATGTGCATGCTGATGTCTGTCTCACAGCAGGAGATGAACTAGATTTGACAAGTATAAATACAGTGAGCTTTTAGGGTTGTCACAATAACAGTACAAATTCACAATTACCATCATTTTCATAATAGGCACCGTTTTTTCATTACGACTGGCTTGACCCGTGCATAAACAGTGTGCAGTGACAACACTTGGGTACCAAAATTTGTCTATATACTGTATATTGAATATATGACTGGTTATGTTGTCTCTACTCATATCAGGTATTTTCACAAATTCCCATGCTTGATTCTTCTTGTTTGTTGATCAGTGGTTCACTGCTTCTTTCACTTTCCTCCACAGACATACATTGGCAGTGTGGTGATCTCAATGAACCCCTACAAGTCCCTGCCCATCTACACAGCAGAAAAGGTGGAGGAGTATCGCAACAGGAACTTCTATGAGCTCAGTCCACACATGTGAGTTTAGAATCCCTCTCATCCATTGACCTCTGTGTTGCAAGATTACACACAATTGGGGTTAGACAGTATGTCAGCACCATTTTGGTTATTACTGATGTTTGCAAATTTATTTGATTTAATTTTATTGTTTATATTTCATATTATTTTTCCATCCATTTTCCAAACAGCTTGTCCTATGTAGGGTAGCCTATACCAGCATCTCGGACCATAGGCAGGGAATTCAGTTGTTTCTTCCTATTTTAACATTTAGTTTTTAGCACTAAAGTTAGGAACAGTTAGCAATAAATTACAGCAAAGATTTTAATCTTTTGGGAGCACTGTCCAACAGAGTCACTGGGTCCTATTTAAACGATATAAGCGCATGGTCTAAAGCGCACGGCACAAGTGCACTTAGGGCGTGTCCGAATCCACTTTTGCTAGTTTGACGACGGGTGAAATGGTCGGCGCACCTGGCGCATGGTCTAAAAGGGTCGCCCCTATTCTCTTAATGAGTAATGGGTGTGTTTTGGGCGTAATGTGCAATAAACCAATCAGAGTCTCATCTCACATTCCCTTTAAAAGCCAGTTGCATTCGCGACATGGCGGATTCGCTATTTACATGGCAGAATTTGCAAGCGGAAAAACGGAGCGCTTCACCAGAGAGGAAACGGATCTGCTCGTGTGTGAGGTTAAAGTGCGCAAGCAGACCATCTATGGGACAAAATGTACATGCGTTGTGGACCCGCCTATAGGGGCACATTACTAACGAGCTCTTTAAATAACAAGAAAAATACTGCGCCATTGACTTTAGACCAGGTTTTTGTTGGTCAATGGCACAGTCTATTTCAGTTGCCTCAAAATAGCAATGCGCCAACATTGCACCTGAACACACCTCGTTTTCAGACCAGCACGCTCATGGGTGCACAAATGGGTGAAAATACATTTGCTATTTAAACAACGTGGTGCAGAACTTGAAAATGATAACTGCATCAGGCTGAAACTAGCAAAAAACACTGCGCCTGGCGCCGCATTGTGCTGGATGTATGATAGGGCCCACTTTCTCGTTTCTTCTAGGCTTTCTGGTCAGCAGAGCGCAAACTTGAGAAAATCGGTTTAGACATGAATACACAGGGTTGGAAATGCCATGCAGATTTTATAAAGCACTTTTATCAATAATAAGTAAAAGTCCCCCAGCAGTGTCATGTTTGCAAGAAGTGCTTTTGCAGAGTAGTTGTGCATAAACAGAGTGTACTCCATTCACTCGACCCCTGAGACATGTTGTCCAGCCCTGCTGCTGGGGGAGGGGCTACTCCAGCTCACTGTCCTGTGCTGCTCCAGCTAATGACCATCTGTCTCTCTAGTGGGCTGCTAGGCGCCTGACCAGACTGACAAATCAAAACAAAGCAGTCTGCTTTGTTTGATCGGCAGATGCACACTTGCCCTCTGAAAAACATCGTAGCCCGATCTAACTCTCAAAACAAGAGTCATTGAGAATGGAATGGCTGTTCAAATACAAAGCATTCCTACTCATTCTATACACTCTCCCCTGGAAAAGAAAGTTCAAATAAACAGCTGTGTACAGCTGTATTTTCTTTCCCAATATTTATTTTTTCCTTTATTGTCTTTTGATACTTTTGCCTATATGTTCATAGTTTGCTCTCCTCGTGTTTCTAAATTGATATCTCTTCTGTTTCTGGGATCATCATGTTCATCTGATCTGCTTTAAGTAAATATTTTCTGTGGTATGCAAGTTCTCCTTCAGTCTTAATTCCTTCCATATTCATATGTTTTAGTCTTAGCGCTGTTACAGTGATGTCAGGGTCGATGCTCCTCTGATCTGAAGCCAGACTCTGAGCTCATTCCAGGGCAGCTGCTTTTCCTGTCATGCCTGAGAAGCGGACCTTTTAGATGGCTCTGGGTTTACAGGCCTCCCGGGCTCGTACATTCAGGCGTCCTGGGACAATGGGCCGTAACCGGTTCTGTTAACAGCACAAGTTAGTCTGTATTTATGATCATCACCTCATCACCTCTGTAAACAGAGCAGTCAGGCAGTGGAAGTAGCAAAATGGCCCAGAGCCCCTCCGCTCAAACTACTGTCAGGCTTTTGGGTGAGTTTTTGTCAAGTCTGTGCTTGTTTTATCATTTTCAGAAATATTATGAAGAGCCCTCTTTGCTCATGGGCACTTTTGCGGTCAATGACCTTGAAAACTGAAGATAGTTTAACAACACGATGAATGTAATGCATGCTGCTTTGTTGCATCATGAACGTCATACAGACATAAACACATTATTACATGTGCAGGGGTGTCCAATCCTGCTCCTGGAGGACCACTGTCATGCAGAGTTTAGCTTCAATCCTAATTATACACACCTGAACAAACTAATGAAGTGGTGTGTTCCAATTTGTGTAATTATGCACTATTCTATGCCATTTTGTAGTATAGTATGTTCACACTACTCACCAAAATTCCCCCCAAAAAAGTGCACTTTGAACACCCGAATGATGTGCTTAATTAACTGAAAAAATGAAGTGTGTAATGTTGGACACTTCTTGCACTCAACTGTTGCAGCTGTAATTACATAGTGGAGCGGGGGGGCCATTCAGACTCTGATGTTGAATGACAAACTAACCTTATAAAGTTTATGTATAGTGTTGAGTACATAGTGCATATTAAGTACATAGTGTTTATACACTATGCTTATGCATAGTGCATACGCACATTGTGTACATAGTGTATAGATTGTAATTTATACAATAAGTTATTTTGGACACAATTATATCGGTATCCGAAACCATGGTGGATATTATCGAGTGCTCTCATTCAATCCCATAATGCACCTAAATATCAAGTGTACAACCGATGTACACTTAATGGCTAGCCGCTAAAATACCCATGCACTAGCACTTTTGCTCTACCCTGCAAAGTTCTTCTGGTACACTCAATGTCCGAATTGGCTCACTGGTTTTCATTTGCTAATTCAGTGGACCGTATTAGTGGAACTTCAAAGCAAGTGTGCTGGAGCAAAAATGAAGCTAAACTCTTTAGGACATTGTCCTTCCAGAAGACAGACTGTACACCCTTATTTAGTGGAGTATATAGTGGAGTAGTATAGGGAATAGGGTATAGGGAGCAATTTTATATACAACCTTAGAAACTTCCAGGCAAGATGGAGCTAAACTCTTCAGTACATTGGACCTCCAGGAGCAGGACTGGACGCCATGGTCATAGTGTTTAGTATGTTTTAGACCTAAGAGTAATTCTTATCTTGGATGAGAGGCTTGGATTAAGGTATCTTTTAATTAGGCCCTACTCAAAGACTGTGAGGTTTTTCAGGACTTTGTAAAAGACTCCATAATTTGATATTAATCTCCAAGTCAGGCCATCTGCTTGGGGTTATTGTGGTAGATCTTTTGTAAGATGAGACTATGACAGGGTTTGGAAGTTGTCCTTCCCTAATAATCTTTTCCTATCCATTAAGAGGTCACTCAACTCTTATCGATTTTAACAGCTGTTCATGACCATTGGGGTTTATATTGTCCGTCTTTAGTGTATTTGCTGTCTAGTGATACTGTATGTGATGATTGCTCTTCATCCACTGTTAGGGGTGTAATGATACACTCAGGTCATAATTTGATACAATTCCCGATACTGTGCTCACGATACGATTCCCGATACAGTGCTCACGATACGATACTATCGCAATACTTTAACCCTCTGGGGTCGACAAACGCGCCGGCGCGTTTTGCTGGATTTTCTTCACATAGTAGCACAATAAACTTAAATTTCTCCGTCATTTTATGGTCATGCAGAAAAAAGAAATATGAAATTAGAATCTGTGATATTTCTACTTTTGTATGTGTCCACTTACAATCGAATCAAAACATTGTGCTTTTGTAAAATAAAGAAAATAAACAGGGTGTGCTTTCTGCCTCTCCGTCGCGGTGAACTTTATTTTCTTGAGCATGTCTATAAACTGAAACAAAACTCAGCGAATACTTGTCACACATTTATGAGCCATATACCTTTATAAACATTTAAGTGTGTACTTTTAAATGATCGGATTCAAACTGAAAACAAATATTCTCTGTTTAAGTAATTTGTATAAAACCAACAAGATGTCCAGCTTCTCACGCGCTTGCTAATTATTTTTAATTTGACCACGCCCACACGCGCAAAAGAGATTCACATGCAAATCTCCACATGGAACGCGAACGCGCTCATTACCTCAAAAACAAAGCACCAACAAACTTTACAAGTCTCTGCTTTTCGTCGAGTTTGAAAGACGTGCCGTGAGCTTACATTGGATTTACCTCAGAAGAAGAAGAATGCGATTTGAAGACAGGAAAGATGTAAGGTAAGAAATTCTTAATTATTAGTTCATGTTATTGTTGCATAAACTTCACATTGCAGTTGAACTGTTGCTAGATATATGGTGAATATTATAATATTTGGACCCGTGTTTACTTGTTACTGTGTTTGTGGATATCTGCTCAAACGTAGATATGTATAATATGGTAACCATAATGTTTCATATTTTGGAGCGAGCTCTGGTTTTGAATGTATCGCGATCGCATTTGAAAAGCAAAACGCAGCAAACAAAGGCTTCATGTTTTTACTATTATCTCATTTCATATCATCATAACGAATGGATACATTTGAAGTAACATATGATAATCAATATATTTTTCTCTAGCGTAGTTGTTACTGAAATCTTTTGGAAGATTTATATGCTGCTATAGGTTATTGTTGTTATTATTTTATGCAGCACTGTGCATAGCCTATGCTTACAAGGCACAACAAACCTGGTGTTCATTATATTATATATTGTTGGAAACATTTGTGTGTGTGTGTATTCTGTGAATTTTAAAAAGCAATTTTAACCAGAAAAGTCTAAAATGTATTCCCAATAAATTTTAGAACTATATTCCCTATAGTTTCTCTTGATATCAGTATGTTCACTTTTTTTTTCTTTCAGGGACCAGATGCCACTGAGTCCTGCTGACTTCAACATTCACATGAGTCTCTGTATATGAACATGGTAAAGTGAAAATCAAACACCTTGGAAATGAAAGGTATGTACAATGTTTTTAGGAATGGCACAAAGGTCTCTGTCTTTGGATCATTGTTTTCAACAGTGTGCTTTTTTGTCATTTGTTGTGTATATTTGGATTATGTTGTGTTGTAAATAAATCCAAACAATCAAAAAGTCATTCTTTTTTAAATGTCCTCATTCTTTGTGCAAGGTTGCTCAGAATGATAGGGCCTGATAGCTCCTTAAATAGGGCCATTAGGGAGTGTCTTTGTCTTTCTCAGGTGTGAAAAGCTTACATATTAATGAGGTGATCACGCCCCTTCGCATAAAGCTTTCTCACACAAAACATGTCTTAGAAATTTTAAATCAATATATTGTCTTCTCTGAATGAGCAATCAGGGTGATTTTCACATAGTTTTGGAGCAAATATTCTAGGCTACGTGATGCAATTTTCAAAAGCCTTGCGAAGAAATAATCAGTAGGGGTTTCATGACCTTATTTCAGTGACAATTTTTTTTTGTATTTTCACAAACCACGCATAAATGTCATTATCTCAAAACTACAAACTTTTACATACATGCTGCTGATATATTATTGTAGCAGAGTTTGTGCTGAATACAGTGTAATCAGACTTTAGCCATGAAAATGTCACAAGTAACAGAAATAAGCACAAATGTCAGAGCATGTCAGAACACCTCCAGGACCCAGAAAACACCTCAGACCCAAGAGGGTTAAGCCAAAATAAAGAAGAGGGTTTTATTATTATTACTTCTAAGACATATTGTAACAAGTTAACACATTTACTGTTGATTTAAAACGCAAAAAAAAATTATGGACATGGGGGGTGAACTTGAATGGGCTTGGATTTGTTCCTGCCAATGCAGTTGGCAATGGTGACACCAGAAAGAAAAAATACATGATTCTGAAGCTGAAAATACAAAATTATGTTTGACGCATATAACCTACTTGCAATCTGTCACAACTACATAAAATAATGTATTCCCTTTTTTAATAGTTAAATCAAGACATTTGGCATTATAAGGACCCACAAATATTCCCTCTTTGCTTCATTGGATATTATATTCAACATATATTCAACTCTTTTATACAAGTCGAGCACGCACAGACTCTCCCTGTGCTCACTGTGTCCTGCCTCTGTTTGGATGACTCCGCTGTTTTAAGACCACATTATTATTGCTGATTTTGAATCATGTAAAACTACAGTGTGTTTTTGAAAGAGGACAGAGTGGCCAGATGGGCCTGAGGCATTGAGAACTCATATGCCCACCTGTTTTTAACAGGACGTGTCCAGTTGCAATAAATCTATTGTTAACCAATCAATTGTAAAGGTTTTATCTCTAAGGGTTTTCTTAGCATTGGGGGTTTGTTGGAACAGGTAGCTGAGCTTCAGGGGTGATCAGAGCCATGGAGACAATAAAGTGTCTGAGACCACCATGCTCACTAATCACCACAGATGGTAGCGTGTTTAAAGACACTCACTGGAGGTGGCAAACATCTGCTGGTTGCCACTATATCTTAACAAGAGCTATGTGCCCTCACAAGAGGTCTAAATAACAGGCCAATCTGACAGCCCAGAGAGAACACTGGTGCAGGACTTAGAATGCTAAGAAATTAGTTTGTGAAATCCAACTCTGTAATTTCATGGTGTATTTATAATTTTATATTTGTTCATGGTAAAAAAGCGAGCCGTATCGTTCTCCACCCACGGTTCGACACGCACTTGCACCGTGGTAAATATTAAATGGTTTGTTGGAAATAAATGTGCCTCAGACAGCATGTGAAAACTAAATTTAGTTCTCCTTCTCGCCGTGTTTCGCTTGAACTGACACATTCACACAAAATTATGTCCAAAGCTTGCCTGTCTTGGCGAGTATCCTAGCAAACATATAGTCGGTTATGTGTGAACGCAAGACAACACTTGTAGAGGTATCACTTTTGGATCCATACATTGTCTTAAAGTGACAGCAGCCTAATATGCCTGCTGCTGTCTTTGTTTTTAATGTTAATCAAACAACAAAAGACAAAGAATTCACTCTCTGCTCTTGACTCAATAACTTTTTGTAACTTTAAGGATTGATCTTTTATTTAATTTATACAGTGAAGATTAAATGCAGTGTTATTTTACATTTGATTACTTTATTCAATTTATATACCTGAAAACTGTTAAACCTACCTCAAAAACCTGAAAAGCACTGATTATTTAATTTGTATTTATAAATTGTATGTATTTTCTTATAGTTTGATTATTTGTTCTTATTTTCATTTGACTAGTCTGTAGTCAGTAGTTTTTTCTGAACAGTTCGATTTGTATCACGGTTTTAGGGTCAGGGTTCTAGGGTCAAGGTTCAGTATGTGCTGAGTAATTAGAACCATTACACCCATAATTAGTTCTATATTTTGTATAAAACAAAATAATAACAAATAATTTTAAAAAATGTGTTTCTTTTCTCTGTATTTTTCCTGTGCTAATTGTTTTCTGTAAACATGCCATTGTAAACTAATAATATTGTTGACTCTGTGACCAATTGGTTATGCTCGTCTATTGTAAGTCGTTTTGGATAAAAGAGGGCTAAATGCATAAATGTAAATGTTTTTTTATTATTATTACAATAAACACTGTTTCTGCTTCAGAAAAAAAAAAATACATGCATTTGTAGATAAATAGTGTATGTTATCAGAAGGCAAAAATTGTATTCGATAGTATGTTTGGAAATGCTATGCATTGGATCTTATCTGACCGCTGGAATGTGAGCTTGAACTGTGGTGTTGAGATGGTTTTAGTTAATGACCCAGCGTGAATGTGAAACGCTTCATTCTGGCAACCACACATGGTTCAAGAGCCCCGGTGTCACCTCTCCCTCCCAAACACTCTTCTGCTGTCTTTGGCTTAGTGGCCATCTGAGTGTGGTAAGAACAATTCAGTCGAATCAGACTGTGAATGAGGTTGTCTGTGTTCAGAATTCCCATCTTTTTTGAGGGTGAACTGTCCCTTCAATGGTCTTTATGACATCTCTGTCTGAGGTTCATGCAGAATGTTGTCCCATGTCCCAGAATGTGTTCAGCACATTTTGCTCTATTGCTTTACTAAACAGAGCTTTTTTATATAATTCAGGACTGAAAGTGTTCTCAGGAACATCTCAGTTCAGACACCCACATAATCCTGTTCTTAAATGATAATGATTGGATGTCTATTTTCCTGTAGCTCAAATCCTGTAGAGCGTTGGTGCTTGCAACGCTAAGTTCATGGGTTCGATTCCCAGGGAAAGCAAGAACTGATAAGAATGTAAATGTGTACCTTGGATTGCAATGTAAGTCGCTTTGGATAAAAGCGCCTGCCACATGCATAAATGTAAATGAAAAATGTAATAAACCTTTGACGATGATCACAGCGGAACATTGAGATCTGCATTTGACCGCTGCCATTGACCTGAGAAGTTGTCGTGTAGGTATGGGACAGTCTTCTCAACCATACAGTATCATTATTTCTGTTACAATAATTCAACCCTGAGTTAAAACTTGAACTCTGAGTTGACTTACCCTGAGATGGAAAACTCTTGAGTTTTCGGTTACAGAACAGCTGAAATTAGTTACTTCAATCAACTCTGAGTTGACTGACTCTGAGTTAAGTGTGTGCACCACAACTATAAAAAGCCATTATCAATGGAGCGCAGATATTATTAGTCACCATGGCAACAGCGCCAGACAAAAAGAGGTCTTCATAATTCTCACCAGCAGAACTGGATGAGCTTCTGCAAGCATATGGAGAGTACAAACACATATTATTATTATTTTTTAAATATAGGCTCCAGCAGTGAAGGACAGAGAGTTAGCTAGGGAGAAAATAGTTGCTCGAGTCAATGCGCAAGTTTACATTTTAATTACTGTTATACAGTGTTGGGTGTAATTAATTACCAAGTAATCTAAATACTGTAATTTAATTAAAAGGGATTACTCTTCTTTTGTAATTTAAAGTAAAAGCTGATGTAATTGCATCATGTAATTCCTCTTTAAAAAAGGGGAGGAGAGCGAATGAAACTCTGGGTTTACCGAAGAAAACCTGCTCCCGACCAGGTTAGGTTCACAGAGTAAGTTACCATGGTAACTGACTCTGAGTATAAGGTACCTCTCTTTCAGAAACGGGCTTGACTTACTCTGCTTTCCCAGGTTTAACATACCTCCCATTCTGAAACAGAAAACCCAGAGTTTCCCTCATTTCACATACTCAGAGTTTTAACCTCCTTTCTGAAACAGGCCCCTGGTTCACAGAAGTTTAAAGTTTGGATATATAGTTCGGATATAAATACTGATGTCTATGGCAGATATCAAAATAGAGTAAATCACATTTTGAAAGTAACTTGACACTTCAAATAAAGATTTTATCAATTAGATTGTTACGCCAATAGTTGGCTACAAGTGACGTGAAAAAAAATGTTGATTGAGTCATTGAATCATTCATTCCAACAGATTTATTAACCCTCTGGGTTCGGCAAACGCGCCGGTGCGTTTTGCCTGATTTTTTTTTTTTTTTTTTTTTTCACATAGCAGCAAAATAGACTTAAAATACTCCATTTAGACTCCATCATTTAGACATACAGACTTAAGAAATATGAAAAAATAAACTGTAACTTGTCTACTTTTTTATGTGTTCACTTACAATCGAAACAAAACATTGTGCTTTTGTAAAATAAAGAAAATAAACAGGGTGTGCTTTCTGCCTCTCCATCTCTGTGAACTTTTTTTCTGGAGCACGTCTCTAAACTTAAACAAAACTCGACAAATACTATTCACCCAGGCATGAGCAATATCTTTATGCACATTTAAGTGTCTACTATTAAATGATCTAATTCAAAACGAAAACAAATATTCTCTGTTTATGTAATCTGTATGAAAAGAGAGAGATGTCAGTCGTTCTCATTTCAGCTCATTATCTGCTAATATGAACACGCCAACGGAGAGCGCGCGCTATTCAAATGCAAATGATCTGAGGCAATCCATGCAAACCTGTCAACGCCCACATCAGCTCGATAAAACACATCAAGTTTAATCAGATTCATGTACTTTACGTTGTCTTGCGATGCTGTGAGGAATAATAATAGCGTAATAGTAATATAATCCTGGAAAAATTTACCTTTTTCATTTCGAGGAGCAACGGATCCAGCTGAGGATTGTGAATAGTCTTTATATTCTTAAGTGCTTTGTTCTAATCGCGATATGGAATAGTGTCTGTAAACCGCAAAAAGACTGTTTAAATATGAATCGAGTGTCTGTGTGAATGAATGAACGGCACAGATGTGCGCTGTTGTTTACAGGCACTTACATTAGTAAATATGTTATTTTTACTTGAACACATCTACTAGTTTAGCTTTTACCAAACTATATTTCTATACTGAGATGAGTAAAAATTGACTGAAATATGTTGAAATAAAATGTCTTTGTATAAGCAACGTATTAAACTGCAAATTAACATTTGTATGCCCTAATATATCATAAAAACGATATGTTACAGACGAAATATGAATGTTAAACAAAATTTTGTTGACTAGTTTTGGATAGATTTGAAAGTTTTTGCTGTAAAATAGACTACTGCCACATCAAATAAGCTTTTGTTCACCAATTTCTGCTCGTATGTTAAATATATTATGGGATGTTTTGTAAAAAATAAAGTCATCAACTAAGATGTTATTATAGTGTTTGTTCAATGTATATTCAAACGAATGAATCCTTAACTTTGAAATAAAAAATAAAAAAAATTATATATTTTACAAAGAAAGATCACAATTGAAATATTGTTAAAATTGTAATTGTTGTTGATTTACATGTGATCAACAGGTAGCCCTGTTTGTGCTAAATAGAGTGTAATGACACCTTTGCCAATAATATGTTTATAAGCAACTGAAAAAAGCCCAAATGTCAAAACATCTCATGTCAAAACATCTCAAGGACCCCAAAAACACGTTAGACCCCAGAGGGTTAAAGTAAATAATTAATAATAATTCACATTTTTTAACATTATTTGTTCTTTAGATATTCCTTTTTAAAAGAAAAACGTATCAGCTGTATGCAAAGTGACCCACATTTGGTTTTTGACCATTGAAAATATGTACAATTTACTCATGGAGCCACATTAACATGTCCATATCTCTGGGACTGAACTGTCGAGGGCCTTTAAAATGAATATACCAAAAGGAAAATTTAAGAACCAGAATCTAAAAGGATATTAAGATATCTTTAATACTTCCTGAGTTACAAGCATGCAAACTACACAACAAGTGCTTTTTTCCAGATTTGAACTGTCACCATTGGCATATAATAAAACAAAGATTGCTAAAGTCAACATATTTTACTAATAGACCTACCAAACTCTGTGTAAAAAGAAAATAATGATGCTGCCATTTTTCTAAAGTCATTTTTACACCCCTCTAATTTGGCTCCAAATCTTAGGTCAAAATTGTCATTTTGTGACTTACAAAATAGTGGATTACTCAGTAAATATACATCTGTAACATTTAATCTTTTGGCTTTAATCACTATTTATGTTTGTCTTTCTACAGAAAAAACATTAACAAAATAAAACATTTGAGCCGGGGAGCTCTGGTTCAGTTGACACGGAATGACCCTATAAGCGTGTAGTTTTTCTTTACAGAGTTGCATCGGCAACTACTGGCCTGGCATGAATTACAGTGTTGATGTAGTGTTTACCTACGGGGCTCACGCTTTTGTAAGCTCTTGCTTTTGTGAGACTGTTCACCGATCCTTAGCAACTTACCACTCTGAAACGTCCTGTAATATCCATGCTTGCAAAGGTCCTGCTTGATCCTCTTGTTTGTAAACATTCTCTGGGCCTGAATCAGGCTCGAATTGGTATTGCAAAATTGACATCATCGTTAATATTTACACCTGAGCAGAATAAACTTGCGGTTATGGTAAGGGGCGTGACATTTCTGGAACATGCTCTAAGTCAGGGATTCCCAAAGTGTGGTACGCGCACCCCCAGGGGTACGCGAGCTACCACCAGGGGGTGCGCGAGAGGAAAAATGTAATGGCGGTCTGTTTTTTTAAGTGGGATTTTTCCACACAATAAAAAAACATGAACAGTAAACATTTCCTTTGTAAATTCCTTTTCCTTTTATTTTAAATAAAAAACTATAATTTATTAGTTTTTGATAAAACAAATACATATGAAATGCACAACGACACACCTAAAGTCGCTCACGCACATATAGGCTACAAGCAAACTCTACACACACGAGATGCGCACATACTCATATGAGACGCGCGCGCGCACACACAAACTCTCCACGCACATACTTATATGAAACGCGAGCACACACACACACACACACACACACACACACACACAAACTCGCGCACATACACATACTCAATGTGACCAGAGCACACAAACTCTCCGCGCACATACTCATATGAGACGCGAGCGCACACACACAATACCATAAAGATGTGGAAAAGTCGATCAAAAGTGTGGCTACATTTCTCCAGGCTCGATGCCAACAGCGCGCGATGCCGTATTTGCGGTAAAATAATTGCTGCAAAGACCGGTACCGCGACAAATATGATGAAGCCCTTGACAGTGCACGGAGTAAACATAAGAGCAGAAAGTTGCTCCGTCTTTGACTGGTAAATGAAAAGATACCTTGTTGATCAGTCTGATAGTGTTTATTGCAATAATGACCAACTGAATGTACACTGCCGTTCAAAAATGTGTTGGTTAGTCAGATTTTTTTTTCAGTAAGGATGCATTAAAGTGATCAAAAGTGACCTTAAAACATGTCACATGTGTAATGTTACAAAATATTTAGTCTTTAAATAAAACTAAATTAGCGGCTGAAAATAACCGTGCTTTCTGTTACTGGGCCTGTCTATCACTCGTCCTCTTTAAAGTGGAAGCTTGTGCGTAGCTTTGTTGCATTATATTGAAACTTTGTTGATGTTGTTATTGTCATGCGTGTTCTGGTTATTTGCGCATGATTAAACATGAGTCTTTATATGGCGACAAAACAAAGCTTTGTTGCGTTATTTTTTTGAAGTGGGGATTGGGGGTGCGCCAACCCGGTTGGGACATAGTAGGGGGTGCGCCGGAAAAAAAGTTTGGGAACCGCTGCTCTAAGTGATTCACCTATCACAACACGCTGGGACAGCTAACCAATTAGAGCACATTTCATATTTTGGATGGAGGGGCTTAATTAGCCTTTCGCAGAGCCCCGAGCCCCACCCCCCTTAGTTACTGTTGCTACGTCCGACAAACAAATGGTCAAACACGACCAGCGCGACAGATTGCCATGACAGGAAGAGGTATACCCCTGCGTGTCAGTGACCTTTTTTGGAGCAATACCTCCGCGATATCCTCCAGATCGAGGCAAAAGGGGTTACAGTATGCAGTGGAGGGATATATTCAAAATATAAAAATACGCAATGAAGGAGACACGACTACTATCGAGGCTAATGCTTACCGGTCTCAAGCGAAATCTGAGAAACCCCATGACAATCGCAAAAAAATCTCTAATACCCACGCAATCGACATAAACACACTTGCAGACGGCATCTTGGAAGTTTGTGATCAACCAACATCCGTAGGCATCGTAGACCTCTTCTTCTGTCTTGATTTTCTCTGATTTGTTGAAGACAATCGCAGCTGTTAGCTATAGCTGTTAGCTATATTTTGCTCATTTTTATTAGCAAATTTGATTTAAATTTTTTTGTTCCAGTTCAGCCCTGCTAACGTTATGTGCTTTGTTCTTGGGGAAGGGAAAAACTAACGTTAGGGTTGCCAAATGTCCCGTATTTGGGCATAATTTATTTGTCATAATTAATAATGCATAATTTATTTCTCCCTTGTCCTGTTTTTTTGACTGCAAAGCTGATCTAACCACTGACTGATACAGCAGCAGTGCTGATCACGACACCTGTTATCATCCTATCAATAATAATAATATATAATATATTATGCTATAATATATCATTATTTAGGGACAAATAATTGTTTGATTTACCGCTCCGAGCGGGACTTTCAATGTCAGCATTTTGATTTCGGCAAATCAGTTTAGGCGAATGCAAACAACGTGATTATTGATTCCAACATCCACCCACGCAAGAAAACGTGCAACCTACCTGAGGGAATAATATGCTGATTTACTGCTCAATAAATATTTCTGATTGTTATCAATGTAGAAAACTGTTTTTTTTTTGTTTTTTTTTTTCAGGATTCTTTGATGAATAGAAAGTTTCAGAGTTTTCTGAAATAGAAAGCTTTTCTAACGTTATAAATGTCTATACTGTCACTTTTGATCAATTGAATGCATCCTTGCCTATTACTTTTCTTAATTTCTTAAAAAATCTTACTGACCCCAAATTACTTTTACCGGTTCTTTGTGGCAAGCTTTATGCCTGCGGTCGTGCGCTTGAGTGCAGCTATATTACGTAAACGCTCATTATCCTGTAGGCTATATAGCCTATTTAAGTAATTCAATTAATATAAAGGGGCGATTTGTCCACTAATGGCTTAAATGAATAACTATATTATTCCACATATTTACAAACGCCGTGGGCGGAGAATGTTTGTCGGACCTGCTCACATAGTAACGGTTGCTATGATGTGTGATTGGACAATCGCCGTTTTGGGGGAGTGGCCGGCGAAAGGTCAATTGACACAGACAGGAACTAAACAGGGGTGCTGCAATAATAAAATGTTTAAAAAAAATAATGTTTTTTTTTTTTTTTATAATCAAGCATGAAAACCTATTCTAGTACACCCCCCCCCCCCCCCCCCCCCCAAAAAAAAAAATCAAGACTTCGTAAAAGGGCATAATAGGAGGACCTCTTTTTTGAAGATGTTTAAACATGAAAAGTCTTTCCGCAGGCTTGGTGATCAATTACCTAATCATTAACCACAGCACACACATTATCTTAATTAAATGGATGAGCTTTGCCAAATGCTTTAGACAAGCATTGTCTGTCCAGACATCTTTGAAACACTGTCATTGCCCATATGTAATGACTAGGTGGCACCCGTCTTCCCTCTGGGGTCTTCTGTTTCCTGTGTTCCTGCTTGCACCTGCTACCCAATACTGCTTATCCCTCAGCAGTGAGAGTTTGCAGCTGTGTTCCAGTCAATTAGGCCTAATTGTGTCTGATTAGAGGAGAAAAATAAATAGCATTACAGTGATATTCATGTGCTCTGCTTCAAACCTACTGGGCATTCATTAACACAGTATTGAACAAATATTAATGACAATTTTACCTAATATTTGTGTGTATTTCTATGTGCCAAGGCATTTATCTTAGCAACATGCTAACAACAAATATACTGAAAATTCTGGTAGTCAAGTCTATTGTGTGCTTTGCACGAGGAGTGCTTGTTGAATGATAAACTTGTTGTTGCCTATGTAGTGCCTTCCAAATCACTTGCATATGAATTAGTCTACACTGAATCTGTACCTGCACCTGCAGAGCACATTTTACCAGGTTTAAATCAGTTTTGCTGAATTCCACAGTTTTCCCTCAAAATATGCACTGAAAACGAGGGGCGAACGTCTGACTATTCTGTCTGGGTCCTGCTTATTAGGTCCATTTCAGTTTGATTTGGGAAAGGTTTTTGGACAAAGCCACACTGTACTGCGCTGGATGCACTAGCCAGCATTCATCACATTAAACATTGACGTTAAACATCCTATAAGCCAATCAGTGTCCACATATGGCTTTGAATGTTGTTTTAGTAATCTGCATGACAAAGTTGGTGGCAGGTGTTTATCCTCGTCTCATTTCTGGAAGATGGGGGTCTTAGATGGTGTTGCAGATGGGGACTTTGGTCAGTGTGTCATGCCCAGATTTGAGCTGCTGTGTCTCAGGGGATGGGGTTGTATTACATTTTGTGTAATGATGTAATGGGACCTCTCAGGACTCTGCTATTGAGCAGCACCAAGGCATTGTTTGCAGAGAGAATGTACCGTGGGGTTGAAGCCACTGCAATGGACTGGCCTTACATCAAGGGTGTTTCCCTGCCTAGTGCCTTCAATCCCAAGATTCCGGGACTGGCTCCAGCATTCAAGCGTAGGACCCCTACCTAGACAAGCAAATTGAAAAGTAGATGAATGGATAGACAATTGAAATTACAACAGGTATTACTTAACCACACCCGCCAAGAATGGATACCTGATGATTTTGGAATAAATTACTTTAAATGCAGCTTGTGATAGTATCATCATACAAAAAAAACAAAGCAAATGTTTGGATAATGAAGCTTACTGCCATATAAAATAAAATTTTCTTTGATATTGACATTCTTGTCTAGGAACCATTTAGCTGGGTGCAGATTTTTAAGCGATTCTCAAACCTTTAATATTCTAGTGAAGTGTGGATTTTTGCATTATTGAAGATTTGCAGGTCAGTGTTTGGATTTCCTGTTTTAGTGACCCTTATGAAAATAACAGTACACAGTCATATCCCATGACCAGTGCATTCATACACAAAGCAGGACCTGAGTGAAAGCATTTGAGTCCCTTTGACGTGCTGAAGGATGCGGAGCAGAGACTCGAACAAGATCAGTTCAGCAGTTTTTACTAGTGGTCGACCGATATATCGCCGATGCCGATATATCGGCCGATATTTGGAGTTTTTTAGATATCGGCATCGGCCGATAAATCTTTCCGTTTGGCCGATATATTTCAAAACAGTTTGTGACTGTGCATTAGCGCCTTTTTTCCACTGACGCGAACAGAGCGAGCGTGAATAGAGAGCCTAAGTCCCGCCCCTTCGCTTCCGGCTCATGGGACCTTATTTCGGAAAAAATATGTATGGAAGTCAATGGCGAGAGATAACTTATCTTTTTATTCCGTCTGAACTGTGCCCTGAACTACACATATGATGTTTGTCAATTTAAAAGGTAATTATGAAAGTCAAGAAAGTCGCAGTTTGTCATAAAACAGAAGAGTAACGTTTAGTTTTATGTGAAAATCGCTCAATGAACTACATCTCTCGTCTCGCACTATGTACGTCACAAGATTCGTTGCTCGTATGTGTGTATTCTGGCTCAAAACACTCAGGCATGACGGCGTTACGTTACGATTATAATGTAAGACTATAGAAAAAATGACAGACGTTAGCTTCAGTAAAGTTAGCTTCATTCATTGAGAGAAAAGGTATGACGTCGCATGTGCGCCTTCTGGGTTTGTAGTCTTTGTAATTACGTATTTTCAGTCTTATACCTCAGCAGTTTTACATCAAGCTGCGACTTTCTTGACTTTAAAATGTATCTTTTAAATTGACAAACATCATATGTGTAAATCAGGGCACAATTCAAACGAGATCAAAATATTTGTTGTCTCTCGCCATTGACTCCCATACAATATTTTTCCGAAATAAGGTCCCATGGTGGTCGACCGGAAGGGGAGGGACTTAGGCTAACTGAATACACTCGCTCTGCTCCGCCCAGCACCGTAAAACAAGCCACTAGTGAAGCAGACATCTGACAGACACAGTAAATGACCATTCGCGTTCGCTTTCTAACCTGACGCTACATTGTGTTACACACAAAAACACTCCGGCGTGCAGCAGAGTCTATTCAAACAGTACCGTGATATGTCAGATCCGCAGCCCAACGGTAGCTCCAGTGGGGGTCACAGATGTGATATAAACGAATTCAAACAAAACTGAAAACATTTTACCTCACAAACAGTCAACAATCCTGTGACTGGCTGTTCCTCAGATACGCGTGTTGTTCTCGGGTTACATTTAAACTAGACGCTGTTTTCCAACGGACTCGCGTGCACGGAAAAGCTGGGTCGGTCGCGTCGCTTGCATTACAGATCAGTTGGTCGCGTGAGGTGGATGAGAGGAGAACACTATGTAATAATATTACGTTTGAAAATAAATCCTTGAAAATGTTATTCACTATCTACTGTATTTATGTATCCATGATTGGCGTAATATCGTGTGTAGTATACATTTTCATATGTTCATGTATGTCAGGCAAATACATGTGACGGCTTGCAACGTTTTAAAGAAACAAACAAGCAAAACTAAACACATAAATCATTATTATTTAAATATACTTGAAGTAAAACAACCTTAAAAAAAGGTTGAACTATTTAAACTATTTTAAAGTAAATAGTGTAAATAAACTATGTGAGATTTATATTTTGTATTGTACATAAAATGTATGTAATTTCACATACTATTTTGTCATTAATTTATGAATATTGTTTCGATTTGTTCATTAATGATAAATGTTATTTGTAACCTGCAGTAAGCAGCAGTAATTATTTATGTGACTGAAAAAATGACTGTAAATATTAAAGCAGACAAGAAGCTGCACTAAAACTTTATTTATTGAAGTGTTACCTTACCTTTTTGTTTACATTTTAATTTCTTATTAAATATTTTCTATTGCAAAAAGAATTTTGCATAAATAGTATGTACAATAAATGTTCATTTAGTTTCACCAATATTCTTTATGTCTCTCATTTACTGTATTCACATGTATTGTATCGGCCTCATATCGGCCAATCGGCCAGATTGTTTTCTCAATATCGGCATCGGCATCGGCCATTAAAAATCCCATATCGGTCGACCACTAGTTTTTACACCTCATGAGACAATTCTTTTGGCTCGTGTTTTGGGTATGTTCTTCAGTCCAACAGAATTAAGCTCCAGACACCTGGGGTTTTTAGATCAGGGGCAGATTTACTCTAAATTTTCATCCATGCAGGGCACTCAGCCATCAGTCTAATCACAGTAGCTTTTGTATTTAGATATCTGTATATATTTATTGTAGGAATTGTCTGATCACATTGGTTTAACCCTGTAAATCCTGAAAAATGAAATTATAGTCAGAAAAAGACAACTTTTTTATTGAATAGTTTACTGAACCTTTAGACAATGTATAAAAGAAAAAATAAATGTTTACGTATTATTAATAATAAAAGCTATTATCTATAATAGCTTTATATAATTAGATCAGTGGTCTCTATATAGGCCGATCAGATGACACAAAACTCTTAAGACAATAATTCTGCCATCTGTGTCATTAATGTTAATCAAACAACAAAGTACAGGAAATAAAGGAAACCTTTTGTAGATTGGATTAACAGAAGGATTAATCTATATTTAATTTATACAGACTATGCAGTTTTATTTTACATTTGAATGCTTTCTGTTTATAAAGACTGTTCTGTTTTTTTGTTATATGCTATTTTTGTTAAAGGGGGGGTGAAACACTCAGTTTCAGTCAATCTCATGTTAATCTTGAGTACCTATAGAGTAGTATTGCATCCTTCATATCTCCAAAAAGTCTTTAGTTTTATTATATTTATAAAAGAAAGATAGGCTGTCCCGAGTGATAGACGTATAATTTAAGGTAAGATTGTTTTGGCTTTATAGCGGTTCTTAAATAAAGTTATTTTCCAGCTAAAGTTAGTTTTGATTGATTCGCTTCCGTCGCAACGATCATTTGTTATTAAATTAGGGGCCGCCAAGACGACACCATTCTCTCTACACAAACTTTAAACGCGATCCTGTGAGAAACGCTGATGGCGTTCATATGCGCATTAAGAACGGGTTCAATAGTTATGTGCGTTTGAATATGTGTGTGCAGGTTTGGAATTCCCTACAAATCAAGCCTAAACAAATTACTGGTGTTTCCTTATAGTTTTGATTCAGAATTTTATTTTATTTTATTTTATCTATTCGGGGTAGATATACGCAAATTGAGTTTTCCCGACAAGGCTTTATCTGTAGAGTGGTAAAGGGATCCTCCATAGGGAGAGACTAGTTGGCACTTCAGCACTGCGTTGTCATCGGGTCCAGGCGAAGGTCTTTCGTCAGATCTGGATACGGCCTGGATCCGGCAGGCTGCGGGAAGACCTCGGGATAAACAAAGACACTAAAATTAGCGTAGATGCCATTCTTCTCATGATGTAACAAGTACATCAGGATTTATGGGAAGTGTTCCCGGTTCCAGCTGACCTAATCTATGCAGCCTAACATTGAATTATAGAAGTCTATAATGTATTATGTGAATGCTAGGTCAAAGAGATGTGTCTTTAATCTAGCTTTGAACTGACAGAGTGTGTCTGCTTCCCGGACAATGGTAGGAAGACTGTTCCAGAGTTTTGGTGCTAAATAGGAAAAGGATCTACCGCCAGCAGTCGATTTTGATATTCTAGGTATTATCAACTGGCTGGAATTTTGAGATCTCAATAGACGTGAAGGACTATAATGCGTTAAGAGCTCGCTCAAGTACTGCGGAGCTAAACCATTTAGTACTTTGTAAGTAATCAGCAATATTTTAAAATTGATGCAATGTTTAATAGGGAGCCAGTGCAGTTTTGACAGAACTGGGCTAATATGGTCATACTTCCTGGTTCTGGTAAGAACTCGAGCTGCTGCGTTTTGAACTAGCTGTAGTTTGTTTATTAAGCGTGCAGTTTATTTATCAATAAACAAACAGACACCTACAGTGGCCAGCTAAACAAATGTATTTAAACACACACACACACACCATACATCGCATGCTCCATAGATACATTAACTATACGTGATCATGTTGTTTACTTGCTGTGCTTACGCGCCGATAGCTAACAACACAGACATTTGAAGCAGTTTTACTCACCGCCTGCGGTTCCAACGCACGACCGTGAACCTTTATCGTTGGGACTGCTCCATCCTTAAAGGGGTCATATAATGCCATTTTTGTACAAGCTAATATGATTCTTTAGGGTATAAATTAAAAGTTTGTAATATACTTTAATTAAAAATTCTCATTAGTATTGTAAGAAAACACTAATTTTACCTGGTCAAAAACAGCTCTGTTTTCAGCACGCCGTTTAAGTGCATGTGTCTTTAAATGATGATGAGCTTTGCTCACCCCGCCCCTCTGTTCTGTGCGTACACAGTTTCTAACACAGTAACACAATAACCATAACGCGGTGTTCATTATAAACGTGGGATTATGAATTATATTGAGAACATCGTACATAGAAAACATGCCGTAATGTACCCTGAGTGTAAACACCCGCATTCATCATGAAGCGTGCAGCAAGCGATTTGCAAAGATTAATATAAATATTAATATAAAGGTTAATAAAACGTTACACTCACTTCTTCTTCTGGAGGTGCAGCAGGAACACGAATAGTTGGTACCGATCCTATTTTCAGGAACAGCTTCTTAGCAAAACCAGCTTTACTGACCCTCGTTTGTAAAGCTGTCTGGTGTGAAATGATTCGCGCAAACATGAAAGCATGGACGTTGATCGTGGGGAATCCCTGCGAGGGAATCCCCGCGTCAGTGCTTTGGGAATATTCCATCAAAACATCAAAATGACTGCTGTTCCTTATTACACCCAAGAACAGAACGCCACAATCGCTTAGACGCCATTCTTCTCCAGCATATCAATGCACTATGATGACAGACAGCTTGCACACGAGCGAGGGCGGGTCTGTGTTGAAACGCTGCTGTCAATCGTGGGAGGGGCGTCGATTTTGTGACGTCACAAAATCGAACGGCTTGATTTCAGAGAGGGTCAAACATATAAGGAGATTAAAAAAAAACACTGGATGGATTTTTATCATTTTATGATGGTTGTGTACAGGCACTGCCAACACACATTTCAGTACAATCAACTTGTAAAAGTGCATGTACCATTATATGACCCCTTAAAGCATTAGACAATCTGCAAATCCGGCGTCGAACTGGGCCTTGTTTATAAAACAATCATTGTCGAAATGCAGGGAATAAACAAGAACACTTGCACAACTCCGTTGATTCTCTGGAAAAACAAACTCCATCCACTGGTCCCTTAACGCTCGGTTCTTTGGGAATCTGTGCAGGGTTGTCTTGCCCTGGCAACCAAAAACACACTTCTTTGGTGACATTGTTTATTTCTTTAAGTCCTTTGACTGCAGCGCAGCCGATGACTTCCCTAAAGCCGAGCACAGCGCTTTGATGGGCGTACTGCTTTCGCTCTCTCGCTCTGGTCTACGGGTGCGCGCACGCCCTTCCGGGAGAAGTGCCCAGGACCCGTATAAGGAAATTCCGCCGCAGCTAACGTCACACACGCCCATACTCAAAAAAAACTTTCAGAGTATTTTTGGCAAACGTACAACTTAATTTTTTAAACTTTGTCCATGTTTAGCATGGGAATCCAACTCTTTACCAGTGTAAAAAAAAACTCAGTATGCATGAAATAGCATTTCACCCCCCCTTTAAGCTCTAAGAGAGGGAATGGAATATGTTGTTAGCCAATAAAGTTATCAATTCATGATACTTTCTCATCTCTTATACCTAAAATGCATTGTTAAGAATAGTTGGCTTATTATTTATTTCGTTGATCGGTATGGCCCAAAACTGCTTCCAGTGAGCGGTAATCATGAGCACCCCCAAAAATCCTGATTGGAGCACCCTTACTTGAAGAAAAAACTGCAATTTTATTCAAATGCTCAAACTAAGCAAAAGTAAGATGCAGTTTCTAATATTTATATGGTCAAAAAAATTCAGATGAAATTCTGATTGCTGATAGATGTTTATAACAGTATGGCAGGCAAAATGCATATAAATATCAATTGTCACTCTATATCTGCCAATAATATGTATAAAAGAAGATGTAAGATAATGTTTAATTGCTCTGTTTTATGATCAAATTTCAAATTATGATCAAATTATGACATTTGTTGGTGAACTTCTAATGCTTTAAAGTCAATTTTAGAAGACTTGTTTCTTTGAGAATGAATCATATTTGGGTTGTGCCATGTTGCACCTTTTGGTAAAGGCAGTCCAGCCCTCCTTGAGGTTGAAAACCGCAATTTAGGCTAATATTATCTCAGCACTTTACTCCTACTTGTAGGCCAGGGCTGGGTGTACATGTAATTTGTGTATTTTTGATGTTGTTGATTACCTGTTTACTATAACATTACTATATCCTTTACTACTGTAGTGTAGGGTGTGTCTCTGTGCATGATTATCTTTACAAACAGAAAAAGAGATGTAGAAATTACAGGATGGATTCGTCATTATTTCAACACGGAATCAGCATCACCAATAGAAGATCATGATCACCCCATTCCCACAAATTGCAGGAGTGTGAATTTGGGGAGTGTTGTGTGTGCAGGAGACTCTTTTATTTGACTTGGTCTCTCACTGCCACATCTCACACACATATGGGAAGCAGGAGGCAGGTTTCATCCAGGGTGTGGGCCAGATGTCTGCTTCTCTCATCACGCCTAAACTCCAGACTGGCACAAACTTGCTGAAACTGCCGCCTAAAGGGGTCGTATATATAATGAGGAATCAAGAAGAACTAATGAGAGATTCAAGTTTAGAACGTTACCCAAGCCTTGTGCTTTTTCTGTGTGTATCACCTACTACTCAGCAGTAGGGTTGCAAAGGGGTGGAAAATTTCAGGTAAATTTCCGGAAAGTTTCCGGTAAATTTCCATGGGAAGTTAAGCTGGGGAATTTTGGAAATATTCATTACCACGGCAACCGCTTGCGCGTCCACTCTGAAAGTAACTGTACACATAAGAGACGGATAGATACATTATTTAAGGTTATTTCTATTCGTTAGAATATTGATATATGAACTTGTTGTCAAGTAAGCCCCGTTGCGAGCATGTGCGTCTCTCTAAACTTTCAGTGCGCTGCACTGCTCTAGTTGACTTCTGCACCTTCCCCCCCGAAAATATCACGTTCATTTTGAAAACGTAATTCCTTTTGTGGATCCTCTTGGTCTTTCTTCATGTTTCTTTGACAAATATCAGTGTCTCAGTCTCACGCACGCTGAACGTGAGTTAACCACGTCTACTTATTTACATGTTGCAGTATACACAGAATAATAAAAATCTGTTACGGTTGACATTTTCTTCCGCGGTAACGATATATACCGTCATACCGCCCAGCCCTACTTATGTGGTAAATAAAGTTATGCTAGCTTATTTAGCATCTAACCTATCAGCTTGCTATCTACTAGATGAATACATTTGTATGTGATATTTGCAATTTAAACATTTAATAAATATATTTCCCCATAATATCATCAAAACTTACTTCACTTTGTTTAGTCCACAGGCTCAAATGTGTGCCTTCAATAGTCTTGTGCTTTGGGCTTCTGTACATGTGATGGAGGCGTGCACAGTGCCAGTAGGGGGTGTGGTCTCAATAGCCATGCAGTAAGCAGTGTACTATGTGCATGTGATTGAGGAATTGCATGGATATTCAAGTGTATTTGAATGGCATCTGTTTGTTTTAGTCAAGATTATGCTAAAATATACTTTCCTCAACTATATTTAAGTTCCCTATGAAGAGCCAACCCTCAACTTTGAAAATTCCCAGTTTATTCCCGTTTATTCCCATAAATTCCTGTTAATTCCCTTAAATTCCCATTAATTCCCATTAATTCCCATGGAAAGTTTCCATCTTTGAAAATTCCCAGAATTTTGCAACCCTACTCAGCAGATCCCAGTATCCCAGTGGCAGACATGAGCAACTGAAATATATTTTAACAAGATCTCTGATCATTCCAGTCTGATCACATTTCATTGTGGATTGTTTTATGAATTTGTTGCAATGAAATGCAGCTTTGCACAGAAGGATGGAGCCCTTAAAACACCAAAATAGGGCACTCAAAACAGCTTTTGTGTAATTGTAAAAGAGTCAGAGGAAAATTGTTGACTAAGTTGACTTTTTGGTGAAAAAAATAACTGGACCTAAGGGAGAACATTTTTAATAAAATAAAAATAATTTAAAAAGTGGGGATCTGTGTTAAGCCTAATCAAACCCTATTGGTTATTTACACCTTTAAGCTGTGTTTGACAAGCCAAGACTTTGAGCTATTTTCCATTGCCAGACCAGATAGAGAAACTATGGTGTAAAAAGTTAATTACTGTTAAAAAGATGTGCTATCTGATCAGACCATATAACATACATTAGTCATAGTGCATTAGATTCATAGCAGCATTGAAACATGTGTGTGTATGTGTATATATATATATATATATATATATATATATATATATATATATATATATATATATGTATGTGTGTGTGTGTATGTATGTATGTGTATATATATATATATGTGTGTATATATATATATATATATATATGTGTGTGTATATATATATATATATATATATATATATATATATATATATATATATATGTATATGTGTGTGTGTGTATATATATAATGAGGTGTTTTAAGACAATTTTATTTTACACAAAAAGGATACGGTGCAATTTTCATAATGGCTGCATGACAATGCAATTGGAAAACCTACAGTACCACATTTTGTCTCTTCAGCTGCCCGTGTACGGATGTAGGCATTAGGCAATAAGGAAATGTTCAGCTACCTCTGCTGTTTACAGAGCCTCTACAGTTGTTTGCTTTCCCAGAATGCCTGAACGATCCAGAGTTTTACAGAAAATAGCCCATTACTTTCTCCCTACACTGTGAAATGTAAATTGCTTGGGTTTGTACGGTACCATTTCAGTTTGTTGCGCCAATGAAGATATCAGAACGATTATTGATTACGCAGTCAATCATGAGCAAAGTTCTAAGTTGTATATCTTAGATAAATGATAGGTGATGACACAATATCTGACTTTACAATTATTGCTTATCAGATTGTAAAATGTGACCTTGGTAAGATCTTAGGTATATGCAAAGGACAGAAAAAGAAAATCGACTTAAGGCTGTTTCTGCGTTTAATTCAAATAAAAAAAAAATTCTCTATCACTTCAGCACAGTTTTATAAGCCGCAAGTGACTCTTGTTCATTGTTGCTCATCCCACACATGCTTCCAGGTAATATTGTAATATTGTATATAAGTGTTGATAAATAGTTTTCAACATTCACATGGACATTTAAGTGAGTGTGTCATCCCGGTTGTTGTTATCAGTGGGGGCTTTTAGCACAGAGAGAGATGAACTCTGGACTTTGCGTTGGCAGACATGCTCTTCGGTAGAGTGTGAAGCTTCTCTTCTCATGTAATTGTGGCCACCCACCCTCATCCTTTGGCAGTGAAACACAAAGCTAACCACCTCTGTCCCAGCAGTATTCACTGCCTACAATGCAAAGCTGTATAAGTGTAAAAAAAAAATATATATATATATTCTGGACTATTATGGGGCCATAGGGATAAAGTGAGGGGAAATGCTTACTTCCCAACTGGAAAGTCCCTTCTATGGGATTGCATAAGAGTTTGAATATATCGGCTCCACACTGTTTGTTCTGGCTCAGGTTGTGTAATAACTAAATCCCCTCCCCTCCGTCATCAATAGATATGCATCTGAATGCAAACAAGTGTTTAATTTCTTTTGTCTGCCAGTTAAGTCAGTTAATTATTATAGTAAAATAATTTTAGAATAATTTTTAGACCTAATAGATTAGGTCAGCCGGAACCAGGAACACTCCCCATAAATCCTGATGTACTTGTTACATCATAAGAAGGATGGCGTCTACGCTAATATTAGTCTCTATATTTATCCGAGGTTTACCCCAGTCTGCCTGATCCAGACCGTATCCAGATCTGATGAAGGACCTGTGCCTGGACACGATGACAACGCAGTCCTGAAGTGTCAACCAGTCCCTCCCCTTCCCTTTACCTCAGTACAGATAAAATGTTGTCGGGATAATTCCGGTTCGCGTGGCTATGCAAACGCAACAAAAAAAATCTGTATTATACATTTTTAAGGCCAGACAAGTAGTTTATTGAGGGTTGATTTGTAAAGGACTACAAGCCTGTGCACATATATTCAAACGCGCTTACCTTTGGACTGAACACGTAATGCGCATGTGCGCAACATCTGCGTTTTTGCAGGTTTGCGTTTTTGAGGTTTGTGTTTTTGAGGTTTGTGCAGAGATAACGGACAATCGTTTGCACCTTCGAACCTATTTCAGGGAGTGCGTTCTCGAGACACCAGGCACTGTTTTGTGCGGATGGGTGGTCCAAGCGTGTCAAGGGTTTTCCTGTTAGAACCGTGTTGTGTTAGCGGCCCCTTAGTTAATAACTAATGATCTTCGCAACGGAAGTGAATCAATCAGCCAAAACTAACTTTAGCTGGACAATAACTTTATCTTAGAGCTGTTGTAAAGCCTAAACAATCTGTTACGGTAATTTCCTATTATCACTGTAAAGCTGCTTTGAAACAATCCATATTGTTAAAAGCGCTATATAAATGAAGGTGACTTGACTTGACTTGACTTGACTTGACTTGACTTGACTTGACATGTCAATCCATAAAGGAGTTTGATGGGTTTTTGCATTCATATTCGCTATTGTCTGTTTTTAATATGTACATTTGAAACAGATAAATATTTTAATAATTTACTGCATTGAGGACTTTCTTTGTCGAGTTTCCTAATATTAAAGTATCATCCTTTTGCCCTGTGTGGATTTATAATTTGTAATTGTCCCATGTTGAGATCTATGGTATGTCATGAACTTGGCCTCAGCCAGTGTTTGCTTTTCTCATTGTTTACATTCTTGCTTTGACTTTCCTTGGTTTCTCAGGGTTGCAGCAATGACTTCACATCTTGACTTTACACTTGACTTTTTACCCCTGGATTCAGGCACTTGTTTGAAATAAGCTTTAAACTGTAGCCATGGGTTAAATTGCTTGCTGTTTTAATTGAGAAATTGACACTTCGCTAAGCCATGTCCTTTAAAATATTACTGTTACTGTGATTACCAATTTTACCTTGCCAACTGTTGCCATCTGTCATATCTCTGAGAAGCAATTGCTTGATTTACAATCTCAACAGTTTCTGTGTAATGTAACAATTTCTTTAAAGTAAAACCTAGGTTTTGCAATGTCAAACCTTATTTCAGTCTTCATGACAATAACAACTTTAAGAACCATTTTTATTTTCTCAGATTTGATACACAAATTTCTAAAGCTACTAAATTATTAACAACCAAAACTTTGCTGAAAAACCTGTTGAACATCTACTACATGCCTTCTGTCATCTGATTGATAGTTTGTCATTTTTTAACTCATCTTAAGACATATTATTGGGAGTGACAGCTAATATATATGTATGCATTTTATGTAGATATGCTGCTATACTATTATGAATATCTTATTGATCTATATTATCGGAATTTCATCTTACGTTTTGGTCATATAAATATCATATTTTTATAATTAAAGGTACAATATGTAAGAATTTTGCATTAAAATATCCCATAATCTCAAGGCCAGTGTTATATATTTTGTTAAGTTGATTACTTACAATATCCCAAATGTTTCCAACTATTTTTAAATCGTGAGAAAATTGCGATTTTAACCAAGGAAACGGGGCGTTAGAGCAGGGGGGAGCTGGGAGTCGCCAGTCAATTGCGTCATATCCGCGTTACCCTCGGTTTCCGCTCGTTCTGCGTGGAGTCCAAGCGGCAACATTCTGATCTGAAAAATGAAGCCTACCCGGAAGTGCGAAAAACTGCAATACATCGAAAATCCGCTAGAGGGAGGTCCCAAAAGGGAGCAAATGTCCATAGCCCCCATGTTAAAATGTCCGTTTTCACAGCATAAATTCATGTTTTTACAGGTTGGTCCCATGGACTTTTATTGTATTTTTCGATAGCTTCCGAGTGCCTGACAACTGTGAGGGGGGTGAATTTTTTTCTAACTCGTTAGTTTAGATCAGGGTTCACCAATCTCGGTCCTGGAGGGCCGCTGTCCTGCAGAGTTTAGCTCCAACCCCAATTAAACACACCTGAACCAGCTAATCAAGGTCTCATTAGGCATACTAGAAACTTTCAAACAGGTGTGTTGGAGCTGGTTGGAGCTAAACTCTGCAGGACAGCGGCCCTCCAGGACCGAGATTGGTGAACCCTGGTTTAGATCGTATTTAGATATAAAATGTATGACAATAAGGGCGTGGTTAACTTTGATTGACAGCTTGATTGACAGCTGACAAGGCAGCGCCACGGAGAATGACAACATAAGAAGCGCCATTTTTTAATACAGTTGACATATAATACTACTGTTTCTGTATCATGAAATTTAGTTTTAAGAGTTTTTCAGGCGAGAATGTAGTTGTTTAAAGCTCAAATCTGTGGTTTATTTAAAGATTTATGAAAATTTTATCCAGTTGATCCAGCGATGACCGGGCGCTCGGCGTTCATGTACCCCGCCTGGAGCAGCCTTTCCTCGGCTAGGTTTGCCGCCAATGCCGCGGACTCTGGCGTCTCTGTAGTGGTTAAACATGAGACATAATTCGTCTTGTGTATATCTAATGGGCGATTTTTGGTCTCTTGAATCTTTCATTTTTTCCCTGTGCAATCGTTTTGGCTGAGGGGAAGTTTCAGAACTTTATAAGCTATTTAACTTTACCGATGTATGGTTAGACTAGAGCGCTGACTTTGTATGTTTGACTGAATTGTTTGCTTTATTTGTATAGCTTCTTATACCTTTTACTTATACTTTTATAATGGCTAATATTGATAAAACTGAAATTCAACAAAAAGAGACTGGGTTGAGTTTTGTCATTTTTAAATTTTAATACAACGAAGATGATCTGTAATGTTGTTTACTGCAAAATCTGTTGTTTAGTACAAATGCACATATTGCCTGGACCATAAAATGTTTAATATTTTTATATTATATTTAAAATGAAAAGAGGCAGGTTTGTGTTTTATATTTTGTTTTTTCATAAATAGGCAAACGTTATGTGCAGTGAATATAATCAATACGCGTTGCCTGAACCACATTTGTGTGGCTATAATGTTTAAGATTTCTTTAAATGAAAACGAAAAGAGTTAGTGTGGTGTTTTATAACATATTTCGTTGCCTAAAATATACACAGAGATAACCGGAGTAGCAGAGCGAGCTGAGTGACGCGCGCTGCGTTAGAAGGTGGGCGGGGTTAGGATTTCCCAAGATTTTCCAAGATGGCGCCGCCCATACCCCCCATAAACGGCTTCAAACCTATTTTTTTACAGTCTATGCTTCAAACCCGTTCTTCAGAAAGTCTATGGGTGACGTCACAGACGCTTTGTCCATATTTATTACAGTCTATGGTGGAGTCCTGGACAAATGCGGAAGTTGTAGTTGTAGCGTCTATCAAGCAACAAACGTTAGCTTGTTTCTTGCAGTCGTTATGGAACACAATTATTCTTTACCGATTGCAGCTGGTTCTGTCGACAAAGCATGCTTAATTTTATATTTTCCAAATGTAGCATTCGGTAATAGTTATGTTTATGTAAGGGAAGTATTATTGCTTTAGATTTGTGTTTAGTTTATTGACATTGTTTATCACGTCTGGTGTTTATGGCCATGTAAATAAATATAGCATGTGTTATACACAAAGATTAATCAGTATTTTGGCAAATGATGTGGGTATGTTCGAATGTACTTTTACAACAATTGTTTAGAACACGTAAAACTGCGCAGCGTTATCACAACAATGAATTCGACATACAGTAACATCTATGATAACCAATTTAGTATTAAACCTTACTTTTCTTGCGGTTAATTCATTTTAATGAAATAAAAGTGTGATGAGGTTCAAGAGTCAGGAAGGAAGAAGACAGGGGTCTGCGTGACTGAGACTCGTACTTTATTAAAATAAAGCAAAACAAACAAAAGTCGTGCACAACGCGCATTCACCGTGGCAACCGCGACGGAACAAAACAGTTAAAAAATGAGAGCTCGAATCCACCGGTTTTCTTTCTCTGCGTCCAATTTTCTCTTCAGTCTCTCTCTCGTTCCAGCGCGCGGCTTATAAGCGGTCTCTCCACGCGGATCACAGCAATAAGACACATTTGTTCGTCATTTGCACTTGACCCGCTCGTCTCTTCTCTCTCCCATTACAGACCGCGCTGAGCCCACTGACCTATACAGAATGTCATAACACGCCCCCCTCGCCACAAAAAGCATGTCATTATAAAAATAGAACTTAGCCTCATCCATGAACATGATTTTTCGATTCCCGTCTGACTGATTTACATCCACGGTGGAGTTTAAAACAACAGTTCCCATCATTCCACGCTCATTCACATCGTCATCAAGCTACGCCGTTTTTTTTCTTCCTTGAGGATGTGCTCTATGAACATCTTCCTTAAATGAGCCATAAAAGCCTGATGTATCAAATATGATACTCAAAAAAACAACAACACTTGCATACTTTTTTAAATGTATTTTCATCAATATTTTATTCTAAAGGTCCAATAATTAAATCCATTTTTTTACAGCGTTATATCATGCTGTTCACAGAAATTACTTATTCATTCCTGTGAGACGTTCTGTAAACTTTCTAGAAACAAGCAGACTTTGAGGTAGTCAGCCACGTTATACTGTGATAAGTTATGACCATTATATAATCATCCTATTGCACCATATAATTTTATTTATTTTGGCTCTCAAAATTTGAAGGTGACCCCTCTCCCAGCATGTTCACAATCCCTCTCCCTCATTTCCTGCCACGGGGTTGGATAAACAAGCTTTGGCTCGTGTGGAACAGCCTCCCCTTGGCCACAGCTAGCTCGTGCCACAATGGCATCGTTTGTCGTCTAGTTGGAGAACGTTTGCCTCCCCAACAGCACTACATCCATTCAGGGTCACGCTTGGATCACATCCCCCTCCCCTCCCATTGAGACATGTCAAGTGATGTATTTTTTTGTGGCATGTTCAACTATTCTTTCTTTGTGTCACCCACTACATTGGCAAATGCCATTTCTAGTTTGGGTATTAGTCAACTTTGAATATTGGAAAGCCGTATTCTCTCCCTGCGCAGTAAGGGTTAATGAATGAGAGAGGATGTTCTCTCTCTGGGGCATCAGGACATCAGAACACCAAAGGTTTGTCCTGGGCCTTTAAAGCATGCTGTTATTTTGCATGGACTTCATTTTAGTTCATCCGTTTTCCTGTGCATCGACAAAAGCCTTCTTATTACTGCCTAGACAGCATTTTAAGGCACCATAGATGTGTTCCCAATTTGAAGGCTGTTCCAAAATGCATCCAAGATAGTTGGCTTTGGCCAAAATCCATGGCAGAAATGTGTATCCTTTACTGAGAAACCAATCACAGAATGCATTGTGAGCAAGATTGCAGAGAAGCCATGTGTCAACTATACTTATTTAGACTTCATTGCTAAAGTTTTTGTGTAAAAATTAATCCATTATAATTATATTAAAACCGCAACATGCATTTGATTCCAACAGGGGTAAATATTTAATTTGTTTAACATTCTAGTAATTCCATACATTTGCGTCATAAACTTCCTTCTCTGATATATCCATTCTGCTCTCTGTTTGCTCTGTTGTCAGTGTTTCTTTGTCTCAAGCACTCCGATACACTGTGTGGTATCGGTTGTTGGTATCGGAGCATTTTAATGAGTACGAATACACAAGCGCAGTATCGGGCCCGGTGCATCCCTTCTCTATAGTATAAATGTTTGTAGTGTGAATGAAATTTGGGTGTACTACATCTACCAATTTGTCATTGTCATGTTGCGCCACTTCATTGCCATTTACAACTTCTCCCCTATGGCCTCATGAGATGGTAAAGTGTCCATCGGATGCTCTCTTCAGAATCCCAGAAGTGGTATGTAGTCCAGGTACTTCTCGCCTACTGTTTTATGAATTCTTAACGAATAATTTGGACATGCTGCTCTCTTCACATACATTCTTGTCATACTATATAGAAGGGAAGTTGGCATATTCAGATGCCAAGTTTATTTTCCAATGAGTTCATTGCAATGCATTCTGGATTATTCATCTGCTTGAGGAAGAATGTAATGCTGCCTTCTGTTTCCCAAAAGAAGGTATAAATGTTCCCTTAAAATACTTCCCACAGAGAGCTCTCTTGGTTGGCCTAAATTTAAGTCTACATAGGTCTCCTCAAAGGACAGATGTAGGACACATGACAGAACATACAGTGTACAGACGTCAGGAAAGCTGAGTCAGTGCAGATAGAGGGAAGCAGTAAAGTCATCCGGTTTTGGGTGACTAAAAACAGACCGACTTGCTACTTCCTGAGCGTGTGAAGGGGATGATGGAAGGGGGATCCCAAGTGTAGGTCTCTATTGTTTCAACACAACATGTGCAAGTACCTTTTGTGATAAAAGCACTCAGCAAATGGAAGATTAGAGTTTGTTTTGTTTTTCCCCCCAAAAAACATAATTACATTGGAGGAGTCTGAAATATCCTTTTTATAAAGTCAATTTTACTTTTAGGTTAAAGTCTTCAGTGTATAGTAGACCTCTCATCTTACACCCAATATCTGTCATGACTTTGGCTGGAGATCAAAAACGCTTTTATTGAACTGTTGAAAGTCACATTGTCTTATTTCATATCTCTCATGGAAAAGCATCACGTCCTGTAGCTGTTTACTCTCTCAGGCTGTGCAATAGCTTCTCCATGTGCATGAAGAGTCGGACACACTAAAGTCTATAAAACAAGAGCTATATTTGTGCATGAAGCAGCTGAGGTGTTCTGCCACCTGGTTGAATGCACTTGTTTTTTTGTTTTGTTTTTTGGGGCTTTCCTTCTCCGGGCTTCTGTGGTCCATTGTTTGTTTCAGTGTAGTCTGTGATCATTCCACCTCAAGTTGGAAAACATTACTTCCGCTGTGGCTCATTCAGAAGGAGATATGGATGTCCTGTTCCAGTGTAGCGAGGTGTCCAGTATGCTGAGCCGCAATTCATTATTTGGCTACAGTGTGTTTTGTCCTGCCCAGAAAACAAAACAAAAAAACATGGATTTAATGGCCCAGTTGCTGTGTGGCATTTCTTGAGTATTTGGCATTTTATTTAATTATTTGTATGTATGTATGTTATAAAATAGTTCAGTTTTTTTACCTTACCTTATGAGTAAAGGTAAAGAACTGTAAATGTTTAACATCGCATTGTATGCAGTTTTACTGTAAAATACTGTCAAATGTATGGCTTTTGCAAGTTAAAACAATTCAGTTGTGTTAAACAAAAATTTCAAAAATGGTCAAAGAACTTTCCAAAAAAGCGCTGTGACATCACATATGATTTTATTTTATATGAATTATTATGTACAGTATAATACATTATAATTTGTAAAATATACAGGCACAAATATGGAAAAATTACCATATTTGTACAGCTATTTTCAGGCAACCAGCTGCTTTTTCTTTTCTTTTTTTCTTTTCTTGTTTTACTAGAACTTAAAGGGATACTTCACCTCTGGGAAGATGAATGTGTATTTAAAATAGGTCATTTAAGTAGAAGAAATGTGAAGAAATTTTTTAATTTGGAGCTTTCTAGAATGAGAAAAGCCAGAAAATGTATTTTTGGCTTATGTGGATGAAAGACAACAACTCCCAGAATGCACTTGCTTCGCTGTCTCAGGAGGCCACGCCTACCGGTAAGAGTGCGCAGTTTAAAACAACAAAGCTAGCCTACGTGATGAGTTTGCAAGGGATTTAGAGATCGTGCAAAATGTCCGGGATTCGGCTTTTGCGTTCTACAGTCGCCATTCATCATGTTTACTGTGGCGAGCAGGACGAGGCTGACGGCCGCGGGAGAACGGCGCGATACCGGTGGTGTCATTACTGAGACGCTCCGGGTCTCGCATCTCTCACGGGGGAGCGGGAATTTTTCTTAGCAATGGTAAAACGCACATCAACCGATCACTTGTTTAGCGTTCATGTAAACACTACATTCAAATTCACCAATCGGAATGAATTCAGTTAGATTGAAACAAAAGGTGTGCATGTAAACAAGGAATAGCGACCGCAGAAAGCAAAAGCTGAATCCCGTACATTTTGAACGATCGGGCCGGACAAGTCCGGGAAAAGGAGGATGGTTACTTACTCAGCTTTCTCCTACTATTCAGCTTTCTCCACAGAACAAGAGCCTGCTAGCTTAGCTTCCAAAGAAAGACGGCTGACACTGTGTACATTCTGTGAGTGAGATCCCACCCTGTATGGGCGGGCTGAAAACATGCGGAACAACGCCATCTACTGGCTGTAGTCTTTAGCCTCTGGCCAGAAAATCCTCCGATGACGCAAAATGACGATTTTTGCGTCATCGGAGGATTTTTTCCAGACAAAAAATACATAAATCTCTCCTCTCAGGGGGATATGAGGGTGGAAAGCATGGTAATTCGAAAATACTACAGGTTTTCTACTAATACAAAGCTTAATGCTAAATCCTGAAGTAACCCTTTAACTATTTTCTTGACACCTTTGAAAGAAGTTTATTGAATGTCTGCATTCTTCTTGCTAATCGTTAAATGAATGGCTCTTTATAAGTCAGTTATTTTGAAGTGAATTGGTCAAAAAGATCAGACAATCAGACTTGAACTTGATTTAAAGTAGTGGTGGGCCGTTATCGGCGTTAACGTGCTGCGTTAACGTGAGACTCGGGCGATAAAAAAAATATCGCCGTTAATCTATTCTCAAAGTTGGGTTGGGATACTTGATATTTTAGCGCGGATTCGATTCGGTGTTCGGTACGCATTTTCAAACCGAACGGTTCGTTGGACCATTTTTCCTGCCGACCAAAATTTCGTTATTTCAAATGTAGGCGGGTAAGAGACGCTGGCGCGACCACAACGTTGTCCGACATCAAATGGCAAACGTAATGCAAGCGGAACGAAACTGAGCTACTCGTTATTGTGTGGTTGACGGACCGTTGTTTATCAGTTTAGACCAAAGCAGCGCGAGCCGATCTTGATCAAGAGATCCAGTAAATAAATTATTTGAATTCGCTACTTAAGTAATAACATCACTGCGAGATCTAGTGAGAAACATTCACATTTCTCCATTATTAACGGATCAAACAGTGCATAAGCCAGGAAGAAACATTGTGCCATGAATGAACTATCCAGTGTCCACAGATCTGCAACATTTACCATGGATTTACTGTAGTAAAACTAACTGCAACCATGGAAGTTTGGCAGGAATAGTAGGCTATAATGCTTTCAAGTAACATTACGTTGGTTTTATTTTGACATTATGAATAAAATTGCTGCCCTCAAATGTTAATCTGAACTAAAAATAGACCTTTGTTTATAACTACTACAATATTAGGCTACATTTCATTTTTTCCAAGGAGCTGTTTTGTTTTATATGCTCATCAAAGTAAAAAAAAATGTAAAAAAAAATCATACTTTATTATGTTAAGTTTTAATAAAAAATAAAAAAATCTCTGGCATTTCTTCACAAGTTCTTTTAAATGTCACTTTGTATTTAAGAAACACGTGCCCTTTAGTCATTATTTGGGTAGCACACACATATTCTGAATGCCTTCGGCAGAATTCAAATGAGCCATTTTAATCTAGATTAATTCCAAGATTACAGTGAGATTAATCTAGATTAAAAAAATTAATCTGTGCCCACCACTAATTTAAAGTTATTGGTTTGAATCTAACGTCTCACTTACTGAATTCAGTCTGTCCACTTGGCAACATAAAACTAATAAAAATAAACTAAGAACTGTAACATTCAAAATAGAGTTTTGGAATAATTAGATAAAAAATAAAATCAATAAAAAAAAAAGATTTGTTATAATAAAAAAACAAATTGTTACCAAAAATATAGTTTTCTCAATATTAAAGAATTAAGTGGTGGTGTTCAGAACCAATATGTCATTTAGATGTGACAGTATCATACAGTGTAAATGAATCACTTCTACAGAAAAGCTCTGTACATTAACTGCATTAATGTCGGCTGTATTTTGGGTGTTCCTGTCCTTATGATCAGTTTTCCCTTATATGTAGGACTACGGGTGGTAGAAACCTACTATTTTCTGCCATGTGCCTCATGTTGCGGATTTGGGCCTTACCACGGCATTAAGCCAAGCTGAAATTACTGTTCAATCTCCTGTAGGCCATGTGCTAAAGGACATCCCTCCTCCATTCATCATGAAGCTCTCATTCATCTCATGGTCAGATGTGGATGCTCCAAGCCCACAAATTTCATCTCACCAAGTCTTATATCAGTCAGAGTGATGCAAGACACTACTTCTCTACATTCTATACTCTAGAAATATCTCTCTCTTGTAGACTTAGCAAACTGACCCCTCTATCCTAACCTTGTGAAAATCACACAGAGAAATTTAACTGCAGATTTTCTCACTTTACTCTCAATTTCCTCTCTCTCCGCACATGGTGTGGCTCCAGGCAGGGCGTGAAGACATTTCGAAGAACATCTAATGATTCCTTGGCCTTTGAATGCAAACCAAAACTCAATTTTAGCTCACAGTTCAGGACAAGTACCACATACGCGTCTCCTCCCTTTTGTCATTGGAAGAGTGCTTATCTTTTTTGTTGCTCTTAGTAGACTGACTGAGGAATCCTGAAGGGTCCATTCATCTTCAGATTTAAGGCATTCATATTCACGTTGACCCACCTCCACTTAAAGAGGTTTTGCAGTGCCTAAAGCATCCCGTTGGTCCAGATCTGCCACTTTGGCAAATTTACTTCAATGGGACCCTGACCCCTCCCATGTTCCTCTGTCAGGGTTTGGGTAATTGAATTATGCTTCTCTTTTGTTTGGGCCATGTCGAGCGTTTTGGCCACCCCACAATGCTCAAACATCTGCTCTCTAGGCTGTGCACGTTTCTGGATTGATGTAATGCCCCGTGCCATTTCTGGCTCTCCTACTCTTCACTTTTCTACTCCCAGACCTCCGCCCAGAGCCCAAACCAGCATCAGATGGACTCCATATTTTTGGGTTTAGTTCTCGGTGCAATTTTTTGGAGTGTCAGTCTGTTCAGTACATTCAAGATTTTGGGTGTATCTTATATTTTGTTACTTTATATTATATTTGTTCTACTGTTTTTTATTTGCATAGTAAATATAATCAATAAATGAATTTGAGGAAAAGATTCATTGTGATGCATTGAGAATCATTTTATACTCAAATATAATCGTGAAGCAAGTGAAGATTTACAGCTCTAGTGACTACCAATAGGAGTTTGTATGAAATAGTTGGTTATTGCAGTCAAGTAAAAACACTTCTAATTTATACATTACTGATTTGGAACACTCTACATATGCAGTAACTTTGTGTGCCGTACAAATATCACTATTGTTGCGAAACCTACAGGAGACTCTCACTTGATTTCAGTAGAGTTTAGCTTTAGCATGCTGCTAATCTAACAATAAAGTTCTCCAAAAATAAAAATACTTGGGTAAAATAATCGATAGAACTATTTTTATCTATACTTTTTGGTATTGAATTGTTTATAATGGAGCCTGCTTATAATCCACACAATTTCACATGAGAAGAGATGTTTCCCCAATTGTAGTTTGCATCAGATTCATATTTAAGCTTTGAATACATGAATTTGCAGCCTTGACCAATATAAAGATGCTTTGTTTGGAAGCGACCTCTGAGTAAGTGGTGCTTCATGCATCGTTACACTATTGATAAAGGAAATTTACCTTCTTTGCCCACAAAATTTGTTAACATGACAGTGCCTTTTGGATTTGACTATAGTAATGCATCATAGAAGGCAGCATAATCATCCTCGACACTATTGGAACAGCCTAAGATGCCTAAAAATGTTGTCTATGTAGGCAACTTGAAAGATTTTGAAGTCAAAGTATTGCAAATATGGTTGTTGTTTGCATGGTATCTTAACATTTTATTTACTTGCATTATTTACCCTTTTTTATGAGTTGAATAAGTACTGACATTTTAGGGCAAACCAGTGAAATTCTCAAATGTTTTAATGTATGGCATGCCACATCAGATAAGGCAGTTTTGTCATGGTCATTAAGAACATGCATATAAATTAAGTATGCATATAAATTAAGTATGCATATAAATTAAGTATTACATCAATTCCATTTAACCCTGGAACTCCTTATCAATGCTCTGGAGTTTTTGTACACTATGATTTTATGTATACCACTATAGCTTCTCGTGAACCTGATGAATCCAGACTTAGAGGAGGGGAAATACATGCAGCATTTCCCTCACAATCAGACCTATTATTAGTAGTGGTTTTGGAAAATTCCTGAGTAATGATTGTTGAGAAGCACAGACTGGGAGGAAACTGGGAGGTAGAATAAAATGGGTTGAAATTAGCACTGTTTTAGGCCAATTTATTTAGAGCTGGTCACTTAGACTGGAGAGTGTCAGTCAGTAATGGACGTGTTTACGCCTAGTGTCTACAGCAGCCAAAAACCCACTCATACAAATGTGAACTGACAAGACTGCTGCTGTTGTCTTTTCCTCTTCAAACAAATCACTTACAATTACATCACTGTTACAGAGCTTGCTGGGTTATAGGATAATATGACCCACTTTTCTATTGTTTATCACCCTGGAATTTATGTAGAATTAATCTAATTGCATATATTAATTAAGAAGATATATCCTGTTTGTTTTCTATCAGGAAATCAATGTAATTGGTCTGAGCAATTTTCTCAAGTGCTGTCAACTGGTGATGCATCCATCATTAAAAAGAAAATTTGATGCAAAGCAAAATGATTCAACAGACTGCTGGAGGGTTGTGACCAAACATGGATCACAGGTCTGTTGTGGTAGAGTTGTTGTGCACGGCAGAATAAAAATTAGGGGAATGGTTCACCCCAAAATTAAAATTCTGTCATCATTTACTCATCCTCAATTTGTTTCAAACCTGTATGAATTTCTTTCTTCTGCTAAACATAAAATATGATATTTTGAAGAATGTAGGTAACCAGACAGTTGATGCACCCCATTGACTTCCATAGTAGAAAAAAAAAAAATACTATGGAAGTCAATGGGGTCCATCAACTGTTTAGTTACCGACATTCTTCAAAATATATTTTGTGTTCAGCAGAAGAAATAAATTCATACTGGTTTGAAACAAATTGAGGGTGAGTAAATGATGACAGAATTTTCATTTTTAAGTGAACTATCTCTTTAATCATATACAGTGTTTAGTATGGCTTGAGAACAATGTGTGTTGTGCAGTGAATTATTGGATGCAGAGATTACTATTTTTATAGCTATTTAATTTATAATGTGTATGCAGTATTATCAAGATGAAGACATTTCAAAGTTATAATTGCAAGGATTTTATTTGTGTACTTATGTTTGAATAGCAATTTTGGTACTGTCTTGTGTCGCCACTTGTTGTCCCATGTAAAATCTGGGTCCTAAATTCCACTACCCTAATCCATTTGAAAATAAATGTGACCTAGTGTTGTCCAGGTTTTAAACATGAATCCCTGGCGTGTGGCCATCACTGGCAATTTCCACCTCTAAGCCATGCACTGCATGTCCTCTTATTGGAACATATCACAAAGTGTTCTCGATTTAGGATTGGTATGTTAATAATAGGTCTAGATGGTTGAAGTAAATTGCTGATATGATACAGATTCAGCAGAGCACTGAAGACAGGTGCCTAATTGCAAATGCAAGCTTTGCTTTGCTGTTCAATTAACTCTTAAGGCCTTAATATTCTCTCTCTTTTCAGTTATGCTCTGGCAGATGAGGCCTACCGGTCCCTGCGGGATCAAGATAAAGACCAGTGTATTCTCATCACTGGAGAGAGCGGAGCAGGAAAGACGGGTAAGACCACTGAAAATACTTACACTTGAATCAAGCTAATCGGTAACAAACTAGATAAAAAAAAGTTTGTTGAGACAACATTTTAGGTTGTCTGACCAGAAAGCTTGAAGAAGTTTTAAAAGCTTTGAAAGGTTTTCAGTTTGAAATAATCTGAAGTGGTTTAAAAGCATAAAGTTTGATGGGTTTAAAGGCAGTACAGTCTATCGGATGGATGGATGGATGGATGGATGGATGGATGGATGGATGGATGGATGGATGGATGGATGGATGGATGGATGGATGGATGGATGGATGGATGGATGGATGGATGGATGGATGGATCAGTTTGAAAAGATATAGCACAGTCAGAACAGTCTGAAGGTCTAGTCTGAGTTTGGTAGTTCTAGCTTGAAAAGTCTAGGAGGAGTTGGAGTTGAAAAATTTAGCCTCAGAAGAAGAATAGTATCTATAAGTTTAAATAGCATTTCAGTAAGTTGACTCTCTCAAGACAACTGAATAACAGTAGTGATGCTGCTAACTTTACATTTTTTTCCAGTATTGTGATACTAAATACTTTCTTTATATAGGATTTTGTAACTATGTGATGTCATTTCCTGTTCCCTCATGCTCATTCTTTTAATCCACTCATTCCTAAATTATCTCCAATTCATATTTAACAATGCCGTCAAAGGATGATTCACCCATAAATGCACTGTTGCTAACTTGCTCCTATTACATTTTACAGTAGTTCCATTGCATTTGCTTTGTGGGATAAGTAGAGAGTAAACTGTATTTTATAGATTCTGGATGGATCAACAGTAAAATTGTTATGCAATGACTATTCTGCCATCTAAAGTAATATCTTGGATTAAATTGGTTTAGAGGACTTACTCTTCTTGTGTCAAACTGTTCATCTGGTGTTGGGAAACAGATCAAGATATACAAATGGGTAACAGGTGCTGTGTTCCTTATAATTTATGATCCAATCATAAATGTATTTGACGCTTTAATTTGGCTCCCATTCAGTGTTTACATATGGATACCATCTCATATTCTCCCTTTTGAGACATCACATAATTTTTCTTTGTGTTTAGAATGGCAAATTGTTTAGAAGTTCTGTGTAATAAAGTTGTGCCTGCCTATCCATCTTTAAAAAATAAATATTTGCCTTACAGAAAATAAAGATGATCGAGCAGTTAATGACTTGCTCAACATGCATATTATATCAATAAAAAAATAATAATAATAATGGTAAAATAAAATAAAATACACACTTTTATTGTAGTTTTTGTATTGCAAGTGTTACAAGCAGGTGTAGTATAGTGCTCTTTTGACTGAACCTTTGCTTGTTCTTTTAATGTCATCTCAACTCTGTCATGTTCATTTGAAAGAAGTTGTCTTATTTTACAAAACCACAGCTGTTTAGTAGTGCATAGCTGGACTCTTGTTTTAAAATGACCATCTTACTCTGCCAACCATTCCAGGATGTCCAACAGTTAAGGCAATGAGATAAATGAGGATTGTGGTAATCCACGCACTTCATACTACAGAGCAAGGGCTGATGAAAAACATTGACTGTTAGTCAAGGTGACTGTTAATTTCAAAATGCTCTTCTATACTAATGAAAATCTACCACAGCTCAGAGTCCAATTTAATAAATTAAATTGGACTCTTCTATTCCATATTCAGGATCCATGCTTAAGCTATATGAAATAGGAGTTATGGTGTTATTTTCTATCTGCTTGATTATCACTCTATCTCTATATATTAGATTTGATCAAAATGTTTCATAGTTTAAGTCCTGTGAATTGAGCAGAGTCCAAAAATAGCTGTAAATCTCTAAAACATAAGTGGGCGTCCTTCCCTTCAGAAAACATTTCATATCATCACTTCTGTGTGTAAGTCACTACTCTCATAGGTCCAGACATGGGAAAGTCATTAAGTGTTGAACAAGATAAATCTTAAACAGCCATTTGTGCCAAGTAGATTTAAATAATTTCATGTAAAAACTAAAACAGTTTTAAACAAATAGTTTAAAATAATTTGCGCATTTTTTTTTTTTTTTTTTTTTTTTACGAAATGAACTAAAGGAAGTCTAATTTAACATTTTCATTTATACGCACCAATTTAATAATATGCAGCAATATTTGACTAGATATATTTGATTATATTTGTTAAGGCACACTGGGACTTCCATTGACATTTTTGAATGATGATGCAAACAAATCAGTGAATAAGTTTTAAATAGAATCATTTAAACCAATATTTTTAACTGAATTACAGAAATAAATCTGACTTGATGATATGAATCTAACAAACTATATCTATATAGTGATCATATCTATATATGATTTTTATTATTATTAATTTTTATGTAAGGCAAACTGGACAATGATGCACAAGCATTCCCCTATATTTGAGTTGGTCTGTCATCTCTTTATAATTAATAGCACCAGCTCAATGGAATGTTGGAAGACTCTTTAAACAGTTGATCTCATGGTTGGCTTTTAAAGGAATGGGGGAGTTTGAATGGGAAAGGCGTTTTCTCCCTGTAGGATGAGTTGATGTAAAGGGGATTTTTGGAGGTGAGGTCTTGTCTCAAAGATGACCCCTGACCTCATTCTTCTGTGGTCTGTTTTTCAGAGGCCAGTAAGTTTGTGATGTCATATGTGGCAGCAGTGTGTGGGAAGGGCCAGGAGGTGAACAAAGTGAAGGAGCAGCTGCTTCAGTCCAATCCTGTGCTTGAGGGTGAGTTTTCCGTTTCTTTTGATTTTGTACCAGTTGTCACACCTGTAGGATGTTCAGGTCCCTTGTCCTTTTAAACATACATTGGATGTTCTGGAGGTCAGTTAAAGGCAAGCTGAGTGGCAGATCTTTCAGATTCTTGAAGGCGAGTTTGAAATCAAGATGATTTGAGACGTATATCATTTGGATTTTCCCATAATCCTACCCCTACTAATGGGCCAAAAGCTCCCTGGTCCCTGTTGGCAATCAGACAGTTGTGTTTTTATGTGGGGCCATGAACAGGAAATGCCCATAAGCAATGAGATGGAGATGGAGCAGGAATGCCCAGTGCTTCTTGGCAGCAGGACTCAGAGCAGAGTGAAGTCCCACATCTGGGAGAGTTTAGCTGCTGGAAGTAATGAGCCCCACACTGGGGGTCCTGCACATTTCCTGCTGCATGTTTCTCTACCATAGACTTTCTGTGTATGTAGGTTATACTATGAGGAGATGTCGTTCAGATGGAAAATGCAAAAATTCATTATATTTAATGAGGGACATGTTACACTTAAAAATAAAGGAACTTTATTAGCATCTATGTTTCTATGAAGAACCTTTAACATCCATGAAACCCTTCCATTGTACAAAAGGTTCTTTACAGTGGTAAAATGTTATTTAGATTTCTAAAATGTTCTTAAATAAAAGAAAAGACTGAAATAAAATAAACTGTTTACTCAAAGGTTCTTTTGGGAACCAAAAATGGTTCTTCTATGCTATGGCATCTCTGTGAAAAACCCTATTTGGAACCTTTATTTTTAAGAGTGATTAATGTTAGTTTCAGTAAAACCATATTTGCAAAGCAGCAAAACAAAAAAGTATTTCATTGGAGAACAAAATAGATTTGAAAGAAATGAGGCAGTTCTTGTATGCAGAAGTCCCATGGTCATGGATAACTTAGGAAAACAAAACATTTCAGGGAATTTTAAAGTTTACCAGACCTGAAAAAGTCACAGAAAATAAACAAAATCTAAAAAGACTCAGTACATTTTATACGGCCACTTTTTCTAGTTATACTTACCTATATTTCATCAACTAGACCAGGGACCAGCAATTTTTACCAAGTCCCACTGTGCCATTTTCAAAGTTATCAACTTTTATTTGTCACTGAAATGGAAAGTTGCATTGTGGGATACAGTATTCTGAGTACAGTATTTTGTATACTGCAAATGTCCTGCTGTAAGGTAATCTGAATGTTCCATGCATACAGAACGTTTGCATACTGAACGCAGTATGCATACTATGTACTGCACTAATATATTAGTATGCTTTTCTAAATGTAGCCATTGTTTGTTTAATCTGAATGCTCAATAATACTTTCATTTGTTGTGGTGCCATCTTGAAGCTTAAACAGGCATGCCAATGCCAAGGTCATGGGTTCAAATCCCAGGGAATGCATGAACTAATAAAATGTAAACAGTAAACGCAATGAAAGTCACTTCAGATTAAAGTGTCTGCCAAATGTAAATTCCATTCAGTGTCCATCACAGTCAACTAAAATTTGCATATACTCGTTACACTGTTTTATAATGGACAAAATTATTGATAGGACATGTGAAATTGTTCCTGTTTTTGGCCTTCTAATTATTTTGTGTTTCATGAATATGATGAAAGATAGCTTAGAGGATTCAGGATATTTTTTCCACCAGATGACATCACACAAAGTAGAAATATAGTGCTGAATTAATATGGCATATCTAACTCGCAGCATGTTTTTCCACTGCAGCTTTTGGTAATGCCAAAACCGTGAGGAATGACAACTCGTCTCGATTTGTGAGTATCTATTTCTTCTACCAAGAAGAATATTTTACAACTGTTTTGATGCTGCTCCTCCCTTTAGCGCATGTTTGCTTTAGATTAGATCAACATGGACTTTTGATCAGTGATATAAACACAGGCAAATGATTCTATTGCTTTGTCAGCCCAACCCTAAAGTGTTTTCTCTTATCAATCTTTTCTTGGGAGTTTGGTTTTGCTTACGGTCTCCTTTTGCTTTGTGTTCCTCTTCTTTATTGACTGACACATCAATTCTGACACAGCAACAGTAGAGTGATTGCTGTCCGTGCTTGTTCATACAGTTGGATTCAAACAGAACCCTGTGTAACCTCTCTGGCAACCACCTACAGATGCCTTTGACTCTTTTCTGCTTACTTTTCTATGATTTTTTCCTGACTCCCACAATGCCATTCAACACAACTCGCAAAGATTAGCACAGTTAAATATCTCAATTTATGCAAATATGTTTGATGTTGCGGCTCTTTGACATTGTGGCCTTTTTTTTCAGCTGTCTATCACGGCCTGACCACACTAAATAAACATACACTGAGCTATAGAGTGTGTACTTACAGAGGTCAGACCACACAGAATTGTCCAGCATTGACTTTCAGAGGTGCTGTTTAATTTACATAACAGGGTAAACAGAACAGTGTTGAGTCAATGTTGTTGTTGCTGTTGATCTAAATTTGAGTAATTCATGGGTCAAAATGCACAAAAATTAGTTTGAGCACTCTTACTGGCTCTTGCATCACCCACATGAAACCATCAGTGTTACATAACCATTTATTTTTGTGGCTTTGCACTGTGAACTAATCTGAACAAACATTGTTGTTAATACATTGCCTTTATTGTAAAGTGTTAGCGAAATAATATACTTTAAAATAATATACAGTACTTAAGTGTGAACGGAATGTAATGTTTTCAGACACTTAATTGCATGTTAATTGTATTTTAGTTCAAATTTGTTTTAGTTTAAATTTATATTAAATGCATTTAGCTGAATATTTTTTGGATCCGCTTAAGTAGAACTTAAGTACATCTTTATGTAATTTCATTATAGTTTTCTGTTGTCTTTGAGATATTGTGTCAATACAAGTATTAATGGTAAACTTAAATATACTTTACATTATACTAATGTAATTTCTATTATAATGTGTATGTTATGTATTTACATATAATCGTAATTACAAATTTGTAATGATGTTGCAATTTAGTACATTGTGTTATCTAAATTAAAATAATCATAGCACATCAAAATATGTGTACTTTATAGAACAACAAAAGATTATTAAAACAATGATTTTAAAAGTAAAGCTTCTCATTTGACATTTATTACAATGCACTTTTTAAAAGTGTACTTAAAGTGTTAAACAGTATACCAAGTACACATAAGTGGCATTTTATTTCATTATTATATTATATTGCAAGTACAATTTTAAATATTTCAGTTTTGAAGTAAACTACATGTGCACATACAATACAATTAGGTTCACTTTTTTTTAAAAGAGGTTATATATACTTAGCTTAGCAACATGCTATCACCAAGCTCTTTTGGAAGTCCATTTATGTGGCACAAACAGTTGTGGACTGGTTAGGATGCTGCCCTATAGATGCCACATTAACACCTTAACATTTAAAATTTCAAAGCTCAATTTTCAAGCACCATTTTATCATATAATTTTTCAACAGCTCTCTGTATTATAGCAATATCAAAGCAATTTTCAGCTATTACTTCCTGTGTTGGAAGAGGATTTTCGAATTTATCCATCAGCCTCTAACACAGTTTCCTTTAGAAGTGCTGTTGGATATAAATAAAGAGGGAACATTGTTATTGGCTCCAGAGACACTGGGCTTACTGTTCCTTTCCAAAACTGTGTACAGGGACAAAGACAAAAAAAGTTTATTTTACCATTACAGCAGCGGAGGGGAAAAAAAGCCTTTTCTCTCACAGTAGTCCATTACTCCATTGCAAATCTATGTCTGATTGGCAGCATGTGTTATGAACAGGCCTGTGCTTGGAGAATTGACTGCGCTTAGAGGGAAAGTCTTTTTTTCTCATCTGCCTCACGGAAGGCTCAAATTTCAGCCCTATTTGCAGTGATCACTGCCCTCGTTGTCATGCGTCTTTTCCTACCATCAGAAACCACTGAAGAGCCACGTGGTTCTCCACAGCAAGCCTTCCATTAGTACTAAAGGCCTTGAAGTGTCACCATAGGGGAGGGACACACTTCTTAGACCTTAACAACTTAATCATATCTTATTTTGACTGCACAAGAAGGCCCTGTTAAACAACAATAAAAAACCATGTCATCAACTAACCCACCATGCACTTTTTATGGGATGTGCTAACAATTTCTTCTCTTTCTACAGGGAAAGTACATGGATATCGAGTTTGACTTTAAAGGAGACCCCATTGGTGGAGTCATCAGTAATTGTGAGTATAATTTTAAGGCAGAGACCATGGAGTGTCCCTGTAATAGTTCCCAAGAAGGAATAAAGGAATAGTTCACCCCAAATCTGTCATTATTTAGTCACCCTTATGTTGTTCCAAGCTTTTATGCTGTTTTGTTTTTTTTTTAATACAAAAGGAAGAAAGCTGGAAAAATGTTTGCACAGCAACAGTTTGTGACTATAACCGCTTTTCCACCATCCTTGTTGCTTAACCATTCCATTCCATGCCGATCTGGCCCAGCCGGCACGGATATGGTTTGATTTTCCACTGTGGGACTGATAACGGAGCTCTTTGAAATGTAATAAAAATGCATTGCCTTGGTATTGCAAGAGTTTACAGATTGCATGAGATGTACGTTATGGAGGATGATCAGATATTTATATTTATTTTTATTTTTATCAATAAATTGTGTTTACTTTACTCAAATAGCACACTAGAAACTGTAGCCAACCATGCTGAAAATCCTGAGACTAGAATGGTTTGTAATCGTGCCATGTCGTGCCGTACCAGGCTGAAGTGGAAATACAACTAGAACCGATTGTTTTGTTCATGTATTTTTAATCAAGTTAATGCAGACTTGGTGAGCATAAGAGACTTCTTTAAAAAAGTGAAAAAATCTTACTGACTCCAAACATTTGAACAGCAGTATATATGGAATGTAGTGCACAATTACTTTTATGGTTGCTGTGGTTACCATGAACTGTCGCTTTATGGAAAAGAACTGCATGAACATTCTTGAGAATTTCTCTGTTTTCTGGAAGTCAGTCTGAAGGAGAATAAATTATGACAGATGTTTCATTTTGGGCACCTATTTCTTTTAGTATTTTATACAAGTGGCCTTGTCTTTACTCTAGCTTTTAGCGATGTGCATTTCATATACACAAACCATCCAGAGTGTGTCCTTGTTTTTGTTTTGTTTTGACTGTTTTGTAGCAGCATAGCAAGCAAATGGTTACTGTAATATCCCCTTTAGCCTGTCTCTCTGCAAATTCAAATCCAGACCAGCAGTCTAGTTGGTTTGGCACACATACCCTTGACTGTTGAAGCCAGTGGTAGCTCAAGGTTTTCTCATGCACTTGGTTCATTTATAGTCTCCAATTAATGGGTTGATGAAATAAGGAATGGTGAACAATTGGAGGACCGAAAATATGTACTTTGTCTAATACGTTGATATAGATTTCAACATTAAATCATTACACTTTCTTTTATTTGTCTACTAACCTAATACATAATTGCTGGCATAAGTTAATTTCTTAACCATAGCTACATTTATCTGGTCAAAAATGTGATTTTGCTGCTATGACAAGTGCCCTTAAAGTATTTAAATGGAAACAAAAGTGCTACCACTTGGCATTGATCTCCTTTTAATTCTCGAAAATTAACCTAAGTTTGTTATCCCACAACAACTTCCTGTAACTGTTGACACGGTCCATTGACATAATTAGCCAATTGATTTGAGGAGAGTTTGTAACCTACATTATATAGTACAGCAGTTTGAGTGACTAGTCGAACGGTTAGTATGTCACCATCCATGTGAGAGAATCAATCAATCTCTTATTGTTGCTGTTGTGATTTCTGTACTTCACTCCGTCACATACAGGGGTGTCCCTATACCTAAATAGCAGCCTAATGATATTTCTGATATTTGAAACAAAAGTTACTGACTTACTAACAGTTACGCCTTCAGCCTAGGTTTTGTAGTTGCAGATGAACAATGCTCCACGTCTTGTCTGCTCTCATATCAACCTAATAAATGTGGTTGATGATACAATAATCAAGGCTTTGGGCTGATGCTGCTGTTTTCTACTGGACACACATCTGGATGGAGCGTGGGTGGTGTGACATGTCCCTCCTCCTACAGATGAATATCTCCTGTGAGACTTCCTGTCTCAATCTAAATACAATGAACAATGGAAGCTTCATCATGGATACCTAAATATTCATTCTAATGTAAACAGGAAAACACCTTTGTTTTCCTCTAAAATGACGGGAGAATTGTCTGTAGCCAATAGCTGTTTTATCATGTATTAAATATGTTTGTATGACAAATCACCTACTTTCAGGAAGCAAAACGTTTAAGACAAAAGCAAAACTGTATTTCACAACAAAATAAAAGTGAATGACATAAGAATTTGAATCTCCTTGCAAAAGATTAAGATATATCCAAATTTAAATATGAAAGATGTTCAGAAGTGTAGGGAGACTTATGTTATTTACAATATTTTATTGGAGTGGGCAGTCACAGATTTTTGTTATTCCATAACAGTTGATTCTCTGATTGTTGGATACAGTATAAAAGTAATATAAGTAATATATAATTTAATATTAAAGTAATAAAGTAGAAAATTGTATATTGTGAAATTCATTTATGAAGTTGAAAACACATTGACTTCACTGATGATATCATTGCTTGAATGCATTGTATCTCATGTTAGTCCTGTCTTTTAGGTTTAAACATTCTCGCTAAAACTTTCTATGGAGAAAATTAATTATTTTATTTATTTATTTTATTTTGGGGCAACACTTGAGGACAAGCGTTTACTTTATATGGACATCACCCCCAGCTTTTGTCATCTTTTGTCATGGGTGCACATGAACTGTTTTATGTTTTGATATTTCCCCATCACAGATCTCTTGGAGAAATCCCGTGTGGTAAAGCAGACCAGGGGCGAGAGGAATTTCCACATCTTCTACCAGCTGCTTTCTGGAGCATCAGATGACTTGCTCAGTAAGAGACTACTTAAATTTTATTTTGATTATATGTGTATTCTGGATGCACTATCCATTCAGTGGCTTTCAGAACATGGTGAGGAAAAGACTGCACTAAAGCGTACCTGAGAATGTATGGTTCATTTGTGGGGTGGGGTGGGGGTGGGGGTGGGGGTGGGGGTGGGGGTGGGGGTGGGGGTGGGGGGGGGGGGTTCGCACCACATTGGACCATGGCCATTGTCTGACATTTTTAATAAAAGAGAACACAATAACAGACTTTGATTTCAGGCATCAAAGGGGTGAGCTGGACAGAAAACCACATAGATGTAACATAATCTGATGGCAAATCTTATGAAATGACTAATACATAGACAGAAATCTTTGACAAAACCAAAGACAGTAAAAGAGAAAGATTTACCACTCATAGAAAAACAACTGGGAGAAATGACAGTGTTCAGTTATCAAAGATTGTTGTCAAGTGAACTGAATTGCCTTAAAGGGCACTATAATTTCATTTTTCTTTCAGAAAAACTGAAGCTGGACCGAGACTTTAGCAAATACAACTACCTTAGCTTGGATTCGGCAACAGTCAATGGATTGGACGATGCTGCCAGTTTCAGAACAGTCAGAGTAAGTTTGCTTTCAAGCCTACCGTACATACAGTAGCTGGTTCCTAAACACATTATAGCATGTGAGACATTGGTTCAGACTGTCTAGGGATTAGCTTTGATCCATGGCACCCTGTATTATGAGAGGTTAGCAAAGCACCTTATCTCCTCAGCTTAACTGGATAATATCATCCTTTACCCCACTGAGGTGGAGTTTGATCCGAGCAAGACACTTTGCCTTGTGGCATTATGTAATTTGAGCTTCGTTCAAGCCTCTACTTAAAGACTGGGAGGTTAATTTAAGGGGGAATTCCACCTGCTCTTAGCTGACTTATGCAAATAGAAATCATTGCTTCTGTTTTCTTTTCCTTCTCTCATGCATATTTATTTTTTGTGAAAAGGGTCATGTAGGGCTTGACAATAAGATTATTTTCTGCTGGCCTGGTTGAGACAGTAGTTCAGATTTTTACTTCCCTTTTTCACTGGCCCTGGGGCAGAAATTATTACAGTATTATTTTTTTTTTTAAACACATACTTGGTTTCTGACATAGACAAATAAATGGTTTTATTAACATTTAATAATGTATTTCCCAGACAAATTTATGACAAATAACATGCATTTTTTGCTAACAGCTATAAGTTATGTAGTGTGTTGATTTAGCGACGAGAATACATTTTGCGCAAAAAATAAATAAAACGACTTTATTCAACAATTTCTTCTCTTCTGTGTCAGATCTCCTACGCTATTCACGTTGTAAACACAGTACATCGCTTCCGGGTTCCATGTCAGAACACAGAAGAGAAGAAATTGTTGAATAAAGTCTTAATTTTTGTTTGTTTTTTTGCGTACAAAAAGTATTCTTGTCGTTTCATAACATTACATTTGAATCACTGTAGTGTTTGTGTCCCAGCAAACAATGCAGCCCACATTAAACTGTTCAGAATCCAGCACTGTATCAGACAATGCAGTGCAGTTCTGATGAACAATATGTCTAAGCCGAGCTCCATGCTGACATCTGTGGGAAAGCATATTTATTAAAATGTTTAATATACTGTAGGTTTACATTGAATTTAGCATGTTAAGGTTAGGTATAAATTATGATTATCAGAGTTTTCTAGCAAAAGACTCTGGTCAGTCCTGTTTTACTGAAACTCTTGGAGTTTGTGTTTTAGCAAGAAAGTCCAGCCAGTCCTGTACTCGGGTCTCAGTGTTTGAATAGATATGCTGAGTGGATTAGGGTGGGCAATGCTCCCAGTCTAGAACCGGTTCCTAAACCTGTCTTTTTCGGTTCCTGGCCCTAAATGTATATAAACTGTAAGAGAACATTTCACGTCAGACTTGGTGACTGCAGCTACCGACAGCTCGTGTTCTCAATAAAGAATCCTGCTGAAGAAACAACCAAGTCTCCTGGTCTTTCGATTCTAAGTTCACAACACATCAGAACACCCTAACTCAGCATGTGCTGGGACTCTGGCTTTGTGGCTTTGTCTTGCCTGGGGAGTCAAATCCAATTAATTAGAAACATGCTTTTTTGCAGTGTAGACAGTTGCAGTTTATAAGGTTAAGCATAAATAAGGCTTTGTGTGTAGGAGACAGTAAACACTTCCACAAGGGAGGATGGTTGCTATTTATGCTAGGCTGTAAATAATATACAAAACTCAGCAGAACTTTCATTCTTAGAGACACTGTCTTATTAACATGAAAACATTATTGAAGAGTTTCTCCACTTTGTTTGTCATTCCCTTTGAGCTGTGTCACGTTTGAGGCCTTTACAGCTCACTCGCTGCTATCTCTGGCCTTTAGATCATTGACTTTGCCAATGAACTGCTTGCACGTTCATTATCAGTGATTCCATGACATTTCAAATGTAATTTATGGCTTCACAAGAACAAATATTGACACAATTTATTGAAGCACAAGCAACATGCGAAATCATAAGCCTCTGATGATTCTGTTGGTGAAATACTAAATATACTGTAAAATGTCAATAACGTATTAACGTAAATAACAATACTTGGGTAAGTCTCAGGCCATATTTTATCCCAACATCAAATCAATGATGAATGATGAATGAATGAATGAGTGAAACATCCACATGCATTACATTAAAATAATTTCTTTATGAGAAATGTGGAGTAATTTGCTTATTGTCAAGGAAATAATGGCACAATGATAAAAATTATTGGTCCGAAAATTTTCTTTAAAATATAATTTCTTATTTCTTTCCCTTTAAGGTGTTGAATGTAAACACAATTTATTATTAAGACCACAACCAATGCTCAATCTTTTCTCTTTGACAGCCTGTGGTGTGATGGAAATTTCTGTCATTAGTTTTTCCTCTAGATTGTTCAACACCCTCAGGCTGTCCATTAGTGGTCATGGGCCAGTCAATCACTTAACAGAAGCCAACATGTACTGCCATGTTAAATGTCCATCAGCAGACCACTATTGATTAAAAATATTTTCTCTTCTGTTTTCCCAGAATGCCATGCAAATTGTGGGCTTCATGGAGGATGAGGTTCAGTCAGTACTTGAGCTGGTGGCTGCCATTCTCAAGCTAGGAAATATAGAGTTTAAACCAGAGTCCCGCGTCAACGGGTTTGATGAGAGTCGAGTGAAGGACAAGAACGGTGAGTTCTAGGCTCTGTCAGAAAGCATTGCCTAACCAAACGCTTTTTAGGAGATCTGGTTAGATATTGTACAACTGAAAGATTATTATTATTATTTGCAAATAGAAACATCACAATCAGTATTAGACATAATGATTTAAACATTTGCTTTCATGGAAAATCTAATTAATATTAATTGTGAAACAGCATATACTGTCATCTTATATATAACAGGCCTTCATCTGCTCAACAGGTTGTTCACTACTGCCATCTATTGATCTGTCCAGAGATATTTACAATAATAGCTTGCAGTTGGTAGTATAGTTAATCAACACCAACCACATGGGTACTTTACCAAATAACCCTTGCAGCTTTTAGCATGCATGCATAAGCTGATGATAAAAATGTTTTTTGTAAAGCCAGATGAATGCCTCCTTGACTAATGGGTAGATATTATATTTAAATCAGTGACAGATGTGTCCTGTTACATGCCGGAATTAATCTTAAACCATTTTACAATTCCTCTATAATTATTAAACATTCAGTTTACCTCTGTTAAGTGAACAAATTAAGGCAAAATAATCAAAATAATGCTAAAACTTTAACAGGCCTAAAATATATACTTTCCTAGAAATAGTGCAAATAAAAGTGTCACTAAAATTAGTTTTAAGAAAAACCCTAGCAGCATTTTTCATACAATGCAGTGACATTCATGCATTTTTAAGTGTGACTTAAATATTTAAGGCTAAATATAATTTACATGGGAAACAAATATGTCAATTACTTAAATACATGCACTGCATATAAGGGTTTTGTCACTGGTTGTTCTAGTAGTTTCCTATGGCCAGGGCAGTGGCCGTCCCAGACTAAACATCACAGTCTTATGTCAACACCTCCATTTACATACTACAGCGTCTGGTTCGTCTGCTGTGCTAAAACCCATTAGCAGTAATGTGCTTTCATCTGTCCTTTTGACCGGATAGCAATGTTGCTAAAATGAGGCAGATTGAGCTGGTGTGGGAAGGGTGGGGGGGGCGGGTGTACATGATGTTCCTCTCAAAAAAGAAACACTTTTAAAATACTCTATAGCTCTAAACTGCTTGCAAGGGTCTTGTGTCATCTGTCAGTCTAAACTTTGACCTCTAGACTCTAGGAGAAGCCTTTGATAAGAATGACTGTAGCTTTAAATTTTTAAAGGCATTATTACACTAAATTGAGGGTTTTTTTTTTTTGTTTTTTGTTTTTTTAAGAGCTGGAGGATTTATGCTCATCTTTGGCAATTGCCAAATTTGTTTAAATTACATAATACTCTGTCTAGTCTATCCATAAATAATTCTTTAACCTGATCTGCCTGGGTTTATTTTGCATTTCCTGTCCCAGACCTCAAGGAGATGTGTGAGCTGCTTGGCATTGAACAGTCTGTGCTAGAGAGAGCATTCAGCTTCCGTACAGTGGAGGCTAAGATGGAGAAGGTGTCCACCACGCTCAACGTGGCTCAGGTCAGCACAAGCACAGTCCTTCTCTGTAGGTTGAGCTCCTTTTAAATGGTTGATTCTATATTTATATATATTCTCAGTCTCCTGAAATATATATTTTTTATCATCATTCTGTTATTTTGAATGACTGAAAGTGATAGAAATTCATTGATCAAAAGATATTGGAAAGCCTAAAATATGACGACAAACTAACTAGCATTAAATGATATCACTTATGAATGAAAGGTCATCTTATTGACCTGGCACATAGTAACTCACTATCACAAGCGTTTCAGTTTCAGCTTCAAAAATGCCAATGTAGAGAGGAAATCATTGTTGCATTTTCAGTGTAGATGATGGGGAGACACTCCAGAAAACAAAGTTCCCCAGAGGTCAAAGACATTCAGCCAGATACAACAAAAACAATGAGGAAAGGAAAGTTAGTCAAGACACAATTTGAAACCCTTGTCTGAAAGTGTGTGTGTGGGTTGGGGGGGGGGGGGGGGCCTTATGATGAAATTAAGTCTTACGTAGTTTAAATACTTGAGCACATAATAATAATAATAATAATAACAAATAAATAAAGTATATTTATATTCATATTTATATTCATTTGATTTGAATGATTGATTGTCCACTACAGGAAAAACAAGTAAGGTGAAATAAAATAACTAAAGCATACTATGTCAGAACAGCCTGTGGGTCTGTGCCAAGTTTGGTGGACATAGTTTGAAAGATTTGCATGGACATACAGTCAAAAATTATAAATCTGTGGAATTTGATTGTAAGCTATGTTAGAAAAGATAACAGAGCAGCACAGAGTGGATGCAGATTGAGCTGTCTAGGAGAGGCAAACATTTTATACATTTAAATATTTGAAGAAGAAAAAGAGCAGTAACAAAACAAAAACTCTTAACCTAACCTTGTACAATACCACTATGTTGTCGAGCCAACAACATAATTAGAGGTCGAAAAGATATTACCGGCCAAACATCAGTAAAGGCTGCTGGAATCCATGTAAACCTAAAAGCTTGATTACTGCAATAATTACATCTGAGTGAGCGTCCCATTAGCATCTTGTGATGTGTCCTTGACATAAAATCATGCTGTTAAGAGTTTATCCATGAACTTAAAATGCATTTCTGGTCCAAGTTAGCTTGATAGATGACAGACCTCAGCACATTTGGATCCGAGCCACAAGATGAGACCAGGAATCTTTTTTGGTCTTTTCAACAGTGATAATAGTGTTATTACATGATGCAGTAACAAGACATTGAGCGAGTTGGAGCTAAAGATTAAACAATATCTTTCTGAACATTGATTATAATTTGAGACTTCTCCCATATCAGGCCTATTATGCCCGTGATGCTCTTGCCAAAAACCTCTACAGCCGACTGTTCAGCTGGCTGGTGAACCGAATCAATGAAAGCATTAAGGTATGTTGTTCTGGATTTTCAGTGAATCTTTGATGTTCCTTGTAAATGTGCTGTCATGTTAAAAGTCAAGTCACATTTATTTGTATTGTGCTTTTTACAATACATATTGTTTCAAAGCAGCATTACAGAGATAGCAGGAAAATAATGCAACAAAGTTTGTTTCCAGAAGAAAATAGTCCAGTCCAGCTTAAGTAAGTTCAGTAATGTTTCATTTTTGTTGTTAAAAAGTTATTAATTTAGATAATTTATATATAAAGCCGCTCTGGAGAAACACCGTGATGTCATCGTCCAGCTCAATTCAGTTCTCATAAAATGGTGTCAATGCAAGCAAATCAATAATATTAAATAAAAATGTCCCCAACTAAGCAAGCCAAAAGCCAATGGCAACAAAGGTGAAAAAAGGGCAAAAAGGCAACAGTGGCAAGGAACCAAAACTCCATCAGGTGACAGAATGGAGAAAAAAATCTTGGGAGAAAACAGTCTCAGTCGGGGGCCAGTTCTCCTCTGGCCAATGAACAAACAGTGTATGATTATGATTCAGGCAGCATTATAGGCCAGAAGTCAGATTGGATTAGAACAATCAAAATATTATCCAGTTCCATCTGATTGAAGATCGGAGTCTTCAATCAGATTTTGATATTTGAGATCGCAATAGACGTGAAGGACTATAATGCGTTAAGAGCTCGCTCAAGTACTGCAGAGCTAAACCATTTAGAGCTTTGTAAGTAATCAGCAATATTTTAAGATTTATACAATGTTTAATAAGGAGCCAATGCAGTGTTGACAGAACCGGCTAATATGGTCATACAGTACTTCCTGGTTCTGGTAAGAACTCTAGCTGCTGCGTTTTGGACCAGCTGTAGTTTGTTTATTATGTGTCTTAATTTAGATATATTTTTAAGATGGAAGAATGCAGTTTTACAGATTCTATAAATGTGACTTTCAAATGAATGATTGGTATCAAAGAGCACACCCAGGTTGCTAACCAACGACGAAGACTTGACAGAGCAGCCATCAATTCTTAGACGGTATCCTTGGTTAGTACGTGCGGAGGTTTTTGGTTCAATCATTAGAAACTCTGGGTTTTTTTCAGAATTAAGAAGTAGGAAATTACTAGTCATCCAAAATGTTATATCAGTTATGCATTCCGTTAATTTCTTGAATTGGCAAGTTTCGTCGGGGCGCGAAGAGACATAGAGCTGAGTATCATCAGCATAACAGTGAAAACTAATCCCCCCCAAAAAAAGTCTATTGTCAAAATTGTAGGGAAGTGTTAAATACAACTCAGACAAAAGTTACTTTTAAACCAAGCAACAGAAAGCTGGTCAGCATTGGAAATTTGAGTGTCCTTTTGGACCTATTTCTATTGGACTACTGTCATGGTGAGCAACAGTTTGCTGAGCAAATTAGTTAAAGTTAATGGAACTGTTTGATATGATATGTTTATAGCTAGTGACACAAGAGTATTGTTTGTACAACGAGATCCTGCTCCTGCCATGTGGTGCATGGCCAAGTCGGGTTTGCCTTAGAATTATGATTAATAACTCGCTGTCTTCTTTTTTTTTTTTTGATCAGGCTCAATCCAAGAAACCGAAGAAAGTTATGGGAGTCCTGGATATTTACGGTTTTGAAATCTTTGAGGTGAGAGATTTGGTCTGGGAAAATGAATTTTTAAGAGACATCATTTTCAAAACACTTCACAGTTTATTCAAAGGGATGTTTCCAGGCTGAACACACTCATACACCAAACACAATTTTTGGATGTTGATTAAGATAAAAGTGTCCTGCATTTCTGGGCTGACACACTTACTGTGCACCTCAACCATCCCATGCTGTTGTCCTAATTTATTTATATGCTAATAATATGGCTATAATGACTTTATTGTTGTTGCTAGGCATGTACCTATACCACTTTTCCCAGAATGTGTCTGATACCGATACAAAGTACCGATACCTGTATTTTCATTGCATTTTTAATTTAAAAAAAATATTGATCAGAGAAATCAAAAGAATATTAATCAAATTAGTTGGCTTACAAATAGATATTTCCTTCAGTTATTTTCATGCCTAATTATGCCTGTTAAAATGTATTGTAGGACCTTCTGTTTCTTTCACTGTTCATATTATTGCTCTATCATATTTTATCTTTAATTTAATAGCACAGTGAATATTTAGAGCTGCTCCAGCAGGGCTCAACCAGTCAAGATTAGTCAAGATTTTGTTGTTAGATTAACATTGAGGACAAACACGACAGTAGGTTTGTTTGAATGATGTCACTTTAAGAGCTGCACGTATCCAACATACTGTTTCACATGCGTTTTCTTTCTCAATTGTTTAGATTAATTTAAGACATAACTGACTGTTTAATTTTAACATAATTTTGTGTGAATTTGTCTGTGCAAGCTCAAGACGACTTGAAAGAGAACTGTTTAATAGGCTATCCGCACACTGTCTGAGAGGCAGCTTTCTAGACGCGCACTTTGAATGTTTGCACACAGAACTTCTTTAAAACGTCATGTGATTACTGTGACGCACTCCTGTAATTATGTAGGGAACCACTCGTTATAGGCTATGCAAATCACGTAACAGTTCATGTTTTTACTTGCACAAACGATTTAGTTTTATCCAAATGATGCATGTGTGCTGAGTGAGCGATCAGAAATCAAGAGCATTTTGAGAAGTGTCCGCACTCTCTCTCTTTGCCGTCAGTTAACGTTAGTTATGTGCTCCTCGTTTTACTTTCTTTGCTATTGCCATATCCGACAGAACCAAAAACATAGTTTCCAGCTATGTTTGTGAAAAAAGAAATCCGATAAACAAGCTCGCTGCGCGAACACACACTCGCTGATTGACTTTGTCACTGCGTGCTCAATCCACTCTGGCTTTCGTTTATCAGCTCGCGCACACCGACTATAGCGTGTATGTTTAATTTGTTTAATATTCTATTAATTAGATGCATTTACTTCATAGACATCCATCTCTGATATATCAATTGTGCTCTGTTTATTCTGTTGTCTGTGTTTCTTTGTCACAAGCTCTGTACTGTACACACTGCGGAGTATCAGTTGTTGGTATCAGAGTACGAGTGCAGTATCGGTGCATCCCTAGTTGTTGTCATACTAAATCTCACAAGTGTTTAACATAATACAGAGAACTACTTCTCTGGCCCACACTGAATCTGAACTCCATATTTTTTTTTAAGTCTGTTTAATACTTTTAGCAGCATACATTGCCATGTTTAAATGCACTTAATTTTCCACCAAAAAGAGTGTGAAAAATGTCTGCACATTCGGTCTGGGCCTTCTAATTCTTCTTTCAGCCAATGGTTTTTATTTGTCCATTGAATGTGTTCTGATGTCTGACTGTATCACTCTCTCCTGAATGTTGTTTATGTTGTTGTGGCCATGGCGACAGGATGGAGTAAGTAGACCTGTGGAGGAAATCCTGTGGCAGTGTGCATGCTGCAATTTTTAGCACTTAATCCTAGTCTTAATTCAGCTCTTTTACCTCAGCAGCATAAGCCACTGTTAGAGCAGAAGCCTGAAGCATAGTGTTTCCTAGTAGTATTGGTATGCCCTGTACACTTCATATTACAACATTAGCATCATTTATACTGTATTTAGAAGACCTTATTGGAACAGTTCAGCCCAAAAAAATCCAATTCTGTCATTATTTATCATCATCAAATTTTTCCAAACCCATATTGTAGTTTTTTTTTTTTTTTTTTGTATTGTATTGTTTTTTTAGAGCTTGAGCATGATTTGATAATGACACAATTAAAACATTTTGGTGAAGTATTTATTTAAGCTTCACTGAAACCAGCCAGAGAACTGCAGTGTTTTTGAGCTTTTTGGGCTACAGAAAATGCAAGAATTGTTGAGGTTATTCTTTGAACAGATTTACTTCTTCAATTCTTGTTACTCTGAGAACACTGCAGCTCCAGGCTGATGTGCTAATGCTAGTGCCAAGATTAAACTGGCATTGCCAAGTGAAACAATGACCTGGTGCTTTTCAGTGTGCCATATGCTGCTTTTTGGAAGTGATTTTTTTTTTTTTTTTTTTTTTTGGCTTTTCCTAATGCCAGGCCCATAGTACTGATCATTGCAGTGGCTTTAGTTGCAGAGACTAACATGCCCTAGGACTGAAAAAAAAAAAAAAAAACTGACTAAAGAAGAGTATTGTTAATTCCTGAGCCCTAGCATCATGGATAAATAGTACAATCCTAACCTTTTATCAGAAGCAAATGAGCATAAAAATGTATTACTGTTTATTTCATTTAACAGTGGTGTTGATTCACTGATTGGGGTTTAGCATGAGAAAGGGAAACGGTTAGTTTTTCTAACCCTGTGTTCGTAACCCTAAAAGAATTTATCACATATTTACTGTGGGTGAAAAGGTTAAAGACTTCACCTCTATGAAAAGATGCAGATAAGATTATGCAGCCTTGATATGTATTGTACCATGTCACTCCTTGTACTTTGCTTAATCTTAGCTATAAAGACCTGTTTTGTAAGAGCAAACTTTGCTCAGGGTTATTTTTGATGTAGTATACAACTAATTTCTTATTAATTCTTTAAGAGCGTTTTTGCCGAAAACGTATCAGAGATCCATCACATGCCAATTAAGAATGATTCAATAATTCCAGTGTACCATTTTGGTAGCAAACCAGTGGTAAGTTTGCTGTAATAATAATAATAGTTTTGCTCAGCTACAATGGGAGGCCAACTTTTTGAGAGATTTTTAGAAATTAAAGATTTTTTTTTTTTTTTTTTTTTTTTTAAGTAGATGTGGTTTTGTTGTTGTTGTTGTTTGATTTTTGTGGCATTCCTCTCCATAAAAAAAATCCAAAATCAAACTTTCCAACTTGTATTCAGCTTATAGAGGTTCCTAGAGGAAGGTGCTTAGTAAAGAATGTTGAGTGAATGTTGGTGTATTAGTGTGCTGGTTTGCAGCGTGTTGTAGATTGCAGTGTATTTTAATTATCACAGTTATGATTTGTTGTATTGGTTCTCATTTATCCTTCTGTTCCTGCAGGACAACAGTTTTGAACAGTTCATCATCAACTACTGCAATGAGAAACTCCAGCAAATCTTCATCGAGCTTACTCTCCGCGAAGAGCAGGAGGAGTATGTCCGTGAGGTATGCGACAAACTTTCCATTAAGACTTGTAAGAAATAGGGCTTGTCGATATGTTGTTTGTATATGTTCGATTATATTTCTATGGTTATCATTGTCAATCATCACATTTTCGGATTCAGTCCTGCTTTTAAATATGGTAGTCAATCCAGAACTTTGCAGTGAGCATGAAAAATAACTAAAATTTTGAATGGGTTATTAACAAACCGAGCAGAGTGCTCTTATTAAAATGGCTGAACCAAAAACATACTGTAGGATTGTGGGATATTGTAGGCAATCAATGGTGCATCCATGCTGCTTTCAAAGACCAACCTGATAATAATAATAATAATAACTAGATTAAAAAGTTCGTCGAGACAAACTTTAAGTTGGCTTGAGAAAGCCGGACCAGAAAGTTTGAAGAAGTTTAAAATAGTTTGGAGTTTAAAGTAGTTTGAAATTTAAATTAGTTTAAAGTTTAAATTAGTTTAAAGTTTAAAGTAGTTTAAAGTTTAAATTAGTTTGAAGTTTAAATTAGCTTAAGGTTTTAATTAGTTTAAAGTTTAATTTAGTTTAAAGTTTAAATTAGTTTGAAGTTTAAATTAGCTTAAAGTTTAATTTAGTTTAAAGTAGTTTAAAGTTAAAAAGTTGTTGGGGGTTTTCTAGTGAGTTGCTAAGGTGTTCTGGGTGGTTGCTAGGCGGTTGCTAGGGTGTTCTGGGTGGTTGCTATGGTGTTGCTAGGCGGTTGCTAGGTTGTTCTGGGTGGTTGCTCTGGGTGGTTGCTATGCTGTTGTTAGGCGGTTGATAGGGTGTTTTGGTGGTTGCTATGGTGTTGCTAGGCGGTTGCTAAGATATTTTGGGTGGTTGCTAGGGTGTTGCTAGGCGGTTGCTAGGGTGTTCTGGGTGGTTGCTATGCTGTTGCTAGGTGGTTGCTAGGGTATTCTGGTTGGTTGCTAGGGTGTTCTGGGTGGTTGCTAGGCGGTTGCTAGGGTGTTCTGGGTGGTTGCTATGGTGTTGCTAGGCGGTTGCTAGGGTATTCTGGGTGGTTGCTAGGCGGTTGCTAGGGTGTTCTGGGTGGTTGCTATGGTGTTGCTAGGCGGTTGCTAAGGTATTCTGGGTGGTTGCTAGGCGGTTGCTAGGGTGTTCTGGGCGGTTGCTATGGTGTTACTAGGTGGTAGGTAGTTGTCACAGATGGTTACTATGGAGTTTTTATAGAGTTATTAGAATGATTTAGCACTTAACCAATCACTATTAGCATGTAGCTATTCACTGCTAGCATGTGTAGCATGTTGGAAGTGCTGTTTGCTAGCATGAGTCAAAAGAGCCAAACCTCATCTCTATACGATGTTCTGATACAGAGATATAGGTCTTGCAAAACGGTTGCTATGGTACTCAAGTTTGGTTGCTATGGAGTTGCTTGGGAGCTGGGAGCTTTAAACGTAAGAAGTTTAAAGTGGTTTGAAGTTTAAAGTAGTTTACAGTAGTTTGAAGTTTATGACAGATAGATAGATAAATAAGTTAGATAGATACACACACACACACACACACACACACACACACACACACTAACTCGCTCACACACTCACTCAGACACACACATGCACACTCAAGAGTTTATGAGTTTAGAGTTTATAAGTGTATAAATTGAGTTTATAAGTGTATGAGTTTGAGTTTTGAGTTTATAAGTTAAATGAGTTTGAGTTCAGAGTTTATTAATTTGAGTTTAAGAGTTCATAAGTCTATGAATTCATGAGTTTATAAGTTAATCAGTTTATAAGTGTATGAGTTTAGAGTTTATTAGTTTAAATGAGTCTCAATGGCTCATATAGTATATAGAACGGCAGTTTGGTTTAGTCTTCAAGGTGTTTAGATTTAAATTTTTGTCGGTTGGTGAGTTTGAATCTGGATTTGAATTTTTTAGAACTCCCCAATGTAAGTCAATGGGAGTTTTTCCGAGTTTTGATCGTCATTTTTAGGAAAACCGTAAGTCCGATCAGTCTGAAAAGATATAGCAACTAACTTCAGATCAGTTTGAGTGTCTGAGCCGAGTTTGGAGTATGTAGAGTTAAAGCTCTAGGACGAGTTTGAGTCAACAGTTTTTCACAGAAGAATAATAATAATATTAAGTTTAAATAGGATTTCAGTAAGTTGGCTCTCTCAAGCCAACTTAATAATAATAATTCGTTACATTTATATAGCGCTTTTTCTGAGACCTCAAAGCGCTTTACATAGAAGGGGGGAATCTCCTCAACCACCACCAATGTGCAGCATCCACTTGGATGATGCGACGGCAGCCATATTGCGCCAGAACGCCCACCACACACCAGCTTACTGGTGGAGAGGAGACAGAGTGATGAAGCCAATCAGTATATGAGGATGATTAGGAGGCCATGATGGACAGAGGCCAAGGGGCAAATTTGGCCAGGATGCCGGGGTTACACCCCTACTCTTTTTCGAAGGATATCCTGGGATTTTTAATGACCACAGAGAGTCAGGACCTCGGTTTAACGTCTCATCCGAAGGACGGTGCTCTTTTGGCAGTATAGTGTCCCCGTCACTATACTGGGGCATTAGGACCCACACAGACCACAGGGTGAGCACCCCCTGCTGGCCTCACTAACACCTCTTCCAGCAGCGACCTGGTTTTTCCCAGGAGGTCTCCCATCCAGGTACTAACCAGGCTCAGCCCTGCTTAGCTTCAGTGGGCAACCAGTCTTGGGCTACAGGGTGATATGGCTGCTATATTTTCCTCAGGCTTTTTGTCTGATGAAATGAAATGTTACATTAACATTGAGTTTGAATGTTCCTTGATGATCTCCTACTTCCCTATACTGCTTGAAAAGGCAGCATTCCCGATTTTCGATACATCCATACTGTTTACTTAATATTTAATAAAATAGGTGGTATACAGAGTTTATTGCACAGTACTAATTACACAGTCCTTTTGTGCTGTGATTGTGGGGACGGAAACAATCCCTCACTCCAGTCAGGGTAAACACAATTGTCCCTGAAGAGCTTGGAGCTCTGTTTGCTTTCAGAACTCTTGAGTATGTGCCCTGACGCTGCCGTGACCCCTGCACTGTGATATTACACTCTTTGGCTTCACTCCAGTAGAGTGCATGGGAAAATACCACTGCTCTGGAGACTGAGGAGGGATGCAGGGGTCTAGGGACCAGTCTGCCCCGATCCACATTCCACATTCCTCATTCGTGAACCCTCCTCCCGCTTGCATCTACCTCCTAGTTTGAGGAGCTTTCACACAGTCCAATTAGCTCACAGCTATTTTCCAGCTTGTTAATCCAGTGTGGCCTTCATTGGCTCTGATTTTATGTTTAAATCTATGGCCGATTCCATAGTTCTGTTATGGGACATATACATTTACACTCCAGACCCTAAATATCATAGTTAAAGGGATAGTTCAGGATTTTAGACATGAATCTCTATAGCTTCTCCATAAGCAGTGTGGTGCATTGACCATGACTTACCCCCGACAGCGTCCTGTGAGCCGAGCTCCGGTCCAGTTTTGGTCAAGATGAAATTAGTCCGGCAAGTTTGCTGGGGTCACGGCAATAAAGCTTTTTTCTTCTCAAATCAATATGTGTTCAAAAGAGTGATATATTTGCAGCACAAAACCGCTGTCTATGGAGAGGTCAGACCTCGTAATGGCTTGGCACTATTTTCTTCCCCGTCATATCACTGCGCGCTGCCGCTACCTACAGCCAGCTGGGAGCCGCGCACGTGTCACTTTGTTTACAGCTCGTAAAGAGAACGATAACATGTCTGACTACAGCAGCGACGATGACAACATTGACTTCGACACACAGCCAAAAGGATATCTTTACGAACCTGAATACACAGATGACGAGTTACGCCAGATGGAGTTAGAAAGGACAGAAAGAGAGAGGATGGACAGAGAAGTTGAACAAGTTGAAGCTGGAGCCACAGCTGCTGCAGTAGCTATGTTAGCTCGTTCGTGTAGCTGTTCTGAGCACGTAAACACTGCTGTAAACACTGCCGAACAACTGAAAAAGTGGTGTGCGCCTGCGCAGCTCGCAGCTGGCTGTAGGTAGCGGCAGCGCGCAGTGATATGACAGGGGAGAAAATAGTGCCAAGCCATTACGAGGTCTGACCTCTCCATAGACAACGTTTTAGTGACGCAAATATATCACTCTTTTGAACACATATTGATTTGAGAAGAAAAAAGCTTTATTGCCGTGACCCCAGCAATCTTGCCGGACTAATTTCATCTTGACCAAAACTGGACCGGAGCTCGGCTCACAGGACGCTGTCGGGGGTAAGTCATGGTCAATGCACCACACTGCTTATGGGGAAGCTATAGAGATTCATGTCTAAAATCCTGAACTATCCCTTTAAGTCACCTTAATTTATATAGAGATTGTTTCAAAACAGCTTTACAGTGATAAACAGGAAAATAATGGGGGGGGGGGATAAACCTTGGGATAAACCAGGCCCAGTCGGGGGACTAGTTCTCTGGCCAGACTAACAAACATTTCTTACAACAGAAAGAAAGAGTCATGAAATATAACAACATGGACATCAAGCCAATGTATTGGCTTAAACTACATGGCTGAACTGCATACCATCATAGAGATCATTGTTGTGTTTTTGACAGTTTTGTTGGCAATTAATTGGCATAAATAACTTTTGATTTTAGCTTTTTTTTCATCTCTCTTCAGTGTAAGTCATTTATCTACAATTAACTACATTATTTTATTTTCAAGCTTTGTAAACAAACATTCCAAATGTATAATAGAATAGCTGAATAATTCATGGTACTTATTTATTTGTTTAATGTCAACTGTATGTATTATTAATATTAATAAGACTATTTTATTCATGTTAATTATTAATGTTGTTGTTGTTGTTGTTGTCATTCACTTTAATAACCTATTCATTTAGTTATCTTAAATTAGACATTAATTAATTTGCAATTAAATCAAATCATTGCTTTTAGACAGTTGAGAAATAATCGTGACAGGATTACTCCTTTGTGTATTGGATATGTGTTGTTTACCTGTTCAAGTATAGCTTGTCTGTATCTTTCCTAAACCAATCAGGTTTGACTGTTGACAACAGGATTTAGCTTAAGTTGGCGTTCTAGGAATATTTCTCTTTAGAAAGTTAAAACTGATGACTATTTTTGTCTACAGGGTATTGAGTGGACCAACATTGAGTATTTCAACAACGCCATCATATGTGACCTCATCGAGAATGTGAGTGTTTCTGACAGTAGTTTTACAAATATTGCAAACCACCATCTGAGACAATTGTGTCTTTGTTACTGTAATCCTAAGTATCTCTTCATTATAGACCTCATGAAAAATACTTGCAGAAACTGCATACACCTTATTTTGCAACACGGAATTAAGCTATTTTCTGTGAATGTATGAGACTTCCGATGTATTAGCCGCAATGAGTAAATAACTTGCCGTGTATTTACAGTTTATAAAAGGTTCATTTTTTTCAGTTTTAAGTAGGAGACTAGCATAAAGATGGTCTCAAAGCTTACAGACATGGTTTAAATCCCACTAATTTACAAAGTACAGTATAGATTTATTTAATGTGATGACCATAATTTGTTTTCAGAACAAGAATGGGATTTTAGCCATGTTGGATGAGGAGTGTTTGAGGCCAGGCACAGTGACAGATGAGACATTCCTGGACAAGCTGAACACTGTGTGCGCTGAACACCAGCATTTTGAGAGCAGACGGAGCAAAAACTCCAAATTCCTCACAGACCACAGCCTGCCACACAACTGCTTCCGCATCCAGCACTATGCTGGAAAGGTGAGGTCATAAACAGCTTCCCTATTTCTCAACTCCCTCAAGCTCTCACTCTCTTTTTTTCTTAGTTTTGCATGCAAGGCCATGGAAAACATGCATCATATGCTCACAATACCTTTTTACATAAAATGTTGTATATTAAGCTTTTGAAACAAAGACATGATTGCCACATGCTGTGTGACCCACCTATGATTTATGACGTGAATATAATGAACTTTGAACCTTTTAATAGCATTCTTCTGCTAAATTGTGGAGAAGATCTCTTATTTGACAATGTTGACATCACTGCTTGCAGGTTAAATGGTTTTCTTAAAGTAACAGCTGTTCGGTATAACCCACATCCAACAGTCTGTGGAGTTGCAATGATGGTTTTAAATTTTAATATCTAGATCTACAAAAGCAATCATCCATCCCAAAATTGGCCACAGTGTAAAACATGCCCTTTATACATGCAAAGTTTGGTGAGTGTTCATCATAGAGATAAAAAGTTATAGCTGTTCAAAGTGAGGAAAACCAGTAATGATGATGGGAGGAGCCAGAGGGTTCCAGCATACACAAATCTGAGTTTACTTGGACAAATATTTTTTTAACCCACATTGTGTGTTTTTAGAAAAAAAGCACATTGTAAAGATCTGAGAAGTGAAGAAGAGTTATTTAATATAGTATTCTGTATACACAGGTGCTGTATCAGGCGGAAGGATTTGTGGATAAAAACAATGACCTCCTCTACAGAGATTTATCCCAGGCCATGTACAAAGCCAATCACAGCCTGATGAAGCTTCTCTTTCCTGAGGGAAATCCAGCTAAAGTGAACCTTAAGCGGCCCCCCACAGCTGGATTCCAGTTTAAAGCCTCAGTGGGAACGCTCATGAAGAACCTGCTGACCAAGAACCCCAACTATATCAGGTAACAATCACAAACCTGACACTGACGTTATGATGACATAACCGTAATGGAACATTAAATTGCATTGTTTTTTATGGATTATCATTTTAATTAAACAGCAATGTAAGCTTAAAACAAATAATAAAAAATATATATATATATATATATATATATATATATTTATTTTTTTATACACGGTTTATGTTCAAATGTTTATAATTTGCTCGTTTTGTCTTACCAGTGCACACATTCAGTAGATTTTAAACCATTCCAGTGCTAAAAGAGGCAGAAGAGATTTTTTTTTTTTTTTTTTTTTTTTTTTTTTTGCTGAAATAAAGTTAAATAAAGGGTTTCTGAAGATTCACCCAATAATTTGTTGAGAATATTTATTTATTTATGTCTGTGTTGTTCAGGTGCATCAAACCCAATGACAAGAAAGCAGCCCACATTTTCACAGACTCACTAGTGTGTCACCAGGTGCGCTACTTGGGTCTGATGGAGAATGTACGTGTAAGAAGGGCTGGTTATGCTTTCCGCCAGGCCTATGAGTCTTGCCTGGAGCGGTACAAGATGCTCTGTAAGCAGACCTGGCCCCACTGGAGGGGCCCAGCCAGGTTAGACCCCCACTGATCAAGAATGTCATACAGGTCTTTTGTGGGGTTGTTTTTTTTTTTTTTTTTTAAAGAACTCTTCATCAGGCTTTAATGTTTTTTCTGAACATGCTTTTCAGCTGATGTCATTATATTGTCATCACATTTGAGATTTAAGATCTTTCAATGGCTGTACCTCTATCTGCATGACCTTTTTATTCATTTGTAGATATTTAAACATGCTGTCTCTTGTTTTAAATCTCCCTTCATACTTTGTAATGTTTAACGATTACCTTAACTTCGCCTGGCTACAGAAAATAAGTCCTCTTTCAAATGTACTTGTATCTGATGGCAAACATGCCAGGACAGAATTGGCCCTCATAACTGTCACTTCTAGACACTGAGTCATTTCACTGAATTGTCTGATAGGAGAATCTAGTGTTCATGGAGATTTGGACTTGCACATCTTATCATGTTATCTTTCATTGGAATGTTATCATCATCTCAATGCCGACTGTGGCTAGACTATGTTTTACTTTTCATTCAGATCACTCAGACACTGTTTATCTCTAACATGGTGCATGTTTCTGTGCTAAATCATACGGTGCACCTTTACTTTGTTTTGTCTCCTTGCTTCATTATTATTATTATTTTTTATTTTTTTATTTTTTTGTTTAACAGAAACTGTTCAGTGATGTCCCCAATGGGGTCCCAAAGTCTGAGACTACATTGAAAATCTTTTTTTTAAAACCTGGAAATAAATATCAAAGTCTTTTGTAAAAAGTAAACCAAAGTTATGATGTAAATGATGAAAAAAAGATTCTGCACTATTTGTGATCTTGATTGTGTAGATCTGGTAAAGCGTTGCACTAGCAATGCCAAGGGAGTGGGTTTGGTTTGCAAAGAATGAGCATATTGGCAAAATGTAATTCAAAGTTGCTTTGTATAAAAGCATCTTACAAAAGTATAAAAGAAATAATACCAAATATGAGAAATTCAGGGACATTTTTACTCAAATTGTTAGAATTAAAATGCAGTTTAGTTTCAGACATTTGGATCCCACACATATATGCTTTTTGTGAATATATTGGTTGACTGACAGTTGGTGGCCTATTTATTATCAGGGAGGGTGTCCAGGTTCTCCTGACAGGTCTGCAGGTTCATGCAGAGGAGTTTGCCTATGGTCGTTCGAAGATCTTCATCAGAAACCCCAGAACGGTGAGTGAGTTACTACTAAGTTCATTGAGTGTGATTTTGAATCAGTTACACAGAAGATGGCTCTAGCCAGGAGAATATATCATTTGGCTCTATTCCACTTCCAAGGCTTGGATTTGCACAATTGATACGTATGATCTCTCAAGGTTTTTTAAAGCTTCTCAAACAGGAAGTCATGTTCTTTCAGGCTTCTCTCATATAATTAGTAGCAATTGCCCTCATGAAAGAAACGCAAACAGGCATTCACACACATGGTTTCACTTAGCCCCCCCCCCCCCCCCCCCCCCCTCCACTGTTTGGCCATTTGGGAAATGAGACTTAAGCTGAGAAACTCCAGAGGAGCCCATGAAAACCCTGCACTTGAAGCCTTGGGTGTCAGTCACCGATCTAGCAGTACAGAGCATTTATCTTCTCCTTGTCCATTCCTCCTGCATAATCTCCCATCTCCAGATTTTCATTCAATGCCAGTGGAGTTAAAGATCATGTTTGACCTCTAGGGTAGACAATAGTCTAGTCATCATTCACCTCTTTTCCACCAAAATGAATCGGTGCACGGAGAAGTGACCTGCAAACTCAAACTCACCTGTATTTCCAAATCCAGTCATTTCAATAGGACTTTGCATGATCGGGAGTTCCACATTAGGGAGAAAGGTTCCCCATTCAGATTTAGCTCATGTTCAAGATAGTCAAGTGAATTTACTGTGTTGACCAACATAAAGCTGCTTGGTTTGAAAGTAGCTTCTGCGTGAGCTGTGCTTTATATATAGCTACACTATTGACAGACAAAGGACCTGTTTTTCCCACAAAATCTTGTCAAATGGTCCTTGTTTTGAGAACCTTTTTTAACCAAGATGTTTTTATTACAATGGGAGCGATCTAGTTTTGTTTGGCATTGTTACTGTTAACCTTTGTTTCTGTTTCAAGAAACCCAGCAGCTTTAAATTAAGTCAAGTCACCTTTATTTATATAGAGCTTTATACAATACAAATTGTTTCAAAGCAGCTTTACAGTGATAGTAGGAAAATAATTAAATGATGCATACAGTTCATTTCATCTTTACAAGAAAACAGTGTTATTGTTTAGTTGAAGTCAGTTCAGTGTTGATTCAGTTCTGTTTGTAAAGATCATCAATTATTAAATTAGTTAATTTCATTTATAAAGCAGTTCTGCAGAAAGACATTGATGTCATTGTCCTGCTCAGTTTAGTTCTCATCCAATAGTGTCAGTACAGTCACATCAATAATATTGTTGAATATTAAGTTTCCCCAACTAAGCAAGCAAGAGGCGACAGTGGCAAGGATCTCAATCTCCATCCGGTTACAGAATGGTGAAGAAAAAACCTTAGGAGAATCCAGGTTCAGTCAGGGGACCAGTTATCCTCTGGCCAAACAAAGCAACATGGTCTGGTTTAATTCCAGGCTACATCACTAGTCATGGATCAGAATGTGGATTAGTATCATTCAAAATATTTCATCCAGTTCCTTCTGCTTGAAGATCGGATTCATCACGCCGTTATGGAGACGAAGCTGGCCATCAGGGTTTGTCCAGAGAACTTTTCTGGTTATCGTGGTCTTTGCTGAGGATCTGTGCCGATGGCTGTCTGTTAGACAAGGTCTTCGCTGGTAGAGCCCGACCGATATATCGGCGGGCCGATATTATCGGCCGATATTAGGCATTTTCCTAACTATCGGTATCGGCATTTATAACGGCCGATAAATTAATATTTAAAAAAATGCAGCGTGCAGTGATTTATGTAAGGATGGCGCTGCCAATAAAGCACCTAAAAGCTGTTACAAAGAACTGGCAAAAGTGGCAAAAAAATAACAGCGCGTCTGGTGTAGACACAGTGTTAAGCTCATTCTGCTATGTTACAACATCAAGCAATATTCCAATACTTTATGTAATTATAACACTTTATATAGGGCCATTTTGCATTAAAAGTAGCCAGATGGAGAGTGACACGTTCAGAATTAATACACTTTTAGTAAACTACAGAACAGCGCAAGCGGGAAGCGGCGCACCTCACGCCGGCAGAGAACGCGTCCGAGAACGGACACTGTTAGTGATATAAAACGCACACACACAGGTCTGTTAAATTAAGCAATACTTTTAAGGTAGTCTAATATTTTTCTGACTAACAAAATTACTGACACAGTAAAGGGTAGATTTAAATAAAGAAAAACGAAATTTAAATAAAGAAAAACGAAATATAAATTTCGTTTAATTTCTTTATTTAAATTTCGTTTAATTTCTTTATTTAAATTTCGTTTAATTTCTTTATTTAAATTTCGTTTAATTTCTTTATTTAAATTTCGTTTAATTTCTTTATTTAAATAAAGAAATTAAACGAAATTTAAATAAAGAAAAACGGAATTTAAATAAAGAAAAACGGAATTTAAATAAAGAAATTAAACGAAATTTAAATAAAGAAATTAAACGAAATTTAAATAAAGAAATTAAACGAAATTTAAATAAAGAAATTAAACGAGATTAATTTAGATTGATCATAACGGGTAAAAAGGCTAATACATTTTGTTTCTATTATTCTATTTTCCACAATGTCAAAGCAACACAGCTTAATCCAAAACACAAGCTCAGACATGCACTTCCTCCATACAAACTCCGCTGTTCTGCGCTCTTGCCAGAGAAGACTCCCGTTGCTGGAACACTTGCGCGTCAGTTCTGTTTCTAGCATGCATGCGTTTTCCGCGTGGCTCGAGCCGCGCCTGAGAGACGCGTGTCTCACGCAGGCAGTGTGCAAACTCCAACCTGTTAACATGGGAGCCGAAATAAAAACGGCCATGCCACGCAGTCAGTGTGTCGCCGGCCTTATTCAAGCGCGAATGAGAACCGTTTCGCGGGGGATCCCAGATGTAAAAAAAACAAAACAACAACAACAACAAATATTCGAATGTCAAATTTTCAAATCGAATACCAACCCACCGAATGAATATTCGAATATTCGGGTACAGCCCTAGTTTCACGTTTAGTACATTTTGCTTACTACTTATTTAAAATAGTATAAAACTACTGTACATATGTAATTATAAACGTTTTCATTATAATATTATTAATTTTACTTTACTAAAAAGATCTGAGCTCTTCCTCCACTGGTAGATATTAGAGAAATTAAGATTAAAAATAGAAGAGTATTTATAATATAATATAATATAATATGCTATATATTATATTATAATATAATATAAAATATTACAGCTCAAATTCTCATTCTATCATTCACCCTGCCTCCATTACATATCTTTGTCACACAAGTGTTTAATCACCACATTTGAGTTATCATTGCAAAACGTTTATATACTGTATTTATTCTGTTTATACTGTTTTTCTATATACAGTACCCATCAAAAGTTTGTACACACCAATTGGAAAGTGTGTCCAAACTTACTGTACTATAATACACATAAATAATATTGCTACTGTATTATAATATACACATAAATAATATCGGCCGATATATCGGTATCTGGCTTTTTTTTATCGGTATCGGCATCGGCGCCCAAAAATCCATATCGGTCGGGCTCTATTCGCTGGGGATTGGCTAGTTGGCATGGCCTCTGCTGACATATAGGGCTGCATTGTCGTCGTGTCTAGGTGCAGGTCCACCATCTGTATCCGGCTGACTATGTAACCATGGGAGAAGGATGAGACAGGTAGACTAATATTAGCATAGATTGGATGTTGTGAGAAGTGTTCCCGGTTACGTTTGATCTACTTTATGCAGCCTAATAATCCTTTAATGGATTTGAATATATAGAAATGTGATGGTGTGTTATGTGTATGCTAGGTTAATGAGACATGGTTTAATCTAGATTTAGACTGACAGAGAGTGTGTCTGCCTCTCAAACAATGCTAGGAAGACTGTTCCAGAGTTTGGGCACTACATAGGAAAAGGATCTACCATCCGCAGTCTTTTTAGATTTTGGACTAAAAACTACAATAGAGCTTGCTGAAGTACTGAGGAGCTATACCATTTAGATCTTTATAAGTATTTAGCATGATTAAAGTACGGAGCCAATGCAGTGTGGAAGAACAGAACTGGGCTAATATGGTCGTACTTCCTGGTTCTAGCAAGAACTCTAGCTTAGGGGTGTGCGATATCACCATTTTTGATTGTGAACGATTAAAATGTCTCCATTATCTGCTTTTAAAGAAATATCGTGTTACAGTGCAAAATCTATCAGTTGCAGTTCTGGCGCCTCTGTCCCATCCTACTGTACAACTCGACATACATTAACATAATGTTAACGCAGAGGTAGGGTTACGCTCATGTGACATTGCAGTTATTCACAATCACGAAAGTTTATTATTTGCATACTTTTTAAAGCCTTTCCGGTTAAACAATTTATTCGGGCACTTGTTCTGACATGCGCTTTTCTGAGCGTGTACACCCAAAGCTTGCGCACACTAAAACCCTGTCAAACAGCGCTTGAGTAACAATCGAAGTAATCTTTCGAGTCTTAAAGGACAACTCCAGTCAATTTTAACATTGAGCTCATTTTTTGTCAATTTGGAGTGCTGTCAGTACAGAGAACAACGACAAAAATCGGTGTTGCCTACACCGTGTTATCCTCTTTTTAAAATGTGCACCCTGTTGACTTAAATGGGGCAAGTTTTAAACCTGCTTTTAGCCTCTTAACATCCTTGATGTGTCATTACAAGTGCCCAGCCATTGTGAGTGATTCCTTCAGAGTGAACGCGGTGAATCTGACTGCAGTAGATGTGAAAGATATGAATAAAAATTGTTATTTCAGCCAGCGCACATACCTGTATTTTCTTCCTTTTTTCGGTCGAAGTCCACAGTAGTCGATTGACGAGTTCACGCGCGTGATAACCTATGCACCTATAACCTTTTACATTTGTTTTTTTCAATTTCTTACTTGTATGCTACTGTTAAATACACCTATGTGAAAAAATAAAGTACTGTTTATTTCTTTTGTGTATTATATTATATTGTATATGTAATGTGCATCTTTGTCCTTATTTTTAAATATAAAGATAAAATAATGAAATAAAGATTTTCATCTTCGCCCCACCCTTACTTTGGCCTAAATGGTCTTTCATTCTTTTTTCTTTTCGATTTTGTTACCTTGTGAGGCTACATTTTTAAAACAGGGAAATTAGTATTGCTGTGCTGCTCAGTCACATGCATAATAGTAAAACCAACATGAAAAAAAAATCATAGAATCGTGATCTCTTTTTTTTTTCTGAAAAACAATCGTGATATGATTTTTTTGCCATATCGCCCCACCTACTCTAGCTGCAGCATTTTGGACCAGCTGGAGTCTTTTTTTATTAAGCATGCAGGGAAACCACCCAGTAAAGCTTTACAATAATCTAGCCTTGAGGTCATGACTGCATGAACTAACTTTTCTGCATCTGACATTGAGAGCTTATGTCATTAATTTATATACTGTGTATATAAATATATTGTGTGTGTGTGTGTATATATATGTATGTATGTATGTATGTATGTATGTATGTATGTATATGTGTATGTATGTATATATATATATGTATATATATATATATATATATATATATATATATATATATATATATATATATATACAGCCGTGCTCAGAGTTTTTCTCCAAAACACGTTGGCCACAATTATTCATACCCGTAGAATTTTTTATGAGTAAAATATCTCTGAAGTATATTCCCATTAATATTTACCTTTTTTAGCACACCAGGGTGACGAGGAACATGAAATTGTCCAGCTATGACTTCTTGTTTTACAGGAGTTTAAATATGAGGAAGCACAAAGGCCAGATTCCCTTGAATCATCCATCACAATGAATAAAACCAAAGAATATAGTTTTGATTTGCAGCAAAAGATTGTTGAGCATCACAAAATAGATAGTGGCTGTAAGAAAATAGCTAAAGAATTGAAAATCCCCATTTTGACCATCAGGGCAATAATTAAGAAGTTATAATCAACTAAAGATGTTACGAATCTGCCAGGAAGAGGATGTGTGTCTATATTTTCTTAATGGACAGTGAAGATGAAAGTTTAAGTGGCCAAAGACTCTTCAATAATCACAGATGGAGAATTGCAGAGATTAGTTGAGTCTTGGGGGTCAGAAAGCCTAAAAAAAAATATCAAACAACCCCTACATCCCCACATGCTGTTTGGGAGGTTTTCAAGAAAAATGCTCCTCGCTCATCCAAGAACAAACTCCAGCATATTCAGTTGTCAGACACGACTGGAACTTCAAACGGCACAGGGATCTGTGGTCAGATGAAACTAAAAAAAGAGCTTTTTGGCAGCAAACACGCTAGATGGGTTTGGTGCACACAAGGATAAAAAGTACCCCATGTGTACAATTTAATATACCATTGGATCTTTAATGTTGTGGGCATATTTTTCTGCTGGAGGTCCTGGACTTCTTATTCAGATACATGGCATCGTGGATTCTATAAAATATCAACAGATAAAAAATCAAAACCTGACGCCTTCTGCTAGAAATCTTATAATGGGCCGTGGTTGGATCTTCCATCAGGACAACGATCCAAAACAAACATCAAAATCAACACAAAAATGTGTTAGGGAGCACAAAATGAAGCTTCTGCCATGACCATCCCAGTTCACTGACCTGATGAGTGGAGTGAACTGAAGAGAAGAAGCACCAACATGGATCTGGGAATCTGAAGGATCTGGAGAGATTCTGTATGGAGGAATGGTCTCTGATCTCTTGTCAGTTGTTACCCAAACTCATCAGGCATTATAGAAGAAGACTCAGAGCAGTTATCTTGGCAAAAGGAGATTGCAAAAAGGTATTTAATAAAAGGGTATGAATAATTGTGTCCAACGTGTTTTGGAGAAAAACATTTATTTTATAATGTGATTTCCCCTTTATATATATATATATATATATATATATAGATAGATAGATAGATAGATAGATAGATAGATAGATAGATGGAAAAAAATGTTTTACAAACAATAGAAATGTGGCTTTCAAATGAAAGATTGCTATCAAATAACACACCCTGGTTCAACGGTCCTAGTACTGAGCCTTGCAGTACACCATACTGAACTTGTGGTTAATATACCTCTTCATTTACTGCTACAAATTGATAACAGCCAGATAAGTATGATTTGAACTATGCTAATGCAATTCCACTAATGGCAACAATTTTTTTTTTTTTTTTTTTTTTTTTTTATTGACTCTTACAATTGGCCTCATTGAAGAAAAAACAGTGAAGGTGGGAAAGGTTTGGCCGACTATGTTAATAACTACTTAAGTAGAGGATGCTGGTCCCACAATGGCTGGAATTTATTTTGCTGGTCTTGGCCATCATCGTGTGGTCTAACAAATGTTCTCTCCATCAACTCTCACTGTCTTATCTTTGGGAATGTGATCATTTATATCTTAGTTTTGCTCACATTGCGTACAAATCTGATTTGTTTTTTTCAAATCCGATCTTGTTCAAATCTGAGGCTGACTGTCTGTGCTGTCATTTTGCAAGGGATAAAAGTGTTTATCTACATCAGTTGCTATAATGACATCAGCTCTTTCATACTCAGCTGTTGGCATTGAGCTGATGTCATTACTATAGCTGAGTATGAAAGAGATAATGATGAATGTTTTTTTTTTCCTTGGCACATGTCCATCATGACATATCTGTGCAGTGCTGATATGCATCAGCAATGAAATAAGTTTTACACATTCATGCATATGTTGTGTTTGAAACTGCTCATTCAGCTCTGTCATTCACTGCTGAATATATAAGATGAGCCCCATGTTAGTGTGAACAAATTAAGAAAATGACTGTACTGCACCTGTCTGTGGTGTTAGTCACATTGCACCCCTAATGATAAAAAAAAAAAAAAGATTTGTTTTTCCAAAATATTTATGTGATTTTTGTCAGGTTTGCAAAAATCTGATTTTATTTTTTTATTTTCTTGTGTTTTTTGTTTTGTGTATTGCTTTTTGTTTTGTCTTTTATTTTGTTTTCCTGAGTCACATATTCCAAAAATCAAAATATCTGATTTTTCCTGCCTGCCTAAAATGCCTCTAATCTATTCTTTATTTTGATACTGATATATTTTTTCTTCAGCTTTTCTTCTTGGAAGAAAAGAGAAGGCAGTGCCTAGAGGACTTGGCAGCACTCATCCAGAAGATCTACCGTGGCTGGAAGTGCCGCACTCACTTTCTTCTGATGAAGAAGAGCCAGGTGGTGGTCTCCGCCTGGTACCGAAGATTTGCGGTGCGCTTCTTTTCCTACACTTTTCATAGAAAACATTGATTGTGTTCAATATGATTCATTGTTTCACAGGAATCAGAGGCAGATTTTTTTTATCTCAAGATTGCTGTTGGTTGTTTTTTGATTGCAGCAACAAAAGAAGTATCAGAACATCAGGTGCTCTGCCTTAGTGGTTCAGTCATTCATCCGTGGATGGAAGGTAGGTTTCTGGTACACTGAATTTCATTTCCTTTAGCAAACAAAGGCCACATTCACCTTGCAGCAGAATACTGTTGTCAGTCTAGTATTTGAGTCCTTAATACAGTTACGTTGTTTGTCACGTCATGCAGTGCAAGAGAGATGCTCTGCGATGAACAAACACATATCTACAATGTGTTGCGGGTTTTGTCTGTGGTTTAGCTTTCAGTAACTTACAGCGATGGAGATATGAGCTGTGTATCATCTGAAGGTTTTAGATCCAGTTACTAGAGCTGCTACCGTCAGTTTTTTGTTCTGCGCAACTCAAATGCTTCGCTCTCCACCCAAATATAAAAACTGCTGTCAGTTAATGAAGATTTGATAGATGACCTTCTCATTTTTATGGACTTCGCCATCTTTAATATGATTTTTTTCACTGTCACTATGTTTACTAGTAAGAGAATACAGTCTTGATTCCTGTTGCACTTTTACTAGCTAACAGTCAGTATTCAAGATGCTACTGTAAGATGCTGTTTGATCGGGACATTTCAAGATTCACACCTATAAATAAATGCGGTTGTCAATCCCAAAAACTGACAGTGTGAATGTAGCCAACGGGTCTGTCACCACGATGTAACGGTAGCCCTTCTTTCACAGGCCCGGAAGCTTCTGCGTGAACTGAAACACAAGAAGCGGTGTGAACAGGCCGTCACGACTATTTCAGCTTTCTGGCATGGAACTCAGGTACTGAACTCAGTTTCTCTATGAATAACGAGGTGAAATGGTAAATTGTGGGGTTAGATTTTCAACACTGGAGCTTCTTGCCTTCTTTTTTTCTCTCTAGTCCTAATTCACTTCTGCTTTTGATGTGACTTACTCTTTTCAGTCACTCTTTCCTTGTCATATTTCTGACTTTAACCTTTGCCACCCTATCTCTGCTTCCACGTGGCCCTCCTCGGCCAACATCCGCAGGCTCGCTGGGAACTGCGGCGTCTTAAGGAAGAGGCACGGAATAAACACGCTGTGTCTGTCATTTGGGCAGCTTGGCTTGGAACTAAGGTATTTAACAAGCCTGCCAAATGAAGTCGTGTCCCATCCCGCCTCACCTCACTGTTAATGACATACCTTTTGTTTGCGTGTGACTAACTGTTTCATCATCTTGTTGGTAACGTCTTGTGGGAAACGATGGGGAAATACTAACATATTGTTAATTTGCTGACATTGAGTTGAAACATCTGTACCCAGAAAATGAAAACTGATGAATCCAAGTTGCATGTATGAATCTTATGTTCTTAAAACTAACCCTTTTTTCACCTTCTATATAAACCTTTATAACCCTGTAACAATATTGTTAAATGTTTTATCACTCCTTTATTTATTTGCATTTTGGAACTTGTGATGTGTTTCTCCTTTCATGTTTTGAAGATTTCAAAACTGTACTGAAAACTCTAAGAACTTAGGTCTCCTGCACTTTCTAGTAGCTGTTATCAAGCAATATGTTTTTCAAAAGTGACTGATGTCTGTCCTGGCTGGCCACGTGGTCTCTCACTTGTTGCAATAAAAAAAAAGACATGGGCCATATATGCTGATACAGATATAACTATTTACAATAATTTGAGCCCCTAAGGGTTCATTTAGACATTCCAATGTTACATTATTAGAACTGATAAGCAAGAATCAAGAAGTCCAAATACATTACTTCAGTTCAAATACAATGAAAATTTTACTGATTTACAAAACTGAATTTAAAACACACTTGTGTCTTTAGCTTCTGCTCTTAACACTTTTCCACCCTCTTTTCCTTCATTTTCAAAAAAAACAAAACAAAAAAACACCACTCTGGATAGGCTCGAAGAGAACTGCGGCACTTAAAGCATGAAGCTTGCAGTAAACAGGCCGTGTCTGTCATTTGGGCCTGCTGGCAAGGAACTAAGGTATTCACCACTATGTCTGTGTGGCATCCCATCATCCACTTAACCCATCTCACACCTTCATGTGTTCATGAGGTGGATCGGATCATGACCCATCTTCCCTGAGCTCATCCCATATTATTGTGCATGCCGATACATTCAGGAACCCACAGCATGAATCATACTTGCACTTTATTGTAGCTCATTGTAAGAAATTAGATGGAATGGCAGAGGATGGGAGCAGAAAGAGTATGGTCAACGGGTATTGGATTGGGGGTAGAACCGAATGCGATATTTTAAGCTTCTTTTCTCTGACTGCCGATGGATTAAAGCTCATTCCGACAGTCACCCTGCAGAGCGGGCCGATTCCCACGCAACAGGCTTGCATCACAGCCGGATGACCTCTGTCTTTACCAAATGCACCATTTTATTAAATGATCCCTAAGAGTGAGTCTGGACACCTTATGTTTGGTCATATCTCACAATATCCAGTGAATTTCTGCAGCAGGGATCCGTACATTTTGTCGCAAGGTTTTTACTATAGTTATAATAGATTTATGGTTTTCTGAAAATACAAGAACAGTTTTTTCACCCCATCATTATTTTCTTTTTTACTTTTTACTTGCTTTACTAATATTTTAGGGCTGTCAAAGTTACTCTGCCAAATTATATTGTAATTTATATATATATAAAAAATTCAAAAACGTCCCATGTATCAAAAGCTAAAACTAATTTTTAATTTATTTTAGTTGTCCTTTTGCCCAGTTTACATTTTTTATTTAGTTAAAATGTTTCTTTTATCATTTTTTGTGTCCATTAAGAATAATAACCATAGTCAGCTTGTGGGGTCAATAAATTGACGCTTTACTTTTTATTTGGTTTAAAACTATGCAGTAACCAAGATCCACAAATAGTCTCATGTTTATGCTAGTGTCACAATGGACCAGTCACTAAGGAATTTTGCATATCCTGATTCTTTGATTCATGGTTATTAAAAAAGAAATATGACTTGATGAATTGCAAAACCTTTGATAAACCAGTGATTATCAATTTAATTTAACAACTATAATATGCACGTTTTAGAGCCCATCTGCTCTGCGAACGAGTGCTACGATGTGTCATAACTGCAGTGCTTTATAATTGATGTACTTGCATGCAGTGTCACCGTCTTTATTTGTTATAAGAGGAACGTTCTGATTGCCTGAATAACCTCATGGCAGGCTTGATGAAGATTAAGATAGGCTTGTCTAATAGATGAGAAAGTATTCTCATTCCATCCACAATCCCATGTGAACTTCTCTTTGCATGTTGGAATCACAGTCCACTGCTGTTCTCCCACTCAATCTGAGTGCCTTCTTGAGGTTGATGTGGCTTGTTTTATTGTGTGTTTGTGTGGTGTGCGCCTTAAGAGAGCAGTTGCACTCTTGCTTTCTTTTTTATTGCTCTTTTTCCCCTTGTTCTCGCTCATGTTTAGTTAACCCCATGAAAATAAATGTGCTCTCCACAGGAAAACCTCAACAATGTCCATCTGTCTTAACCAACAGCAAACACAGAATGTGTTTACCAGCTGGTAATGGGGTGCAGTTTTGTGTGGCGTGGACCTGGTGTTATGCTGCTTCTTTGCGCTTTGCTTTTTTCAATTGATTCCCTCCTTTCTGCATTCATGCCCCTCTCCCTCTTTCACAGGCACGTAGAGAGCTGAAGCGCTTGAAGGAGGAAGCCAGGCGTAAGCACGCCATCGCTGTCATTTGGGCCTACTGGTTGGGACTTAAGGTATCTTCCAACCATCGGTACTTGCCAGGCGTTGAAATGAGTGGGAAGCGTGCACATAACCAGCCTCTAAGTGTCCTTAACCAGCTGCTCTGCTATGTACTAACAATATAACCTAACCTCATAGTTCAGTTCCACAGTTCCATTAGCATCTAAGTCAGTGACACATGTCACTGTTGTCATAAGCGAGGATGAAGTGCTAAAAAACATGTCACGAGGCTTTAGATACTGCATGTGTCTCCAGAAAGCAGAATCAAATATGTTTTCATAATCCATGGCTTTAGAAAAGCTTCCTCTGGGCAAAATAGCTGTTAGCATGAGTCCTACGGAGGCTGCCTGATGATACTGCGGTCTCTGTCAGGGGCTGTTCCAAGGTCAGTGGGTGTTCGGGGTGTATCGCAAACATCTGCCGACGTGTAAGGACCGTCCTTTGAAATATTGGAATTGATAAAAATGGATAGTTCTTGTCCTGGATGCAAATTTGTCAGTACAGTGTTTTAGTGCCTGCGCAACTGTGATATCAACTATTATTACATGGCTCTGTGGAATTGATTCTGATTGGTCAATTGCGCCATCCAGCGGTATGTTATGTAAGGGATAATGTACATCCAGCCGGTTGTTATATCAGAATAAACCCCCGACAGGGTGATGAGGACACAGACGCGAAGCGGAGCCATGTGATAACCGTTGAAAACAGATAACGCAGGCTCACCCGGGAAACTGAAGTCAGCAGCGCTATACGCTTGCTAGGAACGTTTTTTCTTTGTGGAAGTTTTGCATTTGGTGAGCTAATTAAATATGTATACAGTTATTTAATTATGCCATCCAGTATCGTGGACTCTCTCTCTCTTGTTTCACACAAACGCAGCTGCTGCCATTTTTTGACTATTGTTTTGTACACTGTTGGATTATAAGATACAAACAGGTACGATTTTAAAACAGTTTAATCTGAAATCAATATCTCTTATCTCCATAATTATTTATGTGACGAAATGCTGTGTAAAAAGTGGTATGACTGTATACCGTATCTCTTAAATGTTTGAAATTGCCGCGCTAGCAACTACTCTCTCCTCCGCTTCGCATCGGGGTCCTCATCAACCTGTCGGGGATATATTCTGAGAGAATCACCGGCTGTATGTACATTATCCCTTACTTAAACTTATGTTACCTTATTACCTGTCAGAGACTATAACTTCTTGCTGAAAGATGATAGGCACTTAATGAATGTGTTTAAAGGGTACATAACATGCACAGTTTCACCTAATCTCATGTTAATCTTGAGTACCTATAGAGTAGTAGTGCATCCTTAATATCTCAAAAAAGTGTTTAGTTTTATTATATTTAGAAAAGAAAAATACAGCTTTCCGATTCTCTCCGGAAAAAGCCGAGGTCCTGGAGGCGGAGCTATAGAGTCAAGCGGTAGTGCTTGTTTTCCAGCAAAAGACAGAAATCTGATCCAGTTGTACTATGAATGGGGTCTTTTATCACTGGGACCACTCCACGTTTTAATAGCAAACGATTTGCAAATCCAGCGTCGACCTGGGCCTTGTTAATAAAACATTCGTCACTGAAACGACCAGAACACACAACCGCACTTCCTACACTCCGTTGCTGCCCCGGAAAAACAAACTGCATCCACTGTTCCTGTAACACTGGGTTCTTTGGAAAACTGAACACGGTAAGCTTTCCCTCACATCCAAATACACACTTTTTTGGAGACATTCTTGAACAAATCCTATGCAGCGCTGCCGATGATTTCCTGTTGAAGCGCGTTGATGTGCGCGGTCTCGCTCTCCTCTAGTCGACGTGCGCGCGGGCGAGCTTTTCCGAGAGAAATGCTCATATAAGGAGTTGCACTCTGGTCTACGTCATTAGATCCACGATCTAAAAAAAAACAGCCGAAACTTGTACCAACCCGGAAGTAAGATTTTCAGCATAGAAATTCTCCGTTATTCGTCCAAAATATTTTTTTACAACTTTGCCCATGTTTAGCATGAGAATCTATCTCTTTAACACTGTAAACAACTCTGAATACATGAAACACCATTGTACCCCCCCTTTAACAAAAATGCTTTCATAAAAATCTGTGTCCTTAATACAGTACTTGGCCAACCATTCAATCAACCATTAACATTAAATATGTTTGTGTTAAACGGTTTTATTTAATTATTTTTTTGCTCTCAAATAGCAATTTCTACCCAATAAAATATTTTGAGTTTGTTACAAAATGTCTGTGTATATATACATTTATTTATTTATATATGGAGGGAAACTCTGACCAAAGCTGACCAAAACACAGTTTTTGCAGGACAGGCCATCATGACGTATTTAAATGAGCTGTCACTTGTAAAATGATCTACAGGTTACGCCCGGCTTTATCCCAATAGTCGGGCTTGCGAGATGACATCTGAATAACAGAGCAGAATGGCATGAATTTATCATTGACAGAAATAAGTAGACATGAAAACTTTGCCCCAGTAGATCAACCATAGGACAGCCATGTTTTCTGTCTGTTGCTGTGTGCCTGTCCTGTCTGCTGTCTGCATGCTGCTCCTAATATACTGTTGGCTTTTACAGACATTACAGGCCTTTCTTGTGCTTTGCCTCCATTTGTTTGTGTGTGTGTGTTTGTTTTTTAACTTGCTGTCATTACTGGTTTTGTTTTGTGTCTGGGTTTTAGGGGTGACATCAAACTTTTAAGTTCAGTGAAATGATTGTTGTGTACAAAAGAATGACTGTGAATCTTTCCTGGTTTCACAGCATCTGTTCTCTCATCTTTGCTTTCCAGTGTGCTGCTCTTTAGGTGTAAAGACCCTGCTTGTCACACACCACTTGTCTGAACTGATAGTGTCCTGTCCCATCCCTGCTGTCATTACAAGACTGTCAATACAAAGAAGTGACTATTTAAACCCACCTTTTCACAGGTCCGTCGGGAATACAGAAAGTTCTTCAGAGCTAATGCTGGCAAGAAGATCTATGACTTCACCATCCAGAGAATTGTAAGTGACTTAAGTGACTTAATTTAACCAATACTTTTTGCTAGTCATCTAGTTATCCAGAAAAGTAGTCTTACTTGTTGGCGGGCCAATGTTTACCTTATGATTTGCCACAAACTGTGTAGTATCAGGTCTTTATAAAGACTATGTTCTCTATCAAAGGACCATTGGACTTGCCAGAAATAATAAAGCTGGAGTGCTCCTGCTTGACTATTTTCACTTTCATTCCATGTATATATTTGGCCGTAACCAACTATATCAAGCTAATAACAGCAGAAAGAGGAATTCTTCGCCTGCTGAGTCCCTGTATAGAACGAGTGCAAATTAAGTCTTGTCTTCACATTTAGTTGAATTCACGTGGCCCAATGCAGTGCAAGAAATACATTTTAAAACTAGTTGGTGCTACCCCAGGAAATGATTTCCTAGATGTTCTCCATTTAATCATTTTTCAGAGAAGAAAGAAAATACTCCCTGGTACACTGATGTAAGTTTTTATCTACAGATGCAGAAGTACTTCCTTGGCTTGAAGAAGACGATGCCTTCCATGTCACCGATTGATAAGAGCTGGCCAGCTCGACCCTATGGTTTCCTGGACGGGACACACAAGGAGCTCAGGAGGGTTTTCCATCTGTGGAGGGTCTGTGTCATCAGACTCATCAACTCTGTATATCTAAAATGAACCGATAAGACCTTTGTCATGACTCATGTCTGACTTTAAAGTAATAATAATCTAACAGGAATGGGGGAAGACATTTTATGTTGTGGGTGCTGTGCTTCACATTTGAATAAGAAACAACATTCTATAAAACGCGTCAAAACTCCACAAAGCACAACAAGAGTATAATTTGAGAACATTCATTTAAACCACATACACACCAAGACATTGTTGACATTATTGATACTACTTGCAATCGTAATACATTGTACATAAATTAAGCCTTTAAATAAAAGGGTTATTGAGCTGTTTACATATTGTCATATACACATTGTCATATACAATAAATAAAAATTAACACAAAAAGGCCTACCTACCTTACACAACACCAAAGGTGGACTTGGGCTCAGGTGTATAGCAGACTAATTATTTCTACGCACACTGCAACGGTCAAAATATGATGTCAGACTCTGATTGTACGTTTTAAAAAACATAATTCGGCATATAAATAACACTTGTTTTTTATAGCCCACTAATCTATTACAAATAAATTACTAAATGCTAAAAATTAATAAATGTAAATGAACAAAATTTGCATTGCGTTTACAATCCTGTGAAAACAGGTGCCGAAGCACCCCTACTTCCCCTGTGATTTAACCACGTATCCTCATGGTGTCCTTCTATTAGTGTAAGAAATACCGCAGCCAGTTCACAGAAGAAAAGAAGGCTACCTATGAGGAGAAGCTTGCAGCTAGTGAACTCTTCAAAGATAAGAAGGCCTTGTATCCTAGCAGGTAGGAAAAAAACAGTTCACCTATGTTCCTTTATGTAATTTACCTACTGAAAACGCATATCTGCAGTGTAGCAATTTATTGCAATGACAGATGTCCTGTGCTTTACAGTGTGGGGCAGCCTTTCAAAGGAGACTATGTGGAGATAACCAAAAACCCAAAGTACCAGAAGCTAAACAGCTTGGCAGAGGATAAAGTTCTTCTTGCAGATGTGGTCAGTAAAATCAACCGTGCCAATGGCAAGGTGAGTACAAGTAGCCCTGTGCCAATAGAATTAACCTTATAACAGGACTGATCAATCAAATCGCAGTGCTGATAAGCCTTATCTTTCATTTCTCAGTCAAACTTACTTTACTGTCTGTGGCATACAGACCCTTTTTTGCCAAATTCCAGTCATTATGGTAAAAAGGCGTTGTGGTACATGCAATTTAGATACTAGGTATCCAGAGAAGCTAGTGAATGAAGTGGTTTGTTCCGTTCACAAAACCAGTAAGTAATCTTGAAAAATTCATGCGTTGGATCACTCTACAAATGTTCAATGATTGTGCAAATGTAGAGATGTTTTGCTTTTGGACAAAGGAAAGGAATCATAGAATACTGTATGGTGGATGTTTTTTAGAAAACTTTTTAAATATCACTTGTTCTTTGACATTGATTTTACACTTCCGTGGTTTGTTTTCTCCATTAAATATAAAGACTACATGCACACAGCCAAAATTAAATTTTTGTCTAAACTTGACATTTAAAGTCTACTGATTTACTTTTTAGGGAGCTCCAAGAATATTCCTCCTGACCAAGAAGAGTTTGGTTCTTGCGGATCAGAAGACAGGCCAGGTGAAGGCCAGCGTTCCCCTGCTAGACCTCAGCAGTGTGTCTGTGAGCACACAGAACGATGGCTTTTTCGCCCTTAAGCTCAAAGAGGTACAGCATACAATAAGTCATCTCACACAAGGCAGTCAGGAACACTACTGACCATGCTCTCTCTTTAGGGTGCTGTGTCTGCAGCCAAAGGTGACTTCCTGCTGAGCAGCGACCGACTGATTGAGATCATCACCAAACTTCATCGCACTGGTGCAGCTTCAGCTGACAGGAACCAGATCAAGATCGATATTTCAGATGAGTAAGTGTCCAACATTTCTGTGCATGTTGTTTCCTTAGTATGGTTCTTGTAGCATAAGTTTTCTCTCTCTCTCTCTTTCAGGTTCTTAGTGCAGTTCAAACAGGACAAAGTGTGTGTAAAATTCATCCAGGGTACACCAAAGAACGGCAACGGTGTCGCCTGCAAGCGTAAAAACAACCGTCTTCTGGAAGTGTCCGTTCCGTCACCATAAGGAGGGATCAGCTCGGTCATCTCTGAGATTCTTCACCCTCCCCCAATCCTGTAATCATTGTGCAATTATGTTGATCCTGTCATTGTCATTTCTGATTCTATAGTCAAATCAGCAGTTCTAAAGATTTTACTGCTTCCCTGTTTATAATGGTTTGGTGGAAGTCCGTTGTTCTCTCGTCCTAATTCTTGGGACTCACAAGAATTAGTCTTTAATTAAAATAACAATAAAAACCATTATGATTACAACTAGATGCTTTCTGGCTGACATTGACTGAAGATTTGCTTGGTGAATCTCACCTCGTGCTTTGGGCAACTCATTTTAGTTGTCATACTCTGGGTGAAACTATGTAAATGGAGATTCTGAAAGGTTTTTGCTGAGTTCATAGAAAGAGGCTGAAAAGCTACAAAATGTATGATTGCACTTTTTCACTGGGGTGGTGGTCAGGAAAGACTGACTGGTTGGTTGATGTGTTCTATTCTCATTTTGTTTCTCTAGTGCTGAACAATAATTTATTAGAAAAATACTCATCTGACTTTTGCCAAATGATAAGGCATTTTGCGATCTAAAATCTTGTGCCATTTAGCTGTTCCTCCCTGGAGAAAGGCGTTATCTTGTAGACGTTATAGTGCGGACACTTTCTTATTTATAAGCCAAATAATGATTAATTTTCATGACAAATGCCAAACAATATCATTTGAATCCTGCTTCTTAACATGTATTATGTTTATCAATGCTTACTTCATTCTTTTCATACATTAAATTAGGGTGTTATCATGAAAACCACTTCCCCACAATTTTTAACGTGTCACTGAAATGCGGCGTTGTTCGTATATATTCATGCAGTTCATCGTTTGATTTCACTGGGCCTAAAGACCGTCCACAGCCTGCATTTATAATGGAATCTCCAATGATCGAAAGATCTCCCCTAAAAACTAGACAACAATTATGCATATGTGGAAATGCCTCCATGCAGCAGGAAGACTTGGTTCTCACATCTGGGATTACTTAGACCGGTTAAAACCTTTTGTGAGCGCTTGTTTCAGAAGGCCTCATAGAAGAACGTTAATAACCGGAACACAAGAGCCCTGGCCGGTACGATCTTTGTGAAGTCCGCTTCAGTGTGTTACTTAAAGCTGCATTTCCATGAGCAGTAGAACTTGTATGTAAGGAGGCTAATTATAGTAGTTGGTATTGTCTTATAACTCTATTGGCAAAATCTATATGTTTTTTTGCCACTGGAATGTGGGCTGCATCATTTTATTTTTGGCTTGATCACATCTACTAATAATAAATGGGTTTTTTTTTTCTTAAGGTCTGACCCACATGTTTTTTTTTTTTTTTTTTTTTGTTTTTTTGTTTTTTGAGTGCAAGCAGCAATGCATTCTTTGGATGCAAAGCAAACAGTGCACTCTCCTCAAGTATATGCCATTTACCAAGATTGTGGATTATACTTTTTTTCAGTCGTATTTAATGTGATATTTTCTCGCAGTTTTAGTGGACTTTTTGTACTCCTAAACTTCTGAAGAAACTCTGCTTCTGCTTCAGTTATACTTTTTGATGTGTTTTTGTCATTTTACAGTAAAATAATTAATAGAGTTTAGCGGAAGGGATTATCTTCCTCTTCACTACAGGACAATTGTGAAAGCTGAATTACTTTATGATGTAAAATTCTGCATTGTGTCTGTCTTTCATGCAGTAAATTCTGGGTTCTTTTCCTCCTCTTCCATGTCAGAAGTTTGAACTGAAAGAGGAAAATATTTGTTGTATGCATTTTTGTGTGCCTAAATGTAACCTGTTCTGAAACAAAACATGGAAGTGTTTCATTAACTACTAAGTGTAATAAATGACAAGTAATCTTCTTTTTTTTTTTTTTTTTTTTTTTTGTAAATTAAAGCAATAAATAAATGACTTTGGATAATCAGTGTGGTTTGTTTTGATAATTGAGTATTGTGAACGAATATTGTGAACTTATATGATTGAGTCATATTTTTGGATGTGGTAAAAAAATTATTTTCTTTATAAATCAGTCCTATCAGCTGTTCATACAATTTAGCTTAATTATTATATGTAAAATATTTATATTAGAAAACAACAACAAAACCTGAATGCATCCCGGGCCCATACTAGCAGTATTAAAAGTAGTAACCATATAATACAGTATATGTGTTGGGCAAGAGTTTGAAAATGTGTTTATTGCATTTCAATAAATGAGTTTAAATGGAAGGTGGCTCCCAAAAAGATTTACATAATTAATCGTGGGCAATTATGTCCATTTATTCCCTGATTAGACATATTTCTTGATGTTCAGTACTGTCAGTGTTTACATATCATACAGCTTAATTTTACCATGAAGCACCACAGTGTTTCGTTTGTTTATGGGAAATTTGTACAACAACAAAAAGTTACATTTTTAATTTCATTAAATGCTATTTAACTTTAATTTTCCTTTTTTATATACCAATTTCCTTTTTTATTTCTCTAATACATTTGCATTATCTTTATCTTACTGTTTTTCTCGATTGCTTAAACACTATAGCCAGGCTTTTGATCTAAAATTTCAAAACCTTGAACACTTTTATAAACACTATTCCCCTGTTTTGACTCATGAGTCAGATTTGTTGAACTGTCACTGCAAAATTCTACACACAAATCCCTTTATTTCTCATTGCCTACACAATGCTAGAAAGCATTAGCATTCACTATTGTTCACTCAAGTCAGCACAGCTTCAGCTTATTTTTTCTCCAGAACTAAATTGATAACTTTTTTACAACAAAAATGAAACATCACAGAACTTAAGCTGGACTGTGATGCTATTTTCTTCTGGAAACAAACTTTGTTGCATTATTTTCCTTTTATCTCGGTAAAGCTGTGTTGAAACAATCTGTATTGTAAAAAGCGCTATATAAATAAATGTGACTTGACTTGACAAGCAGTCTCGGGTGAAATTCGTGCCACTCAAGTTGACCATGTCCTTGTCCATGGTATGACTATTAGGGAGGCTGGGCAACAAACAGCCAAACTTGAGTCACTTTGTAACGAACGAAACTGTGTATTTACATGCATCACATTATTGTGCGTGTGCCCTTTAAGAGACTGATCACGTCAGTCATGACGTGCGCTATGCGTGATGACGTTGTTGAGTTGTGAGTAGTGATGGCAAAATGAGGCTTCCTAATATGTCAACACGATTAAGTATTCTCTTAATCAAAAGGCAACAAAAACTGTGAATGTGTGTAAACAATTTGATATATTTTTGTAAATCCGTACTTCCCCTGGCAAAATGTGATGATGTGAGTCTTTTGTTTATGTTTTGTTTATGTTAAAACACTTGCAATGTTGGAAACTGCACAATATGTTATTTTTATAATGGTGATGAAAGTTTCTGTAAACTGTGCAATTGTTGAATAAAGTGAAAAAAAAAAAAAAAAAAAAAAAAATGAGGCTTCCTGAACCACTGAGACCTCGCAGGCCATTGCTTCAGCTAAAGGTTCATTACTCGAAGCTTCATTCAGCATTGCTCACTAGTGACACCTAGCTACTGTGCAAAGAAATAGCAGACAAATTAATTCATTCTGAACCAGTGGACAGTGGGCAGATCAGCCCTCCCTCCCTAATTTAATTAAAAATATTTTTTTTATAAAAATTATATTTTATAAAAATACTTTTATAAATAAAAAATATTTATTTGTAATGTAAATATACAAATAAACAAATAAATATTTATATTTATTTGTATATTTATATTTATATGTATATTTTATACAAATATTTTTATAAATAAAAAATATTTATTTATTTATTTTGTACCTTTCATTTGCAATAATAAAAATACATGATCAGACATTTGTCCATTACTGTGTATAATATAAAATATGTATCTTTCTCTGTCTGAATTTACTTGTGCAGAGTCACACACACACAGTTAATTAATTATTCATAAATTGTTTGGATAGGGACAGTATGAACAACAACAGTGACACTGTGTTGAGTGCAGTGCTTATGTTAGAGGGAGTGTAATACATTTATTAATTTAACAGATTCTAGATAACAGATTAAAGTAAACTGCAACAGAATAGTCCGGAAGGAAGGAAAATAAAAATAGATTTTTTATTGAGAAACAGAATTATTTCAAGTGTTGTTGGGTTTAGACGATTCCTCTTCTTGGACAAAATCTCTCTAGCCTTGGAAAAGATCCTTTCACAAGGAACAGAGGATGCAGGGGAACGTAAAAATGGCAGTGGTACAAATGAGGATACTGATGCTTCTGTTGAGCAGGATTCCCTCTTTCTTGCTGGCTCCATTACCAGGAAAAAGGAAGAGTCACAAAAAGCAAACAAATCCAAAAGGGCAATCCAAATCAAAAAGCAGTCCATTCCAGATCCAAAAATCCAAGGCAATCCAAATAATCTTATCTAATTAATATAACAAGACTATAATATAGCTAGGCCTACTATAATAATAATATAGGCTACTATAACTATTCTAACCTAATAATGTAATAATATAGGCCTACAGCCCTCACATATGACACAATAACGACAGTGACAATGATAACTCTCTGACACTACTACTACTCCTGACAACACCCACAAGGAGGCGCGAGTTTCGAATCGCCTTTTATCCGGAAGCGACACTCAGACCGAACCGATGACGTATTTACACAAACCGAGGCCTCGTTTGTCATTAGTCACGTGATTTTCACGTTAACAACACAAGCCTCGAATCGCGGCTTCATCTGGCACGCCCACTTTTTCTCGACACACGCTCCGACGCCTCGGTTCAAATGTCACATCACTAGTTGTGAGTTCTGAGATAACCACAGTAGATGCTGAGACTAGTGCTCTACCTTCTTGTTATACTTTTGGTTATTAATTTATTTTGTGACGCTAAGAAAGAGTAATCTTTCGTGTTTGGGAGGAGCTCCTTGTCTGTGTACCTGCCATTAAATGTGCGTAATACAGCCTTTCCGCCTTTAAGCTCTTTCTTCTATCGATTTCACGAGAGTTATCCTGGTCAAAGCGTTACAATTGGCGCCCGAACAACTTGAAGCTGGATCCGTCATCTACGTGGAACCTACTATAATTCTAACTCCGATCGTGTGTGGAGATTTTTCAAAGTGTTCAACTGGCGTGGCAGAGACTGGTGAGATTAGCTTGCTAACGCTGGGCGACACGTGTGCGTGCATGCACTGATGTGTGAGCGAATTTTTTTTCTCTCTCCCTTGAACCTTTTTTTTTTTTAAGTGACTGTGACAACTGATTATTTTCATTATATACATTTAGACTGTGTGCTTCGTCGGATATTTTGACAATGATTGCAAGCCGATGGTAAAGGACCGAGTGAAATAGGTCGATTGGGAACGGAGGAATATATATTTTTTTCTCTTTTCTTCTCATTTTTGGGAGTGATCCAACTTTTCTTTTTCTCTTCTTCCTAACTGTTTTCAAACGCAGACTGACGTTTTGCGCATAACCTTTTTGGGATGTTTCAGCACAGATTTTATTTTATTTTTTTCTTGACTATATTGTGCACACGGACAGTAAAACCTATTCGTTTTGTTTCTGTATCTGAACTGTGTTTCTGAGCACGGAAGAAACGTATTGGAACATAGTTTTGGGATTTTTGTTTTCTTTCCTCCTTCATTCCTGAACTGTACTTGCTTGGGCGAACTGGGCGATTTCTAACTTTTTGGACTCATTTACATGGTCAAGTGACTTTGAAAACACTCTATTCGCTTTGAAGCAGCGTGTTCCTTTGCTCTGAGTATACTAAAGGACAATATAATACTGAACTCACATAAAAGAGAGTAAATCTTTTGGTGCAATTGCTTTGCACAGTTTGAATGTTGGTTTATTGAATTTTGTTTAAGATTTAATTGATGGTGTGTTTATTTTGATGTCAATTTATATTTTCTGGGTTACATTGTGAATTTTACAGTTGTTGTACTGCTGTTTATGTGAATGCACAGTTACAGTGATGGCTTACCACCCAGACTTTAAGACTGACTTGACTTACTCATTGCCAGATTCTGTTCCCAGACAGAGACACAAGTCAGCGCAGCGTGCGGCCGTGAGTCTGGAGACTCAAGTGGAACTTCTACAAGCTGAAGTATCGGTGCTACAACAGTGTCTCAATGACTCTCTTAAGTTGCAGCAGAGCATATTGAGACGGTTTGGACCTCCTGGTGTAGACACCCTTGCAGCGCCAGATGACCAGCTACCTCCTATGGCCAGTTCTACGCCACACATCCGGGTTTCAACAGGCCAGATGCCATTACAAGGTACAACTACTGATAATGTTTCCCTCAGAAACTTGACATGCTCACCACAGGCTAATCCTTCTGATGTGAGTAATACTAGTAGAATCCTTGCATCTGTACTGCACCAGTCAAGGCTTGAGCCACCTGTATTTGCGGGGGATGAACATGTAAGCCCAGAGGACTGGCTCCAATCAGTCAATGTTTACAGGACCTCACTTGACTTAACCGATGCCCAAATTCTTCTTGAGCTACCACGATTTTTGGCAAAGGAACCAAAGAAGTGGTTCACAGTCCTTGACACACATGTCGTCACATGGGCCCAGTTCTGTGATTTCTTCAGGACAGTCTTTCTTCCTTCCAACAGTCAGGAACAAATAATGAGAGGTATCTTAGACCGTATACAAAGTCCTGAAGAGCCCCTCCCTACTTTTGTGGCCCACATGCTAAGTGAGTTCAGGAAGCTAAAAACTCCCCCGCCAGAGCAAGAACAAATCGACCTTATTTCTAAACATGCTCTTGAGAAATACAGAGTTGCACTCTATGGAACCTCTGTCTCCTCAGTCATGGATCTCCTTTTGAGGGCTCATGAGCTCCATGTGGTTCTTGGACCAAGTAATTATTTCCCAACTTCAGTACGGAGTAAAGCTAAACTTGGCAAAGAAACTTACTGTTACAAGTGCTCACGTCCTGGCTTCACTTCTCGCACGTGCCCAGATTGCAACCCACTTTCCAGCATGAGCTCACAACGAAGTGAGTCCCCTGATGGGCATTCAAGACCGATTCCTGATGCAAAGGATACAAACAAAGCTGAAAGCAGTAATGCAGGGGAAAATATTCCCTTTGTCACTCAGAGGGGAAACTACAAAGGGGGGAGGATGATTCACAGAGGCAATCCTCCCTCCAGAAGATGAATTCGCCTCAACTGACTTATTGTGCTGTTCCTGCACAACCTGTCCTTTGTCATGTGGAAGATCCCGCATCCCCTTCCTTTTGGAACACCCCATTAAGAGTTAAGATTAACCTACGTTGCCAGGTGTTGGATGCTACACTTGACACTGGCGCATCACTTTCTGCAGTGCAGGCAGACATCGTTCAAAATCATGATAGATTGAATGTTAAGGTTCAACCATGGACATCTTCCCCTATACAACTTGCAGATGGTGGAGCATGCCAGCCCGTGGGGCTTACATGGTTAGCTTTTGGCTTTATGGGACAGCGTTTTTATCACCGTTTTGCCATGGTCCCATGCCTTCCCTCAACGTTGGTCTTGGGGATGGACTTCATGTTGCGTGCTTCCATTACCATTCACATCCCATCTAGAACTGTTGTCATGGGCGAAAATCCTTTATTCATGGAGGAATTGGATGGCGGAGCAGGGCATGAGTCGGATGACAGTTTATTGTTCATGGAAGCTCCATCTTCAGCACTGCAAGAAAAAATTGAGGAAGCGTGTCTGAGTGTTGCAGAGAAAAAACAGTTAACAGAGCTACTTGAAAGCTTTCCAGACCTCTTCGATGGTCACCTGGGCCGTACTTCTCTAGCAGAGCACACCATAGACACGGGAAACGCCAAACCAGTCCACCTTCCCCCTTATCGAACTTCCCCAGCTAAAAAGCGATTAATCGAGGAACGGATAGGGAAAATGTTACACAAAGGCATCATTGAACCGTCTACGGGTCCTTGGGCTGCCCCGGTGGGGATTGTGCAGAAACCTTGTGGTGAACCACGATTTTGCGTGGATTATCGTTGGTTAAACCAGCTCACCACAAAGGACTCTTACCCATTGCCGAGAGTCGATGAGTCCCTTGACTTCCTTTCCCGAGGAAAATTTTTGACTACAATTGACCTTGCTCGGGGATACTGGCAGAAGACTGAAGACAGAAGACTGCTTTTGTCTCACATTGTGGGCTGTTTCAGTTCCGAGTGCTTCCATTTGGTCTGTGCAATGCACCGGCGACCTTTCAACGACTCATGAACAGCGTCTTGGCTGGGCTTATCTATAAGTCCTGTGCGGTCTACCTGGACGACATTGTTGTGGCTTCGCCCACTTTCAAACAACATCTTGATGATCTCAGGGAAGTATTTTCAAGGCTTGAGTCTGCCGGGTTGACCATTAAACTAGCCAAATGCCAGTTCTGTCGCAGAGAGCTTACCTTCTTGGGGTATCGGGTTTGTTCAAGTGGCATCCTGCCGGAAGAAGGAAAGGTGAAGGCCGTGACGGACTTTAAAACCCCTGTCAATGTGAAGCAAGTGAGGCAGTTCCTGGGCTTGACAGGCTATTATCGTCGATTTATGCAGGACTACGCTCGCCTTGCCGAACCACTCTTCAACCTCACAAAAAATGACGTTCCTTTTGTCTGGGACAGGGCTTGCCAGAATGCTATGGACCTTCTAAAAGGAAAATTAACTTCGGTGCCTGTGTTAAGTTTCCCCGACTTTACTCTCCCGTTCTTCATTCACGCTGATGCCTGTGACGCGGGGCTTGGAGCTGCGTTGATGCAGAGAGATCAAAAGGGTAGAGATGTTGCTGTGGCATACGCTAGTCGGGCCCTGCATAAAGCTGAGAAGTAGGGGTGCAACGGATCAAAAAACTCACGGTTCGGATCGTTTCTCGGATCAGAGTCACGGATCGGATCATTTTTCGGATCAGCAAAAAAAAATTTTTTTTTTTTGTTTATTAACACTTTTAAATTATTAAAATAAAATATATAAAATCAACTTAAAGTGCACAAGGCATAATATCTTCTTTTTAACATAATTAATGAAAAACAACTTAAAGTGCAACATTCATTTAAACATGGACCAATGCTTGATGTGTTTCCACTGTTAAACATGCTCAAAAATATTCCCTCTAAAAAAACACATATTCGAACTATTCGAACATCTGGTTGCGCATTTTGTCAATGACGTGCATTATGTCAATAACAGGACAAATTAATACAAAGAGCCCACTCACAAAGCAGACAGCCGCGCCTCTGCTACCGCGGGCGTTTTTCCACATTCGAATATTAATTTTCACCTTCGATATTCTGTTTTTTAAAACTATTCGAATATATATTCGAATTTAGAATATTCGTTGACAGCCCTACTGTCATATGGCTTTCTTGTGCCACAGTGCCTACACACCGTCACGGTTTTATCCACTAACCTCTTTCGTTCTGCATTATATTTCAGAATCAGAATCAGAATCAGAAATCAGAATCAGAAAGAGCTTTATTGCCAAGTATGCTTGCGCATACAAGGAATTTGTCTTGGTGACAGTAGCTTCCAGTACACATACAATATAAAGTGACAAGACAAGTGACAAGTAACATAGGTATAAATAAAAAAATTAAAATAAAAGATTATAAATTATAAATATATATAAAGTAAAGTTATAAGGTGCTATAATGAAATGTCGGAGGGAAGTATTGCACATGTTTGTTCCACAGTAGGGGAACATTTAAGTGTTCATGAGGTAGATGGCCTGGGGAAAGAAACTTTTCCTGTGTCTGGTTGTTTTTGTGCTCGGTGCTCTGTAGCGTCGACCAGACGGTAACAGTTCAAACAGAAAGTGTGCTGGGTGTGACGGGTCCAGAGTGATTTTGCGAGCCCTTTTACTCTCTCTGGATGAGTACAGTTCTTTGAGTGTGGGAAGGGTAGTGCCAGTGATTCGCTCAGCAGTCCGAACTATCCGCTGTAGTCTACGGAGGTCGGTTTTGGTAGCAGAGCCGAACCAGACGGTGATGGAAGTGCAGAGGATGGACTGGATGACAGCTGAGTAGAACTGTACGAGCAGCTCCTGTGGCAGGTTGAATTTCCTCAGCTGACGCAGGAAGTACAGTCTCTGTTGGCCTTTCTTCACAATAGAGTCTATGTGAGTGTCCCACTTCAGGTCCTGAGAGATGGTGGTGCCCAGGAACCTGAATGACTCTACTGCAGTCACAGTGCTGTCCATGATGGTGAGTGAAGGGAGTGCAGGGGGGTTTCTCCTGAAGTCCACGATCATCTCCACTGTTTTGAGCGTGTTCAGCTCCAGGTTGTTATAACTGCACCAAAGAGCCAGCTGCTCCACCTCCTGTCTGTACGCAGACTCATCACCGTTCCGGATGAGTCCGATAACAGTAGTGTCGTCCGCAAACTTCAGGAGCTTGACAGAGGGGTCTTTAGAGGTGCAGTCATTTGTGTACAGGGAGAAGAGCAGTGGTGAGAGAACACATCCCTGTGGAGCACCGGTGCTGATGATGCGGCTGTCGGACGTGATTTTGCCCATTCTGACTAGCTGTTGTCTGTCTGTCAGAAAGCTGGTGATCCATTGACAGACGGAGCTAGGGACAGAGAGCTGGGTCAGTTTGGTCTGGAGCAGTGATGGGACAATGGTGTTGAAGGCAGAACTAAAGTCCACGAACAGAATCCTTGCATAGGTCCCTGGTTTGTCCAGATGTTGCAGGGTGTAATGCAGTCCCATACTGACCGCATCATCCACAGACCGGTTTGCTCTGTAGGCAAACTGCAGGGGGTCCAGCAAGGGTCCAGTGATGTCCTTCAGATATGCTAACACCAGTCTTTCGAATGACTTCATGGCCACAGATGTTAAGGCAACAGGTCTGTAGTCATTGAGTCCTGTGATCTTTGGTTTCTTCGGGATTGGGATGATGGTGGAGCGTTTAAAGCAGAAAGGGACTTTGCACTGCTCCAGTGATCTGTTGAAGATCAGTGAGAAGATAGAGGCCAGCTGGTCAGCGCAGGTTTTCAGACAGGCTGGTGAAACACCGTCTGGGCCTGGTGCTTTCCTTCTCTTCTGTTTCCTGAAGATCTGACGCACATTATCCTCACTGATCTGAAGTGCAGGGGGGGAGGGGAGGGGGATGGCTGGAGGTGTTGATGGCTGTGTAGAGAGATGGTCAGGGCGGGTGTGGGGTGTCTTATCGGGGGTCTCAAATCTACAGTAAAAGACATTCAGCTCGTTCGCAAGATGCTTGTTGCTGTCGGTGCTGGGGGATGGTGTCTTGTAGTTGGTAATGTCTTTCAGGCCTTTCCACACTGATGCAGGGTCGTTGGAGGAAAACTGGTTTTCCAGCTTTTTGGCATAGCTCTTCTTAGCCACTTCAATCTCCTTTGTCAATGTGTTCCTGGCCTGATTAAACAAGATCCTATACCCACTCCTGTAGGCATCTTTTTTGACCTGACGAAGCTGTCTGAGTTTTGGTGTGAACCATGGTTTATCATTGTTGAATGATAAGTAAGTCCTGGTAGGGATGCATAAATCCTCACAGAAACTGATGTATGATGTTACAGTCTCTGTGAGCTCGTCCAGATCGCTGGCAGCAGCTTCAAAAACACTCCAGTCAGTGCATTCAAAACAGGCTTGTAAGACCTGCTCTGTGTCGTTGGTCCATCTCTTTACAGTCCTTATTACTGGCTTAGCAGTTTTAAGTTTTTGCCTGTAAGTTGGTAGAAGATGAACCAGGCAGTGATCGGAAAGTCCTAGAGCTGCTCTGGCGACGGAGCGATATGCATCCTTTGTTGTGGTGTAGCAATGGTCCAAAATATTATTGTCTCTGGTGGGGCATGTAATGTGCTGTTTGAATTTAGGCAGCTCACGTGTGAGTTTTGCCTGATTAAAGTCTCCGAGAATGATAAGAACAGAGTCCGGGTGTTGTTGTTCTGTTTCTGTGATCAGATCAGCCAGCTGTTGCAGCGCCGTACTCACGTGTGCATGCGGTGGAATGTAAACACTGATGAGAACGAGCGAGGAAAACTCCCGCGGCGAGTAGAACGGCTTACAGTTAATGAAAAGCACTTCCACATCAGGATAGCACATCTTCCTTAACACAGTTACATCAGTACACCACCTTCTGTTGATGTAAAAGCATGTCCTACCACCGCGCGTTTTCCGCGTTGACTCCATATCGCGATCCGCTCTGAACAGCTGAAAGTCCGGTAGATGTAACGCGCTGTCCGGAATGGCTTCGTTCAGCCAGGTTTCCGTGAAACACAGAGCAGCAGAGTTGGTAAAGTCCTTGTTTTTGCGTGAGAGCAGAAGTAGTTCGTCCATTTTGTTAGGGAGAGAGCGGACATTCGCCAGATGGATGCTAGGCAGCGCCGTTCTGAATTCGCGCTGCCTGAGCTTAACGAGTGCGCCGGCTCGCTTCCCACGCCTGCGCGTCTTATACTGTTTCCACAGTGCAGCGGCGCAACCGACGACAATGTTCCGCAAAACGCCAGAAGAATCAAAAACTGGTTGGTGATCAGTTGGTGTGCGCTGCCGAATGTTCAGCAGTTCGTCCCTGGTATAACTGATAGCGTATGACAAACATAAAACAGGACAAACTAACAAAAACAGTGTAACAACTGGAGAGCTCAACACCGAGGCAGCCATCCGCGGCGCCATCTTGGATCAAATCCCTGTCAAAATTTGACAGGGAAGCCAAAATGCTCCCATACAGGGGAATTAACCCTCTGGGGTCTAAGGTGTTTTTGGGGTCCTTGAGATGTTCTGACATGCCCTGACATTTTTGCTTTTTTCAGTTGCTTATAAACATATTAATGGCAAAGGTGTAAATTCACTCTATATAGCACAAACAGGGCTACCATCATATGTGAGCACCATGCATGTACATGTTTGTATTTTTGAGAGAATAATGTTTATGCATGGTTATTGAAAAAACTAAAAACTAAAGTTTCTGAAATAAGGCCATAAAACACATTCTAAATATGTGTCAATAAGACTTTTGACTAATGGATGTCATCGCCTAGAGTTTTTTCTTCAAAATGATGTGAAAATTATCCTGCCTAATCATTCACATAACACAATGCATTGATTTAAATTTTGCAAAACACTTTCTGTCTGGAAAGGCAATATGCGGAGTGGGCGTCAACGATCATGCATATTTAGTGGTTCGCACCTGGAGACAATGGGGCCCACATACTTAATGAGCCATTCATTCAGGTGTGTCACAAGAAAGAATGCAAGAGCAACAGTTGGAAGCATCTCGTGTTTTTTTTTATTTTTCCACAAATTGTGCTTGCAAATTGGCCTATAATATCAAAAGGAAAACATGTCTAGTAATTGTGCAGTTAATTCTCATACTGTATTTTCAGTTTTGGAATATTTATCCTCTCCCCAAATTTGTCACTAATAAAACACAATAAAAAATTATTTTAAAGAAAAGGCTTATATTTACCTTTTATTAGTTTGTTTACATCTACCTTGTATTTTTTTTTTTTTTTATTAAAAAGGTTACAATTACAACAACAATTCAAGTGTAATCTTTCTTTGTAAAAACTAAAGTATACATTTTATCATACATATTTCAAAGTTAAGGATTCATTACTTGAATATAGCCTAGGCTACATTGGAATAAACACTATAACATATTATTTGATTATTTTTGACAAAACATACTATATTTAACATATGAGCAAAAATTGGCAAACAAAAGCTTATTTGAGGTGGCAGATATTTTACAGTAAAAATGTATAATCTATCCAAAACTAATCAATGAAATGTTGTCTTTCATATGTCTGTAACATAGTAACTTTCGTTTTTATTATAAGAAATATAAATGTTAATTTGCAGTTTAATACGTTGCTTATACAAATACATTTTATTTCAACATATTTCACTCGATTTTTACTGAGTAGCCTATAGCAATACAGTTTGCTAAAAGCGAAACATTCACAGACAGAAACGATTCAAATTTAAACCGTCTTTTGCCAGTTGTGGTAAACAGCGGCATCTCTGCTGTTCATTCATTCATTCATGCACAGATACGTGCCGCACTTGAGAATGAAAAAAAAACTTATTACATTATTCCATAGCCTCGGATCTGTTGCTCCTCGTACTTCTGAGGTAAATTTTCCATTATAGTATTATTCCTCACAGCGCTGCGAGACTGTGTACAATGATCAAGTACAATGATCTGATGTGTTTTCTCGAGCTGATGTTGGCGTTCACAGTTTGCATGGATTGCCTCAGACATTTGCGTTTGAATAGCGCGCGCTCTCCGTGGGCGGGGTCACATTACATCTGAATGAGCTCTAATTAGCTCGACTGGAATCGCTCTCTTTTAATGCAGATTTCACAAGATGAGAATATTTGTTTTTTATATAAATTACTTCATTTAAAAGAAGAGAATTCAAGCTTCATGCCTGTGTCTGTATGTCTGTTTGACTGAGTATTCGCTGAGTTATGGTTCATTTTCGGACGCGTTTTAGAATGGACTACACTGACAGAGAGAAGGCAGACTCGCATCATGTTTATTTTTCTTTATTTGGCGAAAAGCACAACACTTTGTTTTTATTGTGAGTATACACAAAAATAATACACACTTAACAGGATCGATTGATGTATAACACAAGCATATAAGATAAAAAGTAATATTTTATTTTATTTATTTGTTTTCACTGATAAGGAAAAAAACGAGCCTATCGCGCCGGCGCGATAGCCGACCTCAGGGGGTTAAATGACGCGGGGCGTTCAAGCTCCTCCGTTCCTCCGCTCGCCATGACCACGCTGTGTGTGGACTGAACATGCGCACAACTTTCTTTTTTTCATAAATCAATCCGCGGATCACGTGTGTGCCGAACCGAAGATATTGATCCGAACGGATCACGGATCAATGATGATCTGTTGCACCACTACTGAGAAGCCTTATTCCACGCCCGAGAAAGAGTGTCTGGCTGTCATCTGGGCCCTGGAGCACTTTAGGCCTTACGTTGAGGGTCTCCATGTTACAATCTTCACTGACCACAGTGGACTTAAGTGGTTGATGTCCCGCCCGAATCCCACTGGCCGTCTCGCTCGATGGTCTCTCCGCCTTCAGGACTTTGATTTCGACATTATTCACAAGCCTGGTGCTCGAAACAAAGTGCCTGATGCGCTGTCGAGGAATCCCTTAACAGTTGAGGAGTCGCCAATGGACATACTTCCTGAGTACGCTGTGATTGGTGGTCTTGACCTCCGTACACTTTCTTCTGTGATGCTTACGGATCGTTCTCATGACAGACAACTGCAGCTTGATGATCTAGTTACGGGTGATCTTCTCCGTAAAATGGAGGCCGCACTCCAACAGGAAAGTCAAGTTGATGAATTCTCTCAGTATTCCATTCAAGATGGTCTGTTGTACTTCAACGATCCAAAACCTGCTTGCAGTATCCACCCTTTGAAATGGCTGAAGCTGTATGTTCCTGAGTCTCTTAAAGGTACCTTGCTGAGGTATTATCATGATCACCCAACTGCAGGTCACCTGGGAATAACGAAGACCTTAGCCCGACTGAAACTCAGGTTTTTCTAGCCTAAGATGGCATCCGAGGTAAAGAGGTATGTAACCTGTTGCACAGTATGCCAACTGACGAAACCAAGTCAAAGGAAGCCTGCCGGTCTAATGGTCCCGATTCAGCCTCAGAAACCTTGGGAGTATATGGGTGTTGATTTCGTTGGCCCTTTACCTCGTTCCTCCAGGGGAAATGCTTATATCTTGGTATTTGTTGATTATTTTTCAAAGTGGGTTGAGATCGTGGCAGTAAGAGAAGCCACAGCTCATGTGGCAGCCAGCAAACTACTGAGTGAAGTTTTTTCCCGTCACGGGGCCCCCACTCGGACAGAGGTTCCCCTTTTGTGAGTGAACTGTTTGGACAGATGCTTACTGCCCTGGGAACTGAACATCGGTTAACAACTGCATATCACCCGCAGACTAATGCAACAGAGAGGGTAAATCGTACTCTCAAGACGGCCATTCGAGCGTACGTGGATGAAAAACACACCTCCTGGGACCGATATATCCCACAAATCTGCTTTGCACTGCGGACCGCGCCACATGAAAGCACGGGTCAAACACCATCCATGATGTTGTATGGGAGGGAGTTGGACACTTCATTGGATCTGGTCACTCAGCCTGTCTGGGATGGGATGGAGGAGACTGAAGTCCCTTATTCTGAGCGCTTAAGGTTGTCACTGCGAGAAGCACATGATCATGCCAAGGCAGCTCTGGAAGCCAGTCATGACAAAAGGAAGCTGCACTATGATAAAAGACGCCGATCTGTTTCTTATGACATTGGTGACCTTGTCAGAGTGAGAACTCATCCTAAATCAGATGCTTTGGCCAACTTTACAGCTAAACTGGCGCCCCTGTACTCTGGTCCATACCGTGTCACTCAAGTTTTGTCTAGTGTGAACTACAGACTTGCAAAGTTGGACACTGGTGAGGATGCTGGAGTCTTTCATGTGGTCAATATGCAGCCTTTCCACACTTGGAACTCGTGTGGCAGCAATATGATGAGTGTGTCTCAGGATGCGGCTGAACCGCCCTATGATGCATTTGAGGACTGTCAGCAAACAACACAGTTGAATGGAGATATATCTCAGGGAACATGCGTTGCTCTACCTGATGAGACTCTTGTTGATGGTGACGACTTCACTGAAAATGTTCATGACGTAACCAGGGTCTACACAAGTTGTACTCAAATCTCTGACACTGACATTAACAAATCTACAGGTAGTACAAACCTCCCTGACTGTGACTTTGTCCCACAGGGCCCTCATTACAATCTCAGACCTAGGTTGGCCCTAGAATCACTTCAGGTTGGTCGGATAGTGGATGGACTAACGAGTATCATACCGACAGATTAGACCTAAAGTAATGTTGGGTTTGAATGTATTCTGTGTTTAAATGTTTCCTCTGAGATATTCTTTTCTGACAAGGGAATAGAAACATGTACATTTGATTTTGGTTCTTAAGTTTTCATGTTATGTTTGAAAAAAAAACAAGAAAATTGTATTTTGTACACATGGTATGGTTTTCACAAGCTTTTGTTTTCTATGAGATGTCTTTGAAGTGCATACAGTGTAATGTGTAGTTCATACTGACATGTATGGCAGTTATTGGCTTCAGTATGTGAAACATAGTTTGGGTTTTCCAGGTTTCCATGTTTCCATGTATGGTGCTGGATGTGTATGTTGTCCTTATGTTGTGTACGGCTGGGGACAGCCTTTTTCTTTCCGGGGGGGGAATCTGTAACGAACGAAACTGTGTATTTACATGCATCACATTATTGTGCGTGTGCCCTTTAAGAGACTGATCACGTCAGTCATGACGTGCGCTATGCGTGATGACGTTGTTGAGTTGTGAGTTTTGAGATAACCACAGTAGATGCTGAGACTAGTGCTCTACCTTCTTGTTATACTTTTGGTTATTAATTTATTTTGTGACGCTAAGAAAGAGTAATCTTTCATGTATGGGAGGAGCTCCTTGTCTGTGTACCTGCCATTAAATGTGCGTAATACAGCCTTTCCGCCTTTAAGCTCTTTCTTCTATCGATTTCACGAGTTATCCTGGTCAAAGCGTTACAACTTCACCGTCGTCTCGATCATAAGAACTTTCAGGGAGGAAAACCGGTAGCTGTACTTCACTGCTCTCTACTGTAACTTTTGAGTGCTGTACTTTGTGTTGTTACAACACATACATGTACTGTAGCTGTTGCACTAAACTGCAAAACATGGTTTCTCCTATGTTATGTTATGCTGTTGACTCTACCTCTCATTCCAACCAGAGGATCTGACGGTAGCTGATACGAGCGTATCTCAGCCTGCCTGACAGACATTTCTTGCTGGATGAAGGACCACCACCTTCAACTAAACCTTGCGAAGACAGAGCTGCTTGTGTTCTCGGCCAACCCAACACTTCATCACAACTCGTCATCCATAACTCCATCAAGGTCGGCCAGGAACCTTGAAGTTGTGATAGATGATCAATTGAACTTCACAGACCACATTGCGGTCCTGCAGATTTGCCTTATACAACATTAGGAGGATCAGGCCCTTCCTATCAGAGCATGCTACACTACTCCTTGTCCAAGCACTTGTTCTATCCAGAATGGACTTTTGTAATGCTCTCCTGGCTGGTCTTCCAGCTTGCACTGTCAAATCTCTGCAACTGATCCCAAATGCTGCAGCAAGAGTGGTCTTTACCCAGATAGCAACATTGTTTCGGCCCAGATCCGGCCCACATCTGGCACTTGTGGAATGCAGATCTGGCCCACATGCAGCGTGGAATGATGGCACCACTCCCCACAAGCAGGCCATAGCAATGCCACATGTCAGCCAAGAGCAAAGAAATAAACCAGAACTGGAACTTATCTGAGCCACAAAGTCTGTGTATATTAAATATGGAGTCATCTCAGCCTTAATAATCCTGTTAACAAGCAGAATCACTGAAGGAAAGAAGAGAACAGAAAAAAGAGATGAGCAGAAACACAAGAACTACAACTGACTTCAGACACAGCCTTAGATGAAATCAACTGAAGAGAAAAGAAGACATTAAATCTGTGAAGATCTTAGCAGAGGAGGATTAAACAACTCCACAAACAGCATTACCAGCTTCACTTATTACTAACCAGACTGACTTTATTTCGGTCAGACGTCTACAAAAGTTTTATTGAGAATTAGAGGTTTAACTCTAATGTGTTTCATTTGAAGTCACCATAACAGTGATTAGTGTTTCCATTAGTTGGGCTCTTAACTCTTATGCCTGGTTCAGATTACACGATTTTAGCCCGATTTTGGCACGATCCGTTTGACGTAGGGTGTCGTGGGGATTCGCAAACGACAATGGGCGTCGGGATGCAAGATTCGATCGTTTCATCTCGTATAGTGTGTCATAGTGGGCGACAACCTACGTCGTGTCTGCGATGCTTCACGAGATCACGACAGAAAGACTAGCATGTTTCATTTTTTAACGGTCCTCCACGACGACGGTGCGTAAGTGAGTGAGGGAGAGTGAGTGAGAGTCTGTGTTCGTGAGTGAGTGAGTGAGCGAGTGTGTGTGACTGTGTGTGTGCGCGAGAGTGAGTGTGTGTGTGTGTGTGTGTGTGTGTGTGTGTGTGTGTGTGTGTGTGTGCGTGTATATGTGCGAGTGAATGAGTGTGTGAGACGGCTCGCGATGACTGGTCGGAAAACAACGTGTAGTCTGACATGTTTCTTGTCCACGACATGACAAGATTTTTAGGAGTCAAAATCATGTCATCTGACACAGTGACTAACGTAACAGACAAAAAAAAAAAAAAAAAATCTTTTGTCTTCTTTGTTCTCTTACGAGAGGTTCTCTCGTATTGCGTAAGTTGCTTACGCTACGGGTAAAGTCATCTTTTCTCGAGATATGAAGCCAAAAAATTATCCTTAATTTTGCATTCATTGTCAATGCAGTGCAGCAGCCAGCAGACCTACAGCAGGCTAACTAGCGTGCTCATAGGCTGCCCTGCGGCAACTGCAGCAGCCTACCACTGAGCCTTGCGTGACGTCATGCCCAATGAGGGCACTTCGCGCACTCACGCGTCAGAACGCCAGAATGGGGGTGGCTTAGCGTATATAAGGATGGCTCGGAGGCTGCTTCCCTGATTTTCATCTCTTCAGCGAGCTCTACGCATCGCTGGACTCTGAGAGAAGCCGCCGCCGTCGAAGCAAGCGATTAGCAAGCCTAGGATATATAATATAACCGGGTTATACACACTCATTCACTCGCACATATACACGCACACACACACACACACACACACACACACACACACACTCACTCTCGCGCACACACACAGTCACACACACTCGCTCACTCACTCACTCACGAACACAGACTCTCACTCACTCTCCCTCACTCACTTGCGCACCGTCGTCGTGGAGGACCGTTAAAAAATGAAACATGCTAGTCTTTCTGTCGTGATCTCGTGAAGCATCGCGGACACGACGTAGGTTGTCGCCCACTATGACACACTATACGAGATGAAACGATCGAATCTTGCATCCCGACGCCCATTGTCGTTTGCGAATCCCCACGACACCCTACGTCAAACGGATCGTGCCAAAATCGGGCTAAAATCGGACAGTGTCTGAGGAAGCCGGCCGTCTTCGCTGCCTTCAGCCATCCGTGCCTGCTGCGCTATCCGGCGACAATATCCTTTATTGCTTCTGTGTGTGTGCTCGCCGCCGCAACGCACACTTTCTGCCTAAAAGAGCGCGAGGCCTCGCAATTCCCGTAGCTCTTGCGAGCCTCACTCAGCGACGGAGACCGCCACGTGATCCTCACTCAGCGACGGAGACCGCCACGTGATCTGCGCTCTCTGCCTGGGTCGAGGCGAGCCGTGCAAGAAGAAGCGCCGCTCCCAGAGACCACCGAAAACGCTCTTTCCCTCTGTTCGAGCCGCGCAAACTGTGCCGCTCACAAGGAATGACAGAAGCGGACGGTCACGGGGCTAGTTTTCTTTACGTTACAAGAAAGCAACCCCGCCCTCGCGCCCCGTTCGCGTGCGTCACTCACTGGCGAAAGGAGGACAAAGAGTGGTTTAGTCCCGCCGAGGCCGGACTAACCTCCATTTCTCACACATTTCTCAGTCCCATCTTAAGTTCAGGCGAACTTAATGAGCCTGTTATAATACACGCATGCCTGCAACAAAACATGATGACGCTCTCTGGCTACTCACCTCTTCCTGCTCTCTCTCACTTTGTTTGAGCCGCGCAAACTGCGCCGTTCACAAGGGATGTCAGAAGCGGACAGTTACGGGGCTGGCTTTCTTTACGTTACAAGAAAGCTACCCCACCCTCGCGCCCCATTCATGCGTGTCACTCCCGGCGAAAGGAGGAAAGAGAGGCCGGACTAACCTCCATTTCTCACACATTTCTCAGTCCCCTCTTAAGTTCAGGCGACTGGAAATATCTATATTGCAGTGAATGAGCCTGTCATAATACATGCACGCCTGCAAAGGAACGCCGACACAAAACATGATGACGCCTCTTCCCGCTCTCTCACCCCGTTCGCGTGCGTCACTCACCGGCGAACGGAGGAAAGAGTGTTTTAGTCCCAGGCGGCTGGAAATATCAATATTGCAGTAAGCGAGCCTGTTATAGTACATGCACGCCTGCAAACAAACGCCTACACAAGTCTCTCTGGCTATTCGCCTATTACGAACCTCTTCCCTTTGTCTGTGCCGCGCATATGCGCCGTTCACAAGGAAGGTCAGAGCGGACGGTCACGAGCAAGGTTCAGCACCCCGCGTGCCTCACTCACCGGCGAAAGGAGGAGAGAGAGTGTTGTTAGTCCCACCGAGGCCGGACCAACCTCCAATTCTCACACATTTCTCAGTCCCCTCTCAAGTTCAGGCGGCTGGAAATATTAATATTGCAGTAAATAAGCCTTTTATAATACATGCACGCTTGCAATCAAACGCCGACACAGACATGATGACGCTCTCTTATATGCTCACGCTGACCGAAAGCTTATGTGTTTTCCCCTGTGGCTCAGTAACAAAACCTTAGGCTTTCGCGCCAGAGACCCGTGTTCAAATCCTGGCTCTGGCGGCAGATAAAAATTATGCTGCTCGCTTCTCCGAGTCCGCGGCCAGCTTTCTTACATACAGAATGCGAACCCGCCTCTCGCACCCTCCCGCAAGTATTATGAGCGTCTAAACGAAGCGCCAACCTCCCCGTCTCTCTCTTGAAACCAACTGCAAGTGAAACCAAGTGAGTTAAACTGCAATTCATTGACTGGCCGCTTGAGGCTGGCTGCACAAGTGAGTCAAATCTGTATCTCCCCCATGTTAAAATTACCAACTTTACAGCAGAAAAAAACATGTTTACAGCCTGGTTCTCTCTGTGGCTTTGGTCTATACAGCTAATTTTGCCCTTCATAACAACTGTGAGGGGGGTGAATTTTTTTATAACTCATCCGTTTAGTTGATTAATATTTAAAGTTCTGCATAATTAAGGGTGTGTCCACTTTTGAGTGACAGGTGGATTCCCGCTGATGTCAATGCTAGCCGTTTGTCTGCTGTTAGCTGCGTCACTACTCACTTCACCTCAGCAGATTTTAGCTGCTGAACTTGCCATTTCTGCAGTGTTTGTGCTTTTTTCGGGATTATTTCATACAATTTAATACACCCATTACTTCACCCACGGCTTTGGATTCCATCGTTGTCGTCGAGTATCGTTCGAGAGAACAACCAGCGCTGTATTTCAGTTGTTTTCCTCTGTGAACATGCACTAATGGATGTCTGACAATTTCGTTGGTTTTTGGAGTTTTCAGATTTAAAAACGTCTATAAAGGCTCGTTCGTTCTGCTCTCACGGAACAGATTTATTATAATATGCTTAATATGTAACGTTACCGTCAGATGAAATCCTGCAGGTGTCGGCACTATCTCCGTTCATGCAATAAATGCACATCCTTGAATGAGCCGGATTTCTAGCGCATTTACTTGAACTTCATAGGTAATATATCTTTGGTTTAACCCATTTGAGAGGCGGCCAAAATCAGAATTTAAAATAGACTGAATAAGCTCTCCACGAACTTGACGAGCGATGCCGTGCTGACGGACCATAGACTATAAAAAAAGAGTGACTGACATGTAACTGTTATGCACATAAATCACTGTCACACACACTCTCTCAGAGTAATAGTTACTGCATAATACATTTTCAACTAGCAGAACCGTACAGAATCACGATACACAGTCTCACTTGTAGCCATTTTGTGATGAGGCGTGATAGAAAAATGGTCCCCGACAAGAAAATAATGGCAAGGCCTCAATAGTACTTCTGGTGCAAGTTGTTTTATTGAAGAAAAAAATATATACAAAATAATAAATGAAAAGATGGGGAAACTGGAGTAAAAATATCCAGACAGCCCTTGGCTGTTACATCCTTCTACAGAAAGGTAAGTACACACAACTACACTTTGTCAAAGTAAGACTCCAAACTACAAACCCCCTGAACAATCAAACAAGGCTGGCTTTTAAACCAGAAGCTCCACCCACATGGACTCATCCACATTCTTACAGAGGTAAGTATTATAGCTTTACATACATATTTATATACATAACATTAGTGTCAGAAAATCAAATATACACATTCACATTGTGTAACATTCATCACCTAAATAAATGTAACAACTATCGAATGGCTATCGAATCATTCGTCGTTGGTTTGAATTAACAAATTCAAATACTCTGTGTTGCTAAAAACATTTCTTCCTGAATACAAAAGCTGGTGCACTTTGAACTCGTGAGTGCAAATCAGGCTTTGGCTCCATAAAGACTGGAACCAATTGACTTTTACGACACTAATGTCACCTCAGAGACATTCCAAACCCCCCCTTTCCCCTCTCTGGACCACAGAGAGATAACGAAACTTGAAACCTTCTACACACACACACACACACACACACACAAACATCCTCCTATAGAAATATAGTTTTAATGTATGTAACTCAGATTTGGGTTTGATCTTCCTGTACGCATGTTTTATTAATTCGTTTGACCATATAATTATGATTTTCTAGAGGTGTGGTTTTGAAATGTATTCTTTAATCAATAGTGTTTTAGTTAGAGAGGGTTCACTAACATTCTCTGGCAATCCCTTCCCCCCTGTGTGGAACTGTGTTTTATTACCTAACGGAATGTTAGCCAGAAGAGCAGAATTAGGTGTTCATCCTAGATATTTTATATGTATAACCATTGAAGAAATATGTAAGCCTGAATGTAATTTCTCTTTTTCATGATTGTTCTTCTCTGTGATGGGTTTTTGTATTCTTGTAAACCGTAAAGGAATAATGTTTCAGATGTGCACCCTTTTTCAATCATAGATATGCCATGTGGATCTTTCTAAAGTCCAATCTTCAATGCCCACTTATCAATGTACACCACATGTTGGGTTCATTTTATTCCTAGGTTGTTAGTTTAACTTTTAAGCTTATTTTTACAGAATAATAATCTATCTCGACGTGTACCTTCGAAACATATCTAATTCGGTATCCACGTAAAGCTCTCCTTGTACTGGAACCAAATGTATGCATCAGGATCTGGTAAAATGTATGATACTATTTTTACCCTCGTTAGAGTATAACTGATCACATAATAACGCTGCCATAAAACATGCAAATTAAACTGGGAACTAAGACAAAGACATTTTTCCCGCTTCAGACCTTTGGACGTTCATTGGTTGTTCGCGCGAACAGAGGCGTCAACCCATATTGTCCATAAAAGACCGACTCAGAAAACCTCTCTCTCTCTCATGCCTACGCCTCTCCTTCCTCCTCCAAAACCCAAGTCCGGACCGGCTTCGGCCTGCTTCTCTTTTCTTTTTATTTATTTCTTTTATGTTTTTCTATAGTCTAGTTTCGTTTTCCTCTTCGCCTCTGTTCATTCACGAGCTGAATGAACTTAGCCTGAATCATTCCCGGCAACTCTTTGAAGCTCCCGCGCTCGCACGCGCGCCGGAAGACAGCACGCGCACGCCTCCCCTCAGACGACTCGCGCTGCTTTTAAAGACACGCAGAACCCTGCGGTCCTACACACCTCATACAAAGAGAACCATATGCCATGCAAGTATCGATTATTGAATTGAACTTATGATGAGATTTCTTTGTTGTGTCTTAAGGGTTACTGTCTGTGATTTTGCCATAGCCAACTGCGATCTCTGATCGCAGATTTTTGCTTTCACTTCCGATCTCGTCCCGCATCCTTCTCTCTCTCTCATCCACTCTCTCTTAATCCTTTTCTGGCATTCTATCTTTTTCTAACTCTGATCATTTTATTCTCTCTCACTGTTATTCGTTATCTTGTATTGTTTAACTGTATTTTATGTACATAGACATATAATCCGTGTGTATTGTGTAGTTTGATATATTCCTTAGTTCGATGTATTGGTCCAATTATTAAATTCCATATGCCCTTGACTGACTCTGATTTAGTTGCCCATGTTACTTAGTCCCTGAAATGTTCGATCTTAGCTATATGCTTTATCTTGGTAGGCTACGATTTAAGTAACCTAATTTTAGTCTACAAACACCGAGAGTGTCTTTTCAAGGCCTGGAAAAGATACTCTTTCTCGTGTTTGTAAGAAGGATAATTTTCCTTGAGAGTTAAGTTAATCTTACGTATATGTTTGCTGGACAAACAGATTGTTTGATAACTAAATTAATTCCATTAAAGTTATCCCATAACTTCGAGCTGAAATAAGCACAATTGATGTATTAATGACGAACCATAACCCGTTATGGTAATCGTTCATATATCAATCTAGTTCAGCTGCGCTAAATTAATGTAACTGTAACATACAACATATTAATCATATTCATGATTAATTATTAAAATTCCCAATAGATAATTTGAGCTAATATTAATATTAATATTAATATTAATGTACAACCCATTGTTCTTACATAAATATATATATATAATACTATATATATGTATATAAACATCATTCCTTATCATACATGTATTAACTCAACCCTAAACAAACAACATTTACGACAGTCCAGTTACCAGAGCGATCGCGCATGCGCAACGCGGGAATTTACTGATATCCACCCTTCTGGATCGTCCCCGGGGTTTGCCATTTGCTTCCGGTAACATGGACAAAGACGCAACACAAACACACAACTAATGACGAAATAATGTGCAGATAAGTACAATAAATATGTATTGCTGAACTTATCTGGTGTTTGTGTGTGTTTATTAAGGGATATAGGATAGGATGTAGTAATGGAGTGGACATGAATGCGTTATGTATGAAACTGTAGCATTAACCTGACCCTAGTGTGCACCCAAGGGTAGGATAAACATGCGAACGGTTGAACAGTGGATCATATGCATGTGTGAATACAGTGTTGTCGCGATCGTGACAGAGCCCTCTGTCACATTACCTCCCTCCTCTCCTAGATTGACGAACCCGGCAATCTGGATAGGAAATCAGCCGTTAGGTTGTCTTTCCCAGGACGGTGTCTGATCTTAAAGTGGTAGGGCTGCAGTGATAGGTACCATCTTGTTATCCTGGCATTTCGATCCTTCATTGAGTTTATCCAGGTCAATGCTCGATGGTCTGTTTCAAGATCAAACTCCCTTCCCAGCAAGTAATATCGAAGGCTTTCCAACGCCCACTTGATGGCCAGTCCCTCTTTTTCAACTGTGGAGTATCGAGTCTCCCGTGGTAGCAGCTTACGGCTTAGATAAAGGATTGGGTGTTTCTGGCCTCCCTCTCCTTGTGTCAGTACGGCTCCCAATCCATAGGCGGAAGCATCAACTTGAACTAGAAATCTCTGTGAGAAATGAGGACTCTGAAGCACAGGACTGTTACATAAGCTCTCCTTCAGCTGTTGAAACGCCCGCTCCACTTCTTCGGTCCAGGGGACTGGATTACAAACCATCTTTGTAGTCAAGTTGGTCAGGGGTACCGCGACACTGGAGAACTCTGGTATAAATCTTCGATACCATCCGACTAATCCAAGGAAGGCACGTACCTCTTTCTTTGTCCGAGGTCTTGCACAGTTACGTATGGCCTCCACCACCTTGTCCACCTGTGGTCGAACCTCGCTGTTGCCTAGCAGAAATCCTAGGTATTGTGTCTCCTGTTTTGCACACTCACATTTTGAGACATTTAAGGACAAACCTGCCTCACTGACTTTCTGCAAGACTCTGCTCAGGTGCTGTAGATGCTCTTCTGTAATGCCACTGTAAATGACCACATCATCGAGATACGCCGCACAACAGTCTTCTTCCCCTCGTAGAACCGTATCCATCAACCGTTGGAAGGTAGCTGGAGCTCCATGTAACCCGAACGGCATGGTAGTAAAATGGTCCTAAGGGTGTTCTGAAGGCGGTGTACTCTCTTTATTCTTGGGCTAAGGGCACCTGCCAGTAACCTTTGCACAGGTCTAACGTGGTGATGTATATGGCTTGGCCAATCCGTTCCACCAGCTCATCAATCCGAGGCATTGGGTATGCATCAAACTTGGAGACAGCGTTGAGCTTCCGAAAGTCCAGGCAGATCCTCAGTGATCCATCTTTTTTTGGTACCAGGACAATCGGGTTGCTTCATGGGCTGTTTGACGGCTCGATCACCCCTATTTTCCTCATCAACTGAATCTCCCCCTTCAGCGGCTCGATCAGTCGTTCAGGCACTCGATAGGGATGTTGTCGAATTGGAGTTGAGTCAGTGAGCTTGATCGTGTGTTCGATCAGGTTGGTTCTTCCTGGCTCTGTTTTGAAAAGATTTGGGTGCTTGTCTACGATCTGTAGCAACTGCCCCCTCTGTTCTTCTTCCAAATGTTCCAGGGTTATCTTTGCCGGAGATCTCTGTAAAGCCACGTCTTCCATCTCGTCCTCACCCTCCTCTCCTTCTGGGGCTCCTTTGCAGGCAAACAATACTTTCCCTTTATCTGCTGCCCTCTCGCGCCACTCTTTCAGGAGGTTGATATGGTACACCTGGCTGGACTTTCCCCTCTCCGGATGCAATACCTCATAAGTGACCGGTCCCACTCGTCTATGGATCTCATAGGGTCCTTGCCACTTTGCTAATAGCTTGTTCGTTGATGACGGTAGTAACAATAGTACTTTCTGCCCCGGTTGGTATTCTCTGTGACGGGCGTGACGGGCATGCCGGTCATACCACGTTTTCTGTGCCTTCTGGGCCACTTCCAAGTTTTCGATGGCTTGTTCTCGGTACTTCTCTAAGCGGTCTCTCATCTGCAGCACGTACTGAAGAATGCACAGATCACCAGTCGCGATTCTTGTCGGAGCCTCCCAGCTTTTTCTCAGCAGGTCAAGTGGACCCTGAACAGACCATCCGTACACCAATTCAAAAGGCGAAAACCCTGTTGATGCTTGGGGTACCTCTCTATATGCAAAAAGTATAAATGGCAACCACTTGTCCCAGTCTTTCCCTGTGTCACTGACGAACTTTTTCAGCATGTTCTTTAGTGTTTGGTTAAATCTCTCAACTAGTCCATCTGTCTGTGGGTGATAGGGACTTGTCTTGATCGACTGGATGCCCAGCTGTCTGTGGAGGTTCTTCATCAAACTCGATGTAAAGTTGGTGCCTTGGTCTGTGATGATCTCATCAGGGATCCCGACTCTGGAAAACATTTGCACAAGAGCACTGATTACCATGGCAGTTGTGATCGATCTTAGGGGAAACGCTTCAGGGTACCGAGTAGCGTAATCACACACTACCAAGATGTACTGGTGACCAAGACTGCTCCTCTCCAGAGGTCCAACTATGTCCATTGCAATTCTTCAGAATGGAGTGGAGATCACCGGCAATGGATACAGAGGTACTCTGTTTGACCTGCGAACAGCACTGGTTTTTTGACAAACAGGACATGTGGCACAGTATGTGAGTACATCAGTATACATAGAAGGCCAAAAAAAACGGGTGCTGAGTCTTTGGTATGTTTTCTGGTGTGCAAGATGTCCTGACCATGGTATAGTATGTGCAAGGTGTAACACCAGAGACCTACAACATTTTGGAACGACAAGACGTGTAACACCATCAGACATCACATACAAAATACCATTCTGCAAAACATACATTTCAGCCCCAAGAGTTTGTACTTTCCTCTCATCATTACCTACTTTGGCAAACAACGGCCTTAAAGTAACATCCGCCTCCTGTAACTGGGCAATTTTGTCTGGAATCTTCCAATCTCTGCCCTCTAGACCATCTGTTGACACGTTGGGTGTTGGTATACCCAAATACTTTGCCATTCGGCGTTGCCGACGTGTTTTTCTAGGTTTGTTACAACTCTGGATCAGACTATCATCCAAGTCTGGCAGAGGTTGTAAACCAGCATTGGCTTGAGCTTGTGTGAGCACTGGACATGATACCACAGTTAAAGTTTTCGTGGGTTTATCACACCGGGTTAACAGGTCAGTCAACACTGGTACATCCCATCCCATGTCCGCAGGAAGTCTATCAACTACCCCAACACACACCAAATACATTTGTTCATTGACATTAAGTGTAACCTCAGCTGTAGGGTATTTAACTTTGTCACCATGAACACATTGTACAGATATGGTCTTCACATAATTAATCACATTTTCAGGGACACAACCATGTTTAATCAATGACATTGAACTTCCTGTGTCAATCAAAGCTTTCAAGGTCTGTCCATTCACAGAAACTGTGCAACAGTGCATAAAGAGTTCAGAACTGTCTGTATTGTTGTCCCCCCTTGGCACATAGCAGTAGCTTGACAGTTTAGGTTTGCGCATTGGGCAATTAGTAGCTTTATGACCCTGTTGTTGACAGTAAAAGCAAATCAAACTTTTCATAGAAACATTTGCAACAGTACCTTCTTTGTCCTGCTCAGTCTTTGAAGTACCTCTTATCATCGTTGATGGTTGGTGTGGTCGTCCCCCTCGGCGTGCGTTAGTATACTGCATTGCTAGTCGGGCTGCTGTCAGTCCATCTGCAGGCTCATGCTCCTTCACCCACGTACGCAGATCATACGGCAACACACGCAACAACTGCTCAAGAATAATCAGTTCACCGATTTCCTCCTTGGTGCGCTGTTGTGGCTTTATCCAACGAGCATACAGTCCCTTCAAACGATGGTAAGTCTCAGTGGGTGTTTCTCCCGGTTTTGTAGAGGTCTGTCGGAACCGCTGTCTGTAAGTCTCTGCTGAAATGTCAAATTTTTCCAGTAATGCTTCACGTAGCTCCTCATACTCCATTGAACGCTCCTCATCCATGGCGATGTACGCTTCAAGTGCCTTCCCAGTAAGCAACGGCACAAGTCGACAAGCCCACTCTTCCTCTGGCCAATTCCAAGTCCGTGCCAAACGCTCAAATCGATGGAGGTAGTTTTCCATATCTTCCCCCTCATGATACGCTGGCATTGCAGGCTCTGAGCATAGTACTGTTGGCTGTCTTGGTGTCAGACCTGACACTGATGGTGCATATGCTCCCAATGGCTGTCGCTCTGGTGACGTCATCTCCTGGCGCCGCCTCATTGGAGTAGGAAGCTCCATTCGGGGACTCGGACTCGGTGTCGACCCAGGTGAAGCTGGTGGCGTTCTCTGATGCTGCAGTGAATCCCTCAGGCCACGCAGTTCAAAGAGTAGACCCTCTTCTCTCTTTTGCTGTGCTGTCAGGAATTCTCGCATCATGCTCACCATCTCGTTCGAGGATGATTTTGCGACTGACAGTTGTTGTGATGAACTCCCTTTCGCCTCGGCCATCTCCAACTCTTCTTCTTCCTCCTCCTCCTCCTCCTCGACAAACTTGTGCTGTGATCGCAGACCCTTCCTGGTCCGCCTCCCCATACTCACTGTCTTGCGGATGGCCAATCCCACTTCTGACACCACTTGTGATGAGGCGTGATAGAAAAATGGTCCCCCACAAGAAAATAATGGCAAGGCCGCAATAGTACTTCTGGTGCAAGTTGTTTTATTGAAGAAAAAAATATATACAAAATAATAAATGAAAAGATGGGGAAACTGGAGTAAAAATATCCAGACAGCCCTTGGCTGTTACATCCTTCTACAGAAAGGTAAGTACACACAACTACACTTTGTCAAAGTAAGACTCCAAACTACAAACCCCCTGAACAATCAAACAAGGCTGGCTTTTAAACCAGAAGCTCCACCCACATGGACTCATCCACATTCTTACAGAGGTAAGTATTATAGCTTTACATACATATTTATATACATAACATTAGTGTCAGAAAATCAAATATACACATTCACATTGTGTAACATTCATCACCTAAATAATATATATATATATATATATATATATACAGGGCCTGAAATTAACACCCGACCACACGCCAAATGCGGGTGAATTCTGCAATTGGCGGGTAACACTGTCAATCTACCTGCCACATTGGCAGGTAGCCACTGAGCCCCTTCGCGGGGAGTTTGATTGACAGGCGATCTGGCCAATCATAATCCGCCGAATCCGCCTTTTTTGTCCGACAAAGCAGTCAGGAGAGTTCAACGTTGGATGATTTGAACTTGAAAAAACGGAGTGTACTGAGTAGACCTACTGACATCTTTCCGCAGTTAAAACTAACTACATTCCTACTTATGTTAATTCATGTTTATTTGATGCTATAAATTAACTAGAAGGAAGAGATGATCGGTTCACGGCTGCAGAGTCACAAAACGGTATTGTCTAAATTTCTTTAAAAATTACCAAATTTTAACGTTGAGACTTTGTATAATATCAAAAGTAACCAGGACTGTCTTGTCTGTCAGCGTGTTGTCAGTGTCCTCTCTGCTGCGCGATGTGTTTTTCATTGCGTGAGATCATGGTTTGGCGTGAGCGCGCGCGGTGTAGCTTGTCGGACATAGCAACAGTAACTAAAGGGGCCAGGTCTTTGCGAAGGTTTTTTTTTTTTTTTTTTTTTTGCAACTGTTGTTCTTTGACATTTAAACGAAGTCAGCCATTTCATTGGATTTTAGCTAAAAAATGTGGCGGCACATTACTGGAGTAAAGAAAGCATCTGTGAAAGCAGCGCAGTTTGAGTGTTTCGGAACGTATGTGATCGGAGAGAAAGATGAGGCCCTTCTCTGACTACGTTTGAATGTGTGAGTTAAGTATTAAACTGTTGGTGAGATGAGATGATAATGCAACGCCGAGTTGCACAGATGTTGGAAGTTGGGAACCGGTGAGAAAATGTCCGGTAGCCTACCCGGTAACTTTACCAGTAATAACAATATTAATTTAGTTCTGCTTAACGGTTCCTGAACGCTGTAACTAACAGCTGCCCAGCCATCAACACAGCCGCGTGTGATTTGTTTACGAGCTGCACTAGGTCTATATCTGTATTCTAAGAGTTATTATTACTTGTATGGATCTCGTTAATAACTTGACAGCACTTAAATGTGTATTCTTACAAGTTAAAGAACAAATGTTTGTGCAGTTCCTTTTTTTCATCTTTTATGAGGCCAAAAAAAAAAAAAAAACTGGCTGGTAAAAAGTCACTGTGGCGGGTGGATTTTTAAATCTGGCTGGTGGTCAAAAAAGTTAACTTCAGGCCCTGTATATATATATATATATATATATATATATATATATATATATATATATATATATATATATATACATATATATACACTGCTCAAAAAAATTAAAGGAACACTTTGAAAACACATCAGATCTCAATGGGGAAAAATATCATGCTGGATATCTATACTAATATGGACTGGGTAATGTGTTATGAACGAAAGGATGCCACATCGTTTGATGGAAATGAAAATGATCAACCTACAGAGGATTGAATTCAAAGACACCCCGGAAATCTAAGTGAAAAAATGATGCAGCAGGCTTGTCAATTTTGCTGAAATTTCATTGCAGCAACTCAAAATGGTACTCAGTAGTTTGTATGGCCCCCACGTGCTTGTATGCATGCCTGACAACGTCGGGGCATGCTCCTAATGAGACGACGGATGGTGTCCTGCGGTATTTCCTCCCAGATCTGGACCAGCGCATCACTGAGCTCCTGGACAGTCTGAGGTGCAACCAGGTGATGTCAGATGGACCGAAACACAATGTCCCAGAGGTGTTCTATTAGATGTAGGTCAGGTGAGCGTGGTGGCCCTTCAATGGTATCATTCCTTCATCCTCCAGGAACTGCCTGCATGCTCTCGCCACATGAGGCCGGGCATTGTTGTGCACCCGGAGGAACCCAGGACCCACTGCACCAGCATAGGGTCTGACAATGGATCCAAGCATTTCATCCCGATACCTAATGGCAGTCAGGGTGCCATTGTCTAGCCTGCAGAGGTCTGTGCGTCCCTCCATGGATATGCCTCCTCAGACCATCACTGACCCACCACCAAACCGGTCATGCTGAACGATGTTACAGGCAGCATAACATTCTCCACGGCTTCTCCAGACCCTTTCCTGTCTGTCACGTGCTCAGGGTGAACCTGCTCTCATTTGTGAAAACCACAGGGCACCAGTGGCGGACCTGCCAATTCTGGTGTTCAATGGGAAATGCCAATCGAGCTCCCTGGTGCTGGGCAGTGAGCACAGGGCCCACTAGAGGACGTCGGGCCCTCAGACCACCCTCATGAAGTCTGTTTCTGATTGTTTGGTCAGAGACATTCACACCAGTGGCCTGCTGGAGGTCATTTTGTAGGGCTCTTGCAGTGCTCATCATGTTCCTCCTCGCACAAAGGAGCAGATACTGGTCCTGCTGATGGGTTAAGGACCTTCTATGGCCCTGTCCAGCTCTCCTAGAGTAGCTATCTGTCTTCCTGGAATCTCCTCCATGCTCTTGAGACTGTGCTGGGAGACACAGCAAACCTTCTGGCAATGGCACGTATTGATGAGCCATCCTGAAGGAGCTGGACTGCCTGCGCAACCTCTGTAGGGTCCAGGTATCGCCTCATGCTACCAGTAGTGACACTGACCCTAGCCAAATGCAAAACTGGTGAAAAACAGTCCAAAAAGATGAGTAGGGAAAAAATGTCAGTGGCCTCCACCTGTAAAACCATTCCTGTTTTGGGGGTTGTCTCACTGTTGCCCATCTAGTGAACCTGCTGTTAATTTCATTAACACTAAAGCAGCTGAAACTGATTACCAACCCCCTCTGTTACTTAACTGACCAGATCAATATCCCAGGAGTTTAACTGACTTGATGCTATTCTCTGATTAAAAAGTGGTCCCTTTATTTTTTTGAGCAGTGTATATATATATATATATATATATATAAAATACTATATATATGTATATAAACATCATTCCTTATCATACATGTATTAACTCAACCCTAAACAAACAACATTTACGACAGTCCAGTTACCAGAGCGATCGTGCATGCGCAATGCGGGAATTTACTGATATCCACCCTTCTGGATCGTCACCGGGGTTTGCCATTTGCTTCCGGTAACATGGACAAAGACGCAACACAAACACACAACTAATGACGAAATAACGTGCAGATAAGTACAATAAATATGTATTGCTGAACTTATCTGGTGTTTGTGTGTGTTTATTAAGGGATATAGGATAGGATGTAGTAATGGAGTGGACATGAATGCGTTATGTATGAAACTGTAGCGTTAACCTGACCCTAGTGTGCACCCAAGGGTAGGATAAACATGCGAACGGTTGAACAGTGGATCATATGCATGTGTGAATACAGTGTTGTCGCGATCGTGACAGAGCCCTCTGTCACACATGTCTTTTAACGCCCGACTCCGCCCACTTTAGGCTTCAAAAATGCTCTTCAGAAACCTACGGGTGACGTCACGGACACTACGTCCATATTTTTTTACAGTCTATGGTCTAAACATGTGAGCCTTCAAAGCATTTACTCTGTCAGTCCCTTAGAAAGGCTACTGCAGAAGTGTATTTTGCAACCAACGAGCCGGTAATACAACCCGCTCGCCTGCACGCAACCGCCGTTTCCACGGCAACCCAGAGAAATCTCAAAAGAGTGTAATGTCTGGTTATCCGGCTCACGCCGTTGGCGTTTTAAGTGTAGAAAATGTGCCCACGCCTCCGTGTTCACCCCTACACACAAGCAAGATAATCCCCCATGTCTCTCTCACAGAGCCCACTCTCATAAAGCTGGCAAATGCCGCTCGAGTGTTAAATGTAGGATATGTGCCCACGAACCCGTGCCCACACCTACTCACTGCCCGCTCTGTTAAGCTTGGTTCACACGGGACGATTTTAAAATTGTCGGCTGATTTTCCAAACCTGAGAGACCCCACACACGGCGATAAAAAAATCACGGTTCTAACAGTTTTGGTCGTACAGTGTGTGGTGCGCAGCCACACGGCAAAATCAACACATCACACACGAACCGATTTGACTTCCCAGTGCTTCCTCGCCGCCTCGTCACCTCGCTTTCTGATTGGCTACACGCCACAGTCCACAGGCTGCGTGCTCGTTTGTCCCCGGGGGACACCACACACGAGGAGAAATCGGGCCAAAAAAATTCAACATGTTGGATATCCCCGATTTGAGATCGGAGCGGTCCCGACGTCCTTCCGAGCAGACGAGAGCAGTCTTAACACACCACACACGGCAGGAATATCTGATCAGATTATTTTATGATAATCGGAGCATCCTTAAGATTGTCGGAAGGGGTGAATCAGGGCTAAAATTGGCCTAATTATCCTGCCGTGTGAACCAGGCTTTACACGGCCAAGGCTACCTCTTACCGGTCATGTTATGAATGTAAGTCCTGTGCCCGCTCACGAGCGCTCACACTTACTGACAAACATATTACCCCCGGCGCTGCTCGCTCGTCCCATTTTTCCCACAAAATGCTCCCCGTCCAAAGCAACCGGGACATCGTGTGTAAAACAACCAGCTATCGCTGTCAGCGAGCCGCCGTATTCAAGCACTGACAGTGCGCGCTGCGCGCCCACACCTCTGATTCAGGTTCTCGACCCCGCGAAGTGCAGCAATCGAAACCCAGAGGCCATTCTGCCCTTAGCTGTACATGCAGAAGCATGGGAAGCTATTCCAGGCGTGTCAGAATGGGTGCTGAGCACAGTAAAACAGGGCTATTTGCTGCATTTCGCTCGCCGTCCCCCGCGCTTTCGAGCACGGACCGAGACGAGAATCAATATGGAAGTAGCACACCTACTCCGTGCAGAAATAGCGAGACTGTTGTGCAAAGGGGTCATAGAACCGGTACCTCCTTCTCTGAGCGAGTCAGGCTTTTCGTCAGGCCGTCACAGGCTATTCTTGAGATTCGCCTTCACCGGTCAGGTATATCAATACACCGTCCTTCTGTTCGGCCTGTCTTTAGCACCCCGTACATTACGAAGTGCATGAACACGGCTCTCGCTCCCCTGAGAAATCGGGGTATGCTGATTCTGAACTATCTGGACGATGGGCTGATTCTGGCACAGTCAGAGATAGAACTTATATCTCAAAGAACAGTGCTTCTCAGCCACCTGGAAAGCCTGGGTCTTACGGTCAACTGGACCAAGAGCTCATTACTGCCCAGTCAGTAAGTCTCTTTTCTGGGAATTCTGGGAAACGCCTCCTCGTTTGGGCTCGGCGCTCACTTCGCTCCCTGAGAGCCGCGCATGTGCCGGGCCACTTGAACGATGGCCCAGACAGACTGTCCAGGGACAACATTCCCCGGGAGAATGGGCCCTGCACCCTCAGACAGTCCAGTTACTATGGCGCCTTTCGGCAAAGCGGAGGTCGACCTTTTCGCGTCAAAAGACAACGCTCATTGCCCAATGTTCTTTTCAAAGAACGAGGACGTGCTGGCCCAAATCTGGCCCAGCCGCCCACTGTACGCTTTCCCTCCGATCTCGCTGTTACCACAGGTAATCAAGAGAATCAGGGAAGCGCGCCACTCGGTGCTCCTTATAGCCCCGCGATGGGAGAACCAAGCCTGGTTCCCAGAGCTGATGCGGCTTTCACACGTAGCCCCGTGGCCGATTCCGGTGAGGAGAGATCTTCTCTCTCAAGCCGGCGGCTCAATTTGGCATCCCCATCCAGAGCGCTGGTCTCTGCATGTGTGGGTAATCAACGGATACCCGTTGCCTTGCCAGAAGGGGTTGTGAACACGATCACGCAGTCTAAAGCTCCCTCTATGAGAAGGCTTTACGCGTTTAAATGGTCTGTGTTTACAAAATGATGTACCGACAAAAATGTAGACCCACAAACTTGTGGGGTCTTGTGGGTGCTTCGCTTCCTTCAAGAGCTGCTGGATATGGGCAGGTCCCCCTCCACGCTCAAAGTGTATGCTGCGGCTATTGCAGCGTTCGCAGAGTCGACACACGGCCAGTCAATAGGAAGGAACGAGCTCATCATCCGCTTCCTTAGAGGAGCCAGGAGGATGAATCCCCCGCGGCCCCCTTCGGTTCCTATCTGGGATCTTTCTTTGGTCCTAGAGGCCCTGAAAACACATCCCTTTGAACCGTTAAATTCTGTGGATCTAAAATACCTTTCGCTCAAAACCGTTTTTCTGATAGCTCTGTCATCAGTCAAATGTGTGGGGGATCTACACGCGCTGTTTGTTAGCGCCGCGTGCCTCGAGTTTGGACCAAATGACTCTAAAGTCATCCTCAAACCGAGACATGGTTATGTCCCTAAGGTGATTGGCACTCCCTTCAGAGCGCAGGTCATCTCTCTATCGGCTCTGCCAGCATCCGATAGCGAGGGCGATGATAACCTCCTCTGCCCTGTCAGGGCGCTGAGAGTTTACATCACGCGTTCCGCCGCCTTCAGGGGCTCGGAGCAGCTCTTTGTTTCGTTTGGTGGGCGTACCAAGGGTCTCGCCGCCTCAAAACATAGCCTGTCCAGATGGATAGTGGACGCGATTGCAGCAGCTTATGCGTCAAAAGACCTGCAGTGCCCTCTGGGCATCAGGGCTCATTCCACTAGAGGCATGGCCTCATCGTGGGCGTGGTCCAGCGGGATTTCTATTCATGACATTTGTACGGCGGCAGGCTGGGCCTCCCCCTCTACATTTGTTAGGTTTTACAACCTGGAAGTTCCTGCCTTGCAGGCTAGACTTTTATCAGTCTAAATCGTGTGTATGTCCTGCCCAGTTTGTTCGTGCGCAGGCTATTCTCACGTGACTTAGCTCTCCTGGTTGAGCTGCACTATAAGGGTTGATATTCTCTATGATGGACCGGCAGCGCCGTTCTGTATCCCCTAAGAGGTGCATTATGTACACCGCGTTGCTGGCCGCCTTATTCCCACTTATTTGTGTCCCCCAGGCTTCCCTTGGGACTTATGTGGTGGATGCTCGGCGCGCATGGCGTTGACAAGGGGTTCCCGTGGCGTAAGCAACTTACGCAATACGAGAGAACCTCTCGTAAGAGAACGTACTCGGTTACCTAATGTAACCTCGGTTCTCTCTAGAAGAGGGAACGAGTATTGCGTAACCTGCCCTGCTCGCGCCACGAGCTCATTTCGCTTCAGTCGATGAAAATCAGGGAAGCAGCCTCCGAGCCGTCCTTATATACGCTAAGCCACCCCCATTCCGGCGGGCTGTGACGCGTGAGGGCGTGAGGGCGTGAGGGCGTGAGGGCGTGAGGGCGCGACGTCACGCAAGGCTCAGTGGTAGGCTGCTGCAGGAGCGACGTCACGCAAGGCTCAGTGGTAGGCTGCTGCAGTTGCCGCAGGGCAGCCTATGAGCACGCTAGTTAGCCTGCTGTAGGTCTGCTGGCTGCTGCTCTGCGTTGACAATGAATACAAAATTAAGGATAATTTTTTGGCTTCATATCTCGAGAAAAGATGACTTTACCCATAGCGTAAGCAACTTACTCAATACTCGTTCCCTCTTCTAGAGAAAACCGATGTTACATTAGGTAACCGAGTACGTTTGCTGTGTTACACACATTTGCAGCAGCAAAGAAAGCTAAAGTGAAACAAGAGCAGGTGATGATGGTTACCTGTTGATTGTTTTATAATCATCATGAAATATCCTGTTTCACTGATGTCTTTGGAATCTAACAATTGTGTTGTTCCACTAATATTTTCACATCACAAACCCTGTGTTACTGCAGCATGAGATCTAGCACTATTATAACAATCAGTTAGAAGACTTTAAAAAAACATGAGCACGAAAAATTCATTTTAATATGACACACACAGATATCAACAATCAGCGTATGAAACTCAAAAATGCTGACAATCAAAAGTACCTTGCTGCAATGCATGCTGGGTACCAGCATAGTATAAAACTCCCAGCATGCATTGCAACATGAATAAATTATGCAGCTGAATTGTTCTATTATTTTGTTTAATTCTAAATATTTGCTTTTATTTTTTGCTGTTGTTTTTGTTGTGAATTAGTAGCTTTTCAGTTATGTTCTGAATTAATCGGTTTATCTAAATATTTGTGATTGTCACCATTGTTGAGATTCATACGCTGATTGTTGATATCTGTGTGTGTCAGATAAGCTTATTTTTTTATCCCATGTTTGTTAAAAGATTTAAACTGACTGTTATAATATTGCTGGATCTCATGCTCCAGTAATACAGGGTTTGTGGTGAGAATATATTAGTGGAACAACACAATTGTTTGAAAACAACCTCAGTGAATCAAGCTATTTATAAAACCATCAACAGGTAACCATCATCACCTGATCTCATTTCACTTTAGGTCTTGTTGCGAGATAGGTCTCACTGCAGAACCACAGACCCATACGTCATAGCAGTGTGAGGACGACAGCGCCAGCCTCTAACAGTCTGATGCTGGAAGCGCATACCATACATATCCACCTTACATATACCATACCTAAACCTACCCATCTCCACCCCCTGAACCCTAAACCCACCCCTAAACCTACCCATCTCCACCCCCTGATCCCTAAACCCACCCCTAAACCTACCCATCTCCACCCCTTAGATGCTTTTACCCCTCCCACTTCCGGCATCAGACTGTTAGGCTGGCGCTGTCATCCTCACACTGCTATGACGTATGGTTCTGCGGTTCTGCAGTTGGTTAATATTGCTTGTTGCTTCTGCAAATGTGTTTGACAAACACACTGTCATAGCAGCCAAAAATAGACAAATGATATAATAAGAGTTAAGAGCCCAACTAATGGAAACACTAATCACTGTTATGGTGACGTCAAATGGAACACATAGAGTTAAACCTCTGTTAATTCTCAATAAAACTTTTGTAGACGTCTGACAGAAATAAAGTCAGTCTGGTTAGTAATAAGTGAAGCTGGTAATGCTGTTTGTGGAGTTGTTTAATCCTCCTCTGCTGAGATCTTCAGAGATTTAATGCCTTCTTTTCTCTTCAGTTGATTTCATCTAAGGCTGTGTCTGAAGTCAGTTGTAGTTCTTGTGTTTCTGCTTGTCTCTTTTTCTGTTCTCTTCTTTCCTTCAGTGATTCTGCTTGTTAACAGGCTTATTAAGGCTGGGATGACTCCATATTTAATATACACAGACCTTGTGGCTCAGATATGGTCCAGTTCTGGTTTATTTCTTTGCTCTTGGCTGATGTGGCATTGCTATGGCCTGCTTGTGGCCCAGATCTGGCAAACAGGAGCGTTCCGCTCAAGTGCCATCATTCCACGCTGCATGTGGGCCAGATCCGCATTCCACAAGTGCCAGATATGGGCCGGATCTGGGCCGAAACAATGTTGCTATCTGGGTAATGAGCAGAAGAGAGCGCACGTCACTCCTCTCCTCACAAAATTGCACTGGTTGCCAGTTGCCGCTTGCATCAAATTTAAGTCACTGATCTTGCCTACAGAACTACCACTAGCTCTGCTCCCTTTTACCTAAACTCATTACTCCAGACTTACGTGCCATCCATAAACTTGCATTCTGCATGTGAACGTCGCCTTGTGGTGTCATCTCAAAGAGGCAAAAAAATCACTTTCACAGACCTTAGCCTGACTATTCCCTGGTGGAATGACCTGCCTAACTCAACCCAAGTCTTTAGCCATTTTCAAGAAACGGCTAAAGACGAATATTTTTTAGCAACACTTGATCCATTAATATGAACACTTTCTTTTCTCTTCTCTTTCTCTACTCTATTTCTAATATTATTTTTTTTTACATATACTGCGTTAGACTAAACTGGGAAGGGTCACAGCACTACATATTGTTGTCCTATTGTTAGTTTAACTGCTTCTATGGCTCTCCTCGCTTTGGTAAGTCGCTTTAGATAAAAGTGTGAATGATTAAATTGATTAAATGTAGAGTTTCTGAATGCTTCCATTTTGTAAAAAGGATGTGTTACAGTAATCAGTACTTTTTTTAGAACACAAAGACGATGAAATGGAAGAAGCCTGCTAGACAGCATGTCAGGGGTGGATCAGGCATGATAGATGATTTTACACCCGATGCCTGGCTAGGACCAATATAGCCTGTGATGTTGATGAGATTCTTTGGCCTTTCCCAGACCAAAGACGGAATGCTGGGGCAAAATTATTTTTGTTGTTGTTTGGTGTATCGTACTGTACAGTACATTAAGAATAAATGTGCAAATGTATAAATTTGTTGTGTCTTTTGTTGTGTTCATCATGTGAAAAGGTTTTTGAGGGGGAGAACCACAAGCAACATAACTTACGAAATCAAACTACGAATTGTTTTGAATTTATCTCAACAGTGTGTAAGACTATGTTGTACGAGTGTTTTTTTGAGGGCTTGTGTGTCATTTCTGAGGGCAAAGTTTGTTTTTTCAGCAAGATTGCATGGTTTTGAGTGGAAAGCTTAATTTTGACCTGAAAATAGAAAGTTCAGGGAAATGGGTGAGAAATTATGGATTTGTGTTAGAGTTTTGAGAAAAGGATGCATCATTTCAATAAATGTGTTTAAGCAATCGAGAAAAACGAATACAAATCCAATCAATTCAAACTCAGGTATTCAGTTTACAGTTTACAAGGCATTCTCAAAGCAAGGTACCAGAAAGGTACCAGACCCTGCCAAACTGACTAACATCACTGGATCATTTCAATCTGGGACTGGATTTCAAAATTGTGATTTGGTTGTAGTAATAGTGTAAGAGTAGGCTATAGATTTTAGACCATTTAACCCATCAGAAACCTCATTACACCAATATAAGAGGTTAAACCCCCTAGGAAATGTATTTTCTATAGACTCCTCTTTTAGTACAAAAGTACATATAACCGAGCGAGAGAAAGATCCATTTTGCCTGTCTGCAGCTCAGCCCAGATGTTTTCCATCTCATCTGGAGAGTTGTCCCGGGTTGAATTCCGTGGCTTGAAGAGACTGCTGGTGGCAGGTCTCTGTGGAGCAGGCCTTGACAGATTGTGGATGTAGTGTTTAAAAATAGCAACCAACTGCAGAGCTGCCCTCTCAGGGTTCCCACCATTGTGCAGTCTGGGAACAGTTGAGGCGAAACCCCCTGACATAGACCATCCCATAGACACACCCAGAAGAGTTTGTTAGCACAGCCCCTAAAAATCATGCGATTGAATTGTGCTCTATTATGTTCATTCAACACACATTAGACCTGCACAGTATTTTTTTTTTTTTTTTTTTTTTTGTAGTCAGCAATGTTTCAGGTAAGAGTAGCCCCCAAAAGTCCACACTACAGCCAGGACGGTCATCAGGTGGGGACAACCAGGAAGACACTGTGATCCTCTGTGGTATAACCGCTCTCATAGTCCACCCATAGTACATACCCTGATTACACCTACAACAACTGATGATAGTCATTGCGCTATTTACATGACTAATCCCACCAATGTTCTGTAGCTTCAACTGAAATGTTTGTGAATAAAAAAAAGCATGCGTCTCTGCTTCATAATCTTAAACTATCATATCAATATGAACTGCGCAGGCCTCTGACGCCATCTTGTGGACAAATTACACAACTGTTGATTCAGACCAGATACTATTTTATTTTTTTAAAGTTTGTTTAGACTTTTTGTAAAAGCATATTTTCTATGAACATGGGTATTCTCAATATGAACAGTACCCATGTTCATATTTTCTATGAACATGGGTATTCCACGTATTCTCAGTGAATGTGGGTATTCTCATAAAATCAGTCATGACTTTGCGCTGAAAACTTTGTGTAACTTCACCACGGTCTTACGGAACAAAAATATATTTCCATATATTTATGATAAATATGGTGTAAATAAAAATATATATATTAAATAATATATTGCATTATTATATTGTCTTATATTAGAGAAATGCAGGGTATGATTTGATGGGTATTTATTGCTGATTTCATAATCATTATTGAATATCTCAGATAACAGGTCTATTACCCAAGGTGTATTACAAAGGTTTTGTCGGATCATAAAGTTATAACAAGAGATCAAATGCCGTTGTGGAAGTAAGATACTTTTTTTTAAAAACACTTTGTGCACAAAGCATTTAGAATCACAGCCTTGTTTAGTCACACACAGACATCAGGAATCAGCATATGAATCTCAACATAAAGCAATATGCTTTATGCTGCAATGCATGCCAGGAACCATGGATGAGTTTTTTTAACTAGCTCTCAGAATGCATAGCAGAATGAAAAGTCACCGTTGTTGAGATTCATATGCTGATTCTTGATGTCTGTGTGTGACTAAATCTTACAGAAGTTCAAAATGTTTTGTGCACAATGTGTTTAAATAAAATATTGTGTAACAACAACAACAACAACAAAGTTTTGTCTTGACGAATGCGACAATAATATCATTAATAAATATACAGCAGATTATGCACTTAATTTCTTTTGGACCAAGTAACATGATATGCTTTATTTGATGTTGCTTATATGTTATATGATATTGCTTATTTAAAATGCAGACATCTATTGCAGTCATTTCTATTAACTTTATGTTGATGTTTATATATATATATATATATATATATATATATATATATATATATATTTGTTCAGTTGAGTTTCTGTTTAATAAAAACAATTTAATGTACAAACTTACAACTTTGAGTAAAACATCTAATTTAAGACAATAATTTTTCCATGTTGTAAATATATTGTAAATATTTTTTTTTCAATATATGAAAAGTGGCGATTCCTTATGTATTATTCAATATATTGTAATATATAATACATTATATTAACGCAATATATTATTCAATATATTTTAACACCATATAATATATTGATCATAAATATATGGAAATATATTTTTGTTCCATAAGGGCGTTTACACAACTGTGCACTGAAACATTTGTAGTTGTTGTCTAACCAGGTGGTTAATAATAAGAGGAATATATATTGTTTTTGATGTCTTATAGGTATAAGGGAGTGAATGAACAGCGCTCTCTTCCAATCTCATTACACACAACTGAGGTGTTGTCACGATCCACATATACAGGAAAGGGAGAGAAACAGGTGGATCCAAAAACAGCAATTTTATTAGTAGGGCAATCCACTTCGTCGTCATCCATGCAGGGATCAAAATCCATATTAGCAGTCCAAAGATACAAAATAAACAAACAAGGAACAGAACAAGAACAGACGAGGAACAGACTTGCGAAGTGTCAGTGACATACAACAAGGACTCCGTGACAGACACTAAACAGGCAGGGTATTTAAACACAGAAACTAACGATCCTGATGGGGAACAGCTGGGTGCAATGAACAGTGATGAGAGCAGATAAGGATTGTGGGGAATGCAGTTCCTAACGTGACAGACACCGTGGGGGAAGGAGGACATCTAGTGGTACCCAGGGAACACAAACCAGACACTGTGACATAACCCCCCCTCTACGGAGCGGCTACCAGACGCTCCAAGACGTGACAGAAAACACTAGAGTCCAGGCGGGAGGTGGACTGGTGGAGGATCAGGGGGAGGGATGGGGGGCCAGGTCCATGGAGGGAAACAGGGACAAGGGGTGACAGATCATCTGGCGACCAGGGCGGAGACGACAGTCCATCTGGCGGCCAGGGCGGAGACGACAGTCCATCGGGCGACCAGGGTGAAGCAGATGACCCATCGGGCGGCCAGGGCGGAGTAGGACGTGCAAGCGGCCAGGGCTGAAACGACCATCGGGCGTCCATCGGGCGGCCAGGGCGGAGACTCTCCCTCGGGCGACCAGGGCGGAGACCTTCCTTCGGGCGGCCAGGGCGGAGACAACCCCTCGGGCGGCCAGGGCGGAGACGACCCCTCGGGCGGCCACGGCGGAGCAGGCAGCACAGGCGGCCAGGGAGGAGAGAACCTTTCAGGTGGCCAGGGCGGACCAGATAGTTCAGGCGGCCATGGCAGCGTGGCCATGGTCCCATCAGGGGACCTACTGCCCCCCCCCCCAAAACTTTTCTTGGGGGCAGCTATGGGGTTATGGACCGGGACAGACCCCGGTTCAGGAACTGGAACAGACACCACCGGCTCAGGAACTGGAACAGACACCACCGGCTCAGGAACTGGAACAGACACCACCGGCTCAGGAACTGGAACAGACACCACCGGCTCAGGAACTGGAACAGACACCACCGGCTCAGGAACAGGAACAGACACCACCGGCTCAGGAACTGGAACAGACACCACCAGCTCAGGAGACACCACCGGCTCAGGAACTGGAACAGACACCACCGGCTCGGGAACTGGAACAGACACCACCGGCTCGGGAACAGGAACAGACACCACCGGCTCGGGAACAGGAACAGACACCACCGGCTCGGGAACAGAAACAGACACCGGCTCGGGAACAGGAACAGACACCGGCTCGGGAACAGGAACAGACACCGGCTCGGGAACAGGAACAGACACCGGCTCAGGTACAGGAACAGACACCGGCTCGGGAACAGGAACAGACACCGGCTCAAGTGTGTGTGTGGGTGAGTTAAATTCTCACTGCTGTGTGTGCACATGGATGGGTGAAATGAGAGCACAACTTCCGAGTAAGTAACACCATAAGGGTTCAGCCCCCAATGAGGGTATGATTTGGAAAAAAATATATAATATATTGTTTGTATATTAGGGTAGGCCTGAACAATACAGTAGGTTCTACACTACCTATCAAGTCAGTCTCTGAATATTGATTTAATTTCCAGCTAATATGCATTAATATCCATTAAGAATTTAGACAAACTTTACAGTATTTGCTAGATTGGTAATGTGTGGGTAAATATTAATTTTTTTATTCTCAACATGTAATGTGTCACGTGTAGGTTCAGATGAAGATGAGATGGATGAAAAAAAGTTCCACAAGCAAAGTATTTATTTACAAAACAAACTAAAAAAATCCAATACAAGAATCAGGTAATGTGTAACAATACCAGACAATGAATGAGAACTCAAGAGGAACTTAAATACACAGTGATGATGAGACGATGACGAACAGCTGTGATGATAAATGAGTGTCCATGACAACGACTGGCGGGAAAGGAACAATGGAAACATAGGAAACAGGTGACTGACGAATGCATACGTGTCCATGAAAACAAAACTAAACACAAAGATCGTGACATAATTACATAACAACTACATTAGTGCAGTAAAATTAACTTTAAAGAAGATCTATATTTATAATTTGGTTCATGGAGATAACATGGATAATGTGCCATGCTGTTGGGAGTACTGTGCTGCACAAGTAACAGAGTTACGTAATTTAATTACAAAATAAATGTAACTAATCTGTTACAGTTACTGAGAAAAAAGGTGTAATTAAATCACAGTTATTTAGGAAAATGTTAACAATTACAAAGGGGATCTGAGTATTTTCGATAAAAAAGATAGGATATGTTGAAATTATGATATTGTTGCTTTGCCTGTTTTTGATATGCATGATGCCTCCTGCCATTTAAAAGGCCGTTTAGTAAAGCAATGCTATTCTGATGCTTTGATTGGCTCTGAATTGATTGGATTTGAATTTGCAGTGCACCACATCTGCCAATTACATCAATCCACATTGCCGCTGAAAGCTTTAGGCAACCTGTCTGAGAGATGCCATGGAGTGATAAAAATGCGTTCCAGTGCTGAAAATGTAAAAATATGTTCATTCAGAAATCAGAAAAGGGCGCAAATATAACAGTTCAGTGCAAAATACGTTTGCCAACTATTAAAATGCTATCGACATCGAAGGTTTTATTGTCGAACCTAAGGAAGCATCTGCAGGCATGTAACTTAGCCAACCTGTAAGCAGTCAATAAATTAAGTAGGAGAGGCATTGCCTTCTTCCACCTGCCACACCATGCTACTAACGTGTATTAAAGGTGTGTTTTAGCTCTGAATTTCTTGGTGCATGTCCACAGGATACCAGCAGGATACCACAAATGTGGCGAAGCCCCCTCGAGGTCCCTCCCCGGACAACTGTGCCTTTGTCGATGCGTTGAGTCCTCTGAAGAAGAATGAATGAAGCAGGGAAGCTCGACTGATGTGCTAGGTCGAGGAATTCTGTGACATTCGAGGGAGCGTTTTCCCTGCTCAAGGCACAATAGTAAGACACCCGAGGCTCCAGCTCCACGGCGATGTCTAGCTCAGTCGTTCCTTTAAATTTCCGGCTTTCTGTATTTTCACTGTTAAATTGAATAGAAAGTTGAATTGAAAGTTGTAATACTTTCTTCTGAAAGAGTACTGAATCTTCTGATCAAAACAAAGACGAAGAAGAAGCAGAAACAAGCATTAAACAGCATATAAATCAAAACTGCCTAAAGTTAATGAATGAAATGTCGAACCAGGAAGTGGTATATGTGATCCATACCATAGATCCATAGATCTACTTAGACTTAGGCCGTGTGTCCACCAAAGTGCTTTTTCACGTGGCTGGCGTGTTTTTTTCAGAGAACGAAAAAAACCACCGTTACCTCACCTCTTAGCGGGTTTAAATCATGAGCTGAGCACCAATCAGCGAACACTGACCATTTAGATATGTAGAGCCGTCTAGTAGACGGAGCTCTAGCCTCTGTGATCGTGTTCACACTCCCTCCGGGAGGTGCAATGGTGATATTTGATCGACCACACATGTAGGGCCCACAGCTCGGGGTATGGGTGCCAAATTGCGCCCTGGGCCTGGGACAACAGGTCCTTCCTCAGCGGGATCGGCCATGGAGCCGTGTTCCCGAGTTCCATCAGTTCTGGGAACCAGACTTGATTCTCCTATAGCGGAGCTATCAGGAGTATCGAGCATTTGCTCTCCCTGACTCGCTTGATTACCTGTGGTAGCAAGGCGACCGGGGGAAACGCATAGAGAGGGCGCCTGGGCCAGTTTAGGGCCAGCGCATCCCTTTCTTTCGAAAAGAACATTGGGCAGTGAGCGTTGGTTTGAACAGGTCTACCTCTGCTCTGCCGAAAATGTCCCAGATTTTTCGCACTGTCAGGGGGTGCAGGGACCACTCTCCTGGGGAGAGTTTTGCCCTGGATAGCATATCTGGGCCCACGTTCAGGACGCCCGGCACATGCGCCGCTCTCAGCGAGCGCAGATTGTGCTGGCCCCATATGAGGAGGCGTTTTGCTATTGCAAGCAGGCTCCAGGACCTGAGGCCGCCCTGGCGATTTATGTAGGACACCACCGATGTGTTGTCCGTTCTGACTAGAACGTGGTGGTTCCTTAGCGCAGGGAGGAAGAACTGAAGGGCATTTTCGACCGCTTTCATCTCTAGACAATTTATGTGTAGGCGCTTCTCCGCGTCTGACCACAGGCCCATTGAAGCTCTCCCTTCGTATAGGGCGCCCCAACCCGCTTTGGAAGCATCTGTCGAGACTACTTTGATTCGTGAGGCGATGCCCAGGTTCACGCCGGACTGGTACCAGCCGGGTCTCATCCATGGTTTCAGAGCGGCAACGCATATCTGATTCACCATGAGATGAAGCAGACCTGATGTCCACGCTCGCGCTGGTACCCGCCATCTCAACCACAGTTGAAAAGGGTGCATATTCAGCAGACCCAGCTGCAGTACCGTCGAGGCTGAGGCCATGAGACCCATCATCCTCTGAAACACTCTGAGGGGGAGATTCTTCCCTACAGTGAATGTCGCCGCTAGGCGCTGCGTTCATCATGCTCATTTCGAGTGGGGCAGACAGCGCTTCGTGCAGTATTTCTGTAACTGGCACTCCTGCCGTGTGAGCGGGGAGATGCTTTATTACAGGCACAGCTCTGTGGGCGCGCGCCGCGAGCTGTCCACAAAGTGTGTGCGCTGAGAGGCAGACAGGTGATCTGCACTCACCACACTGCCAGCGCGAGCTGGGCTCATACGCTGAGGCGTTATGTGTGTGCGTAGCGCAGATACAGTCATATTCACAGGCAGGGGTGGGCGCTGTACAGCGGGCACATTTCCTACACTTAAAATATGAACGGCATGAGCCGGTTTGGCTGATATGGACCCTGTGGTGGTGTGGGACACTGCATGGGTAGTGCTTGTGTGTAGGGGTGAACACTGGGAAGTGGAAGCAGCTTGAGCCAGCTTTATTGTTTTCGACCTTGGATGAGTGTGACACACAGTAAGGGTTGTGTTTTTGTGCAGGGGTGGGCACTGGGCAGTGGGCACCTGTCCTACATTTAAAACACCTTCGGCCTGAGCCGGAATATGACCAGACATAATGCTCTTTTTGAGATATATGTGGGCCGCCGTGAAAACGGCGTTTGTGTGCAGGCGAGCGAGTTGAGGAACTGACTCGTTGGCTGCTAAATACACCCTTCGAGTCGCCTCTGCTGAGGGAACTGAGAGAGCGGTTCGTGCAGATTTCGATGGCGGTCCAGCCGCAGCGGGACTTGACCATCGGCGCCTTCCTAGGGTGGCTAGGAAGACTTAGGAGGCTTAGGAGCTTGTGCCTGGGTCCCCAGGCGGGAGGCAGTCTGCGGCGGCTGGTAGAGCGCGAGCGCTGACGTGCATCCCAAGCCTGGCGATGTTGTGAGGCGGGCGGAGGAGGCGGTGGGGGCGCTGTTTTCCGAGCGGGCGGCTGCTTTCTGGGGCGGCCTGCTGTGGAACTGGAACGCCGCGGCAAAAAGTGTCTCATAGCCTGAGACGTTTGCTGCACCTCTGTGTATCGCTCCGCAAAGCCCTTCACCGAGGGACCAAAGAGACCAGCCGGTGACACGGGGGCGTCAAGGAAGGTGGCGTGGTCAGACTCAGACATGTCGGACAGCGTTAGCCACAGGTGGCGCTCAGTGACGGTGAGAGCCTGGGCGGCGGTCTTGGTAGCTCTGAGAGCTAGGTCCGTCGCGCTTCTCAAGTCCGTCACGCTCTCCGCAGATGGGCCAGCCTCGTCCAGTGAACGGAGAAGGTTGGCCTGGTAAATCTGCAAAACGGCCATGGTATGCAGAGCGGATGCGGCTTGACTGGCAGCGGCGTGGGCGCGACCGATCAGCGTCGAAGTCGTCCGGCAGGCTTTAGTGGGCAGACTCAGCTTGGACCGCCATCCCGCAGAGGGCGGGCACAAGTGAGTCACTACAGCTTCCTCAACGGGAGGAACAGAGTGATATCCCCTGTCTTTCGTGCCGTCAACCGCAGAGAGCGTCGAAGAGACAGAGGATCTCAGCCTGGCCGAGTACGGGGCTCCCCACGACTTGGAGAGCTCATCGTGCAGCTCGGGGAGGAAGGGAGCGGGCCTCGAAACAGGTGCAGAGCAGCATCCAGGCAGAAAACAGCCATCCAACCTGTTAGGCGCGGGCTCCTTGGGCGTCGACCAATCGAGGCCGAGGTCCTCTACGGCCTTGGTGAGGAGGCGGAAAAGCTCAGCGTCGACGGAAGCCCTCACGCTGGATTCCTGCGTCGACGGGGCGGGGTCAGGGATGGACCAGTCCTCACTCCCGGACGCCAGAATCGAGCAGCTGTCATCCTCCGCGACATCCCGCTCCATCTCGTCGGCCGCTGCAGCAGCGGGGCGTTTGCCATTGAGGAATGAGACGGGGGACTCAGAGAAAGAGGCTCGCGGGAACACCGCCGGCGAGTGCTCTTTCACAGAGACTTCTGGTGGCCTTTGTGAGCGGCGCTTTTTACGGCGCGGCCCAGCAGGAGGCGTGGATACAGCGGACTTGATGGCGAACAAAGCCTGTCGAGCCCGCAGGGTCGAGAGAGGCAAGGATTCGCATTCACGGCAGCCGCCGTCGGCGAGCGCGTGGTCCGCATGGTCTTTCCCCAGGCAAGAAGCGCACAACTCGTGGAGGTCCCCGTCACAGAGAACGGCTCGGCGCAAGCCGCAGGACATGATGGGCATTGAAAAATGCCTTTGCTCTTTTAGAATGAAAAACGTGCATGTCGCAGCGGCGAACACACACGGAGCAGTGAAAAGGATATGAGCGCCGGACAGCGCAGCAGGTACGGCGAGTGAAGGCGGCGAAAATCCAGCCGGTGTCCTCGACTCGACCTCGTCCCACTGAGATGCTGTTCGAAGGCGTTGCTTCTTCTCAAAGATCCAGCGAAGTCCTTCGCTGAAAGGAGACGAAATCACTTGTGCAACCTGTGCGAAAGGGTTTTATAGGCTAGAGCCACACCCCCTTTTGGCGGGCCATGACGACAGCGCGGGAAGGCTTCCCATTGGTGCTGGAGTCATGCCAAGACGCCCTGATAGGTTGCAGCAGTAGCCGCAGAGCAGCCAATAGGCGTGCGAGCTGTCTCGCCTATGTCTGCCTGCTGCAGCAAATGCGTTTTACATCTGCTGCGCTCATCACTGTCACTTTTTACCCAACCGACCAATCACAGTGGAGGAGGGGCGGGACAAATACCACACCGACCAACTGTCACAACATTCTTTCTGTACAACAACAACAACATAAACCAGCAGAGCTAACCGAACAAAATGGATGAAAAATACATTTTTAGTATGAAACAAATTATCTGCGAACTCAGTTACAAGTAAACTGTGCTGCGGATATTCTGTATCATAGCAACGAAGCGTCTCAACTGAAAAAATGCTGTGCTGCCATAACGCCCTCAAGCGTTTGCCGTTTTCAGCCTAGGCTCGATCTACTCCATCTAAGTTTTGATCATCATGCTGAATCCAATCTGGATGTAGTCTTTGACAAAATGGATTTTTTCCCAGCTTTTTGCTCAAAATGTTGCTTTTTTTTAATGCCCACAGTCAAGTTTTAATTTAAAAAAAAGAATGTATGAAGCTAGAATAAAATATTTTTTTATTATTATTATTTAAGGCTCTGTTCTTTCCTTTCATACATAGCTGACAGTGATGATAAATCAAATCAGTAACTATGACGACACTAGTGGCACTAATGGTGCAAAACAAAAGAAAAGTCCAAACAGGGTGATATTGTGACAAGTACACAGTGTGCTTTTCAAATTTTCACTATTTCATGTTGTTTTGCTTTGACTTAATGTGTAATCTATTGAACAGCTGTTGCAAAACCCTGTGCAGTGTGCAGATAGAGGTAAATACACACTTACCTCTACCTCTAAACAAAGTGTTGTGATCTTGTGTTTTCACTTACAGTTTTTAAATCTGCTTGCTCAATAATGAAATTTTGTTTATTTTAACCAAAACAAACATCTTCCAGATTGTAGCTTTAAGAGATAAAGGTGATTCTGTTGGCTGGAAGAGCTTAATGGGTACTCTGTTCTGTGTCAACAAATTTGGGTAACACTTTAGAATTCTGTTCCATCATTAATGAATAACTAGACATGAACATTCTTGAAACTACTATTAACTAACAAGAAACTATGATTATTGAATTAGTAAGTAATAGTTCACTATTAGCTAATCAATAAAAAAAATCATACATCTCAACTACTAAATACAGATTCATAATTAATGTGAAAAATGCTAAATGAATTCATTCTAAAGTGAAGATCATTGTAACCCACTAGTAATGACTAAAGTATTACAAAATCCTTCAGAAGGACTTATTAATTATTTGGATCAGTATTCCTAATCCGTGCAGGTTTTGGGAGACGGCTGGCTGGGCTCTGGGTCTGGACGGAGTGAGGCTGGTGATGTCCTCCTCAGCTGGGCACATTGGTGAATGCCAAACTGTTGTTCACCAGCTCCCACTCCACAAACGTGGGAAATGTGAAGTCTTTGTTGCTCCTGATCCATTTGGATGGCCAGCAAGCAAATAAAAAAAGGGGGCGGCTCAACAAAAAAAATCTTAGTTTTGCGGTAGTGAAATCCACAGAGAAAGAAGCATTACAAACAAACTAACTTTTAACTAACAAACTGCACTACTTACAACTTAACGTTATTGCAAGACAAAGAACATAGGCTAACTTTAAGGGTTTAAATACACAGGAGTAATCAATGGAAAGCAGAACAGGTGTAGATTAAACAGAACTGAACAGAACTGTCACACCCATTGCAGTGAATGTCAATATTTTCTTGAATAAATTAAAACATAAACAATATTAATTTTTTAGTATTTAGTTTTGCTTGCTCTATTGATTGTTAAATAATCATTCAAACACTGGTGCAGTCACCATATAAATCTATCAATGTACACAACTATGCGCAGTGTCTACGCATTATTTTTATTAACAAAACAAAAAAAAATAAAAACTGTATTTTTAATGGATGGTTTGGAGCAGATGATGGAGTAGTGAAGGTTACTATCAGTGCTGGACACAAGATAAGGTTATATAAGATATGTTTAGATAAGCTAAACACATACACATGCACATCAAACCGTGCACACACTTCATTTAACTGTTTATTAAACTGTGTTGATGTTGGCGCAGTCCTGCATCTCTCTGTAGAGCATAAGTCTATTTGTTAACATATCAAGGGAGATCAGTAACCATGTGGAGACAGGGAGCAGGTGCTACACCTCCCTCTATAACCAATCAGAGAATACTGAGCTCTCTATAAGAGCCTGTCTAAGTCGGACACATTTTTATTCTACAGAGGTCCTGATGACACAAAGGTCTACATAGTAAAGGGGCAAAAGTTAGCAGTAGAACAAATCAAAAGGATTAAAGGATTGTCTTGAAAGATACAACTGCTGCCAGGTACAAAAATGGAATAAATTCTGCATGTTTCTTTTTCCTATATATCTGTGAACAAATAATGAATTTATATTTACCGCTCTCTTGCAGATTATCGAGAACTGCAATCATGGCACCTATTTTAATGAACAGCACTGGAAATGAACACAGCAGTTACATTCAGTAAGATAACTTTCATTTACTCAGAAAGCACACATCTTTAACAGATCAGAGAAGATGGGCTAAGTAACTGGACAATGTCTGGTTGATGAATGTGTAAAGACTTCATGTGTGGGCTTGTTTGGGTCTTTGGATATACTGGGTTCGGTTCAGTTCTGATGTCTAAATAGTCTGGATATTGAGAAAATGTGCTTGTTGCTTTGCAAAGATATTTTAATGAGAAAATCTCCTCGGTCATTGACTTCGTTCTATTTCTAACTAATTTTTTAATAATAATTTTTCTCCGTTTTTTTAATTAGATTGATACTTTTTGAGTAAAGCACAGTACCCATGCTTTTACTTTTTATACACTATCTACACACATGAATGTCATATGAGTTATATGAAACAAATGAAATATTTGTGTTTAACAGTCTAACTTCTCTTAGTCCACAGCAATAACAGATGTGATGTGTCACAGACAGGTGGAGTATGTGAAAAACCCTCACCTGGACAGCATGGAAGAGGACATCCTGTACCACTTAAACCTGGGCACCAAGACCCATGACCTGCCCCAGATGTTTGGGGATGTGAAGGTGTGTACAGAAGTCCTGTCCACACCTGATTGAATAAAGTAACATTTATTTTTAACAACATTATGAAAGTAAAAAGTCTAACTCATGTCTATGAGTTAGGCTTTTTACTTTCATAATGTTGTAAAAAATAAATGTTACTTTATTCAATCTTCATATTACATTCCTACAAAAATGACAGATACTTTACATTGCTGTCCTGCGTTAAAACATGAGGCTAATTGTGTTTTAGACCATACATGGAATAGCGATTGATTGCGACCTGGAAGCAACATTGAGTGGTGGGATATTTTGCTAATAAAAATATTGTGATATGAGAATAGCATGAGGACTTTATTGTGTCTGGCTTTCAGTATCATCTAAGTGAGGTTTTATTAAGTTTTACACATGCACAGGAAGTTTCAGTGTGGACAAGCTAGTATGGATGGAGAGAGTTTTGAAATGATAATGGCATTTTCAAATTTAGACCTAGCCTTAGACAGCACATTTAAGGTGAAATTAAATGTAATAATCTTGAAGAAAGATAGTCTTTAGGACTGTATAGAGGATGATTGATGAAAATTATGATCTATTTACAAGGGTTGATGTACAGTATGGTCAGCCTGTCATTATCACAAAATCAAAATCCTCTTATATCATCCCAAAGGGGTTTATTTTGTGATAATCTCCAGCTGATTGTGCAATATTTTCATTTCTTATTTGGATAATAAATAAATAAATAAATAAATAAATAAATAAATAAATATTTGAGCCAGAATTATTTTGTTAGGACAGTTATGTCAGAAAATCAGTTGCCTGAGACTACTTTCATTTAGCATCATTATCAGGGTGTGGCTTATTTTTCAATAATCCAATGAGACTTAAAACAGTTCAATTCAATTAAAACAGTTGTAAACAAATTATCCTAAAAAATCCTGCTAGAATATCTTGAAATATACGTAGTCTGTTACCATTAAATATATTACCAGAAAGTAAATACACCTTCTGAGGAGCAGGGCTGACATAACAGAAGGGTATTTTTCCAAAAAGGGGACTGCATGGCGCAAATATGAATTAGATCTCTTATTTTCTACTCCATTAAACCAAGATTTTAGAATAGCTGAAATAATACATCTGAATTTTGTGATTAAGACTTCTTGAGCTACATGTAATATCAGTAAAGGGCAATTCTTGAAAGGGAAAAAAAAAACGAAAAAAAAACCTTAAAGTCTACAGAACAAAACAAAAGCAACATCAGATAGTTTAATGAAAAATGTTACTTTTGGTTAGAAAGTGATTCATTTTGCTATGTTTTTCTGTCTGTTATCTCTTCTGTAGTTTGTTTGTGTTGGCGGAAGTCCTAATCGGATGAGATCTTTTGCCCAGTTCATCCATGAGCAGCTGGAGCTGCCAGGAAACATTGCAGACATCAGAGATATCTGTGAGGGAACGGATCGATATTCCATGTATAAAGTAGGACCTGTGCTGTCCATTAGCGTGAGTGTCTGAAATCCTGAGGCTTGTATTTGAATGAGAGATGTATTATTCATACCAGTAAATTTATTTGAAATTTTTTTATGAAGATCATGTGATGTAGGTTAATGTACTGTAGGAGCATTTCACTGAATCCAGGATAAAGATTATCCAGTGGTAGTTGACCTTTATCTCAAAGCCAGTGAATACTACTGAGTTAATGATCTCTCTCTCTCTCTCTCTCTCTCTCTCTCTCTCTCTCTCTCTCTCTCTCTCTCTCTCTCTCTCTCTGTGTGTGTGTGTGTGTGTGTGTGTGTGTGTGTGTGTGTGTGTGTGTGTGTGTGTGTGTGTGTTTGTGGAGAACTTGTGGTCAGACTTATTGTATAGATATATGCATAAGCTATGAACAATGAATGATTAGATGAAACGTGTAATCATTCATTAGCATCAATCATCATTAATCATAATCTGTAGTGGGCTAGCATCACTTTTTTTCACTTGCATCATAATTGATGTATTCTCCTCCGTTTTGTCTCTGACAGCATGGCATGGGCGTTCCCTCCATCTCCATCATGCTGCATGAGCTCATTAAAATGCTCTATCATGCTCGTTGTCGTGATGTCATCATCTTTCGCATTGGCACGTCAGGCGGAGTTGGTGAGCACTTCCTGCTTTATTGTATCATTGAGTTATGAAGCACAAATACATCAACCTGAGGAAGCGGTTTTAACTTTAATAGCAATCATTTTTAACAAAAATGAATCAGCCAATTCTGAAACATTACATATGAAATTTAAAACTGCTGGATGGAGGGGGACTTGAAGTATATGGGTTTTCTACTTTCTAGTCATTTTTTGCCGTTTGTTTGAACACACAGGTCTGGCTGCAGGGACCGTAGTGATCACAGATAAAGCTGTGGACTCTTTCTTCAAGCCCCAGTTTGAGCAGGTGGTTTTGGGAAAGGTTATCATCAGGAGCACAGAGCTAGATGAAGATGTAGCCCAAGAGCTCCTGCAGTATTCCTCAGAGCTTCCAGATATTCCTACTGTTATTGGAAACACAATGTGCACACATGACTTCTACGAAGGTACTGCAATGTTTCTGTACTTTGTTTTATTTATTAGCCCATACTGGTCCTGTAGCTTAAATAGTAGAGCATGTTGTTAGTGATGCCATGATCCTAGGTTTGATTCCCAGTGAATTCATGAACTCATTAAATGTACTGAATGCAATGTAAGTTGCTTTGGATAAAAGAGTCTGCCAAATACATAAATGTAAAAATCAAATAAAAAAAACTGATTGTTTGATTGAACTGATTGAATCAAACTGATTGAACCTGGATGTTGATTGGTCAATACAGTGTTCTAGCCATGCTAAAATATACAATATAGTTGTATAAAATATAGTATAGTATACTGTAGTTATGTCAAATCTGTTCACCAGCTATACTGTATGTGTCATAACCCACCCATAACCATAGTTTAAATGTCAGACTTGCCTAACAACTGCTTTAACCGTGACTGTATTTACAATACAGCATGGCCTCTTACACACAAGCATTCAAAAACAGATCTTGTGGTCTATGGATCTATATCTTAATGTGCTTTTGAAGACAGCACACTTAAAGGATATTCATTTTCATATAGTGACATACCAAACCTCCTTTTCCTGTTGTAGGTCAGGGGCGACTGGATGGAGCCCTGTGCTCATTTTCGACTGAAGAAAAATTTGAATATCTGAGGAAAGCCAATGAGGCAGGCGTCAGGAACATTGAGATGGAATCCACTGTCTTTGCTGCCATGTGTCGTGTCTGCAATCTTAAAGGTACATAAGTTTACATTGTCTGTTGTCATCATCACTACTATAACACAGAGTACCAGAGTAGGAAGGTATGGACCTCATTTTTTTAAGGGGCCACCATAAGCCCCTTAAGGCTGATATATAAATTGACATATAGGAATTATCATTGCATGTTAAAAATTGCATGTTGTTTCTTTGCTCTTTTTTCTTTTTTACAAAAATGTAGAAACGGAGAACCGCCTTTGTCTGTTGCCTTTGGGCTGCCTATTAGGGGGATACAAAAATAATCATCAGTATAAAGTATTGAAGGGGCTATAATTGAAACTACTGCAGCACTTAATTCACTGACACTGTATTGTCCTCTGTAGAGCTGATTTGTTTCGGAAACTTAAGTTTTTTGGAAATATTTAAATTGCATTAAGCACTATAAGAATCAACTTGACTTGAAAAGCTACAATCTTTTTTATAATTAAATTTGTATGAATTTAACAGTTTTTTTTTTCCACTCTCAATCAAATCGTATCAATTATTTTAATAGGGACAGTGCTCATCAATCAACAGTCAGACACTTTTAATAAGCCAGAAACAGGCTAACTTTTTTCAATTTTAAAATGGCAACCTAAAATTTAAAAAAAAAAAAATAAATAAAAAAATTCACAATTATCCACAATTGATCAAACATATGTCTATATATTAAAACCTAGAAAAACCTTCTCCATGATTAAGAAATTACAAAATTTAACAAACCTTAAAACAGTATATCAAATCAAATACTAATATCCTAATAAAGATAATACTAAAGATAATAATGGAAGAATATAAAAAAAGATGATTTATGTACCTGTTTGATTTGCTTTCAGCCATATCTTTAATTTATATTTAAATGTTGAATAATTTCTACTATCCCTCAACTCAGTTGTTAAAGTATTCCAATAATGAATGGCTTTAACTGAAAAGACTGATCGTCCCAATGGAAATTGTTGAACACAGTCTCTTCTAATAGTTGCTATTGTTGCGCTGCCACTATTATCCTTCAGTATTATAAACTGGCTTAACGTCCATTTAAAATCTTACAAATCAAGCAAGCATCAGCAAAATGTTTAATACAGATTTTATTTTTGAACTTATATTGCAACGATTAAAACTAACAGTCCTCCGATCAAGCGTTTTATATGTCTGTTTGTAAAGGGATTCAAATAGATTTTTAAAATTGTTGTGCTTGCTTGTGACTTTACAGTTTTTCTCGATTGCTTAAACACTATATCCAGGCTTTTGAACTAAAATTTCAAAACCATAATGCCATTTATCAAAAAGCACACCCATTTCACTAAACTATAAACACTATTCCCTGTTTTGACACATGAGTCAGATTTGTTGAAGTGTCACTGCAAAACTCTACACACAAATCCCTTAATTTCTCATTGCCTAAACCATGTTGTCATGTATAAAGCACTAGCATTCAATATTGTTCACTCAAGTCAGCACAGCTTCAGCTCAGTTAGCACACAATTATCAAAATTGTCAAAATTGAACACACATTAATCACATCCTTCAATAGACAGATAAAAGGGCCCAAATCAGTTTATTGAGATTTGGAACAATGGATCCAGAAAGACATGAAGGAAGAGATCGAGGAGGGATAAGGAGGAGGAGGAGGACAAAGGGCAAGGGCAAGAAGACAAGCAGTCTCAGATGAAATTCAAGCCACTCTAGTTGCCCATGTCTTAGTCAATGTTATGACTATGAGGGAGGCTGGGCTACGAGTAAGGCCAAATTTGAGTCGCTTTACCGTCGCCTCGAGAACCTTCATGGAGGTGTGGTGGAAAACAAAATTCTATCACTGAATAAAAGACAAACATTTCCAATAGTCTTTGATGAGGTGTATTTTCTTGCAAGAAAAGGCCAGTAGTCGTACAGTCACACAGAGCGGCTGCGGAGTGTGACAGTGAAGGGAGGGCATCCTTTCTACTTTATAGTCTTGACTCCCAGAATGTTATATTTCTAGGCCAATGATGGTATTTCAACCATATGTGGAACATTCTTAGACGTGTTCATCATATTGTCTCCTTGTCTCCTGTCACGACCAACACTCTTTACCATTCCAATACAATTCCATATTAGAATAAGGTTTGTGTGTGCTCTTTTACTGTCATATGATGGTCACACACATCTTTAGAGGAGAGAGTAAAAAAAAAAAGAAGAGTAAAACAGGAAGAATTTTTTTTGTTTTGTGTGTGTGTGTGTTGTACTGTGTAGTACATGAATGAATAAAAATGCGCCAATGTATCCATTGGTTGTGTCTTTTGTGTTCATCATGTGAAAAGGTTTGTGAGGAGGGGAACCACAAGCAACATAACTTACCAGTTTTGGAAATGTTGTTTTGAATTTATTGCACCAGTGTGTTATACTATGTTGTAGTGTGTGTGATTTTGAGGGCTTGTGTGTCCTGTCTGAGGGCAAAGTTTGGTTTTTCAGCAAGAGTGAATGGTTTTGAGTGTAGAGCTTCATTTTGACCTGAAAACAGGATGTTTGGGGATCTGGGTGAGACGTTATGGATTTGTGTTTACTGTTTTGAGAATACGAGGCATAGTTTCAAGAAATGTGTTTAAGCAATCGAGAAAAACTGTAATATGTGATATGAGGAAAAGACCATAGAATGCATAAAAAGCTGTGCTGCCTCTATGGTCTTGCATGCAAAAAAATCTAATTAATAAAATTGGCTACCTTTTTGGCATGCTTTCGAAAAGACACTCAATAAATAAAATGAAATACAAAATTAGATTTAAATTAGAATGTCCGAGTTGCTTTTCTCCATTCTAGGAAAGTGGTTGGTTATTTGTATTGTCAAGCTCTAAAAAATAACATTATAAAAACAGAATTATCTGGAAGTTGGAGCTAAACTTTTCAGGATGGTGGCCCTTCAGGCGCAGCATCGGACACTGCTGCTTTAGGCACATCACTCCCGGGTTAACATCAGTGCTTTTCGACCAAGTCTGAAAACCATGCAAAGCTTTAGACATTTTTGAGCTTTGCAAGATTTGAGAGCTTTTGAAAAGGCAAAGGTTTTAAGTGAATACCACCTTACATTTGATTGTGTTCCTCACACACACAGCTATTGTATGTCAGTCTTGGACATTCTGCCTAAGATCTTATAACAGACCTTTACCTTTGCTTGAACTAACCCTTATGTAAAGCTCATAGTCCAGGGTTTAAGTATACTGCTTTGTATGCCTCACTTTATGCAGCATTGAATTACCTTAAATGTACTTCAAAGTGGTTAATGGCATGATATTTTTTGCAGCTGCAGTGGTGTGTGTGACTCTGCTGAACAGGTTTGAGGGAGATCAGATTTCAACACCTCATGATGCTCTTCTGGAATATCAGCAGAGACCGCAGCGCCTTGTCGTTCATTTCATCAAGAAACGTCTCGGACTCATCTCATAAAAATATGTAATTAATATCTACAGTGTAAATAATACTGTTTATAGTGTGTTTGTGTTATTTAAAGGCAACATTCACATTCTCAAACCATCCTCAGCTGACTTCCTAACATTTAAAACAAATGAACACACACCACTCTTAATGTTGTAAGTAATTTGTGTGTACAGTATTATAACTTGTAAATCTACTATATGATTTATATTATATGTGTGGTAAACTTATCGGCATGTGTGGTACACTTATATTGTAAAAATAAACTAAATAAATTATGTGAAGTTCATGTGGGTTTTTACTTTAGTAACACTTGATACTGATAATATGGAAAACTTAAAGCAACTGATTATGCTGGAGATGCATATTCTTTGTCGCTAGAGGAAATTCTTTGTCTCTAGAAGTTTCTAATGGTTAAGAGTCTTTGCTCATAAACCTCATGCGGCTGTTTAAACCAGTGCTGTGGTTCATAGTCTCTCTGTTATGGAGGGGTCGAGGAGAGGAGGATTAATGAATAATTATCACTGAACTGTACTGAGCTGAATATTTACACTAATCTCTTGCTACAGCTGCTTTACAGCTGAATTCAAAGTTGTCTTATATTTGATGAAATCCAGATCATTAAATCTGTTCCTGTCCTGTTTATTATTGTGAAGCTGCTCTGAAACATTTTCTATTGTAAAAACCGCTATAAAAATAAAGGTGACTACTTGACGTATACTGACAGGCTCTATCTCCAGGGTGAAACTGCTGAAAGAGGAACCACTCTTGGCAAGTAATAAAGGGGTTGTTGATTATGATTTCGCTTTTCTAACTTTAGGCAGACAAAAGTTAAACACAACTACCACAAAGTTGTCATCATTTACACACAACGACTCAAAATTGTTCACACTTATTTCTAATGATGTGACCAAACCAACATTACATAATACAAGTCAGTTCAGAGCTCAGTACTGACTCAAAATGTTGCACTGAATGTTGATACCAACAATGGATGGAAACAATATAAGAGGGAGAGGAGGAAGAGTAAAAAGAGGAGGAGGTGAACATGCAGGAAGAGGAGGAGGACGAGAAAGAGCAAGGTGTGTAGAATGTTGTCAAGGCTGGATCTGGCTTTAGGGTTTTTCCCTTTGCCTGCACAGATGATATTGTCTGTGATGTGGACAAAGTTATCCGCCTGGACCCAACATGAAGACATGATCCTGAAGCAGAATAAAATCTCTCTCACTGACCTTGATTTTGAAGATGCACAACTCTTCTGAGTGACTGTAACATACTTTTCATTTAGAGTTTTTTATTGTTACCTTTTTGGCTTTTGCAGTTGGGTCACTGTATTTTCACAGTATGCAAGTGGTGAATATGTCTATATGAATATGAATATGTCAAGTGGTGAATAGGCCTATTAAAATACATTTAATAGGCCTACTATACAATATTCAGAACAATACTATACTTGCAGTGCATACAGTATATAATTTATTTACCTTACTATTGTTGTATAGACAACTGTAAGTTGTCATTACTATACTTTTTTACGTAATTGCAAAATTTGTTTACTTTGTTACAATATACTTTTTTTCTGTAACTGCATGCTTTGGAATCTGTGTTCTCCATTTTTTGATGTAGTGTCTAATGAATGATCTGTAGTGTTTATAATATTGACTCATGTGTGTATGATCTGAAAGCATTGTTTGATTTTGAGCACAGATAAAATGGTTCCCTTTCGTAAAGGGAACTCCCGCTGCATCGATACTCGATACTTTGGGGAATGCCTTCGGCATGAAGCGTCTGAAGTCAACTATGCAACTATTCCAATCTTGATTGGTGCAACGTCACCCGTGACGTCGCATGTGACGGTGATCCGGAAGCTACAAAAGGGTCACAGGAACCAGAAAATGTTAGCTTCTGGTCTTCAGCAAGCGCTCTATGTCATCTTGTCTGTTCTATTTGGTGTTGTTTGTCCCGTGAAAAGAGTATTATTTATGGCGAATAAAGAGAAGCTATTCAGGCAGTGTGCGTCCCCTTGCCCACGTTATTTAAGCGAGGGTGACACACACTCGCTTTGTGTAGTTTGTCTGGGAGTGGAGCATGCACAGGCGGTGCTCGAGGGCGCTGTCTGTGCAAACTGTTTTCAATGAAAAAGCTCCGCTCCCGTTAGAGCTTGTTCGATCAATTAGATCAGGCTCGCGTTTCCAGTGCATCAGGTCCCGCGTCTGTTGAGGCAGCGCGCCGCTTGTATGCATGGGATTCGCACGTGGGGCTGGCATATGATACTGAGACGGTTGCGACCCTTTCTCAGTGTTTATTAACCAGCTCCACTGGTCTCGCGCACGGTTCGGAAGCCCGCGCTGCGGCTTCTTCCGACCGTGTTAAAGACACAGCGTTTGATTTATCTGGCTCCGAGGAGTTAGATATTATCTATTAACACTGAATCACGTGGATATGGGGATTCGCCACCCCATATTCCCGTTAGTGAGGAGTTGCTGGAGGTTGTAATCAGGGCAGTGGTTAAATTAAATGTTAAATGGCCATATAATAAGCAGGAAGCGACTAAGAAAAATAAAATGAATGAGCACTTCCTGCAGACCCAGTCACAATCTTCGTGTCAGAGCCTTCCCTTTTTCACTGATCTCCATACTGAGGTATCGAGATCGTGGAAAAATCCATTATTTTCCCCGCATGTATATATTTACTCATCCATTAGGGAATCTAATGAAAATGGTTATGAGGTGATGGCTCGGGTTGAGGAATATTTTGCGAAATATTTTCTCCCCGACTTTGCATCACCCCTGATAGCTCAGACACTTCCCTCCAAATCTCGTACATCGAATTTGTTAGGGAAAGCATATATGGCGGTGGGTCGAGCCGGTGCATGCCCACACATGATGGGGTTATTACAGGCATACCTGGCTGACCTCCTCAAGCAGGTGGATGATAACTGGGAGGTCTCACTCAATGGATATTACTGAATTTCGTAGAGTAGCTGACTTATCTCTCCGTATTATTAAAGAGACGGCCCGTGCTATTGGCCGTTCTATGGCAGCACTAGTCGTCTCAGAGAGACATTTATGGCTTAATCGCTTGTGGATCGGGGAGAAAGACAGGGCTTTCCTTCTCGATGCTCCCCTTTCGCCTTCTGGCCTCTTTGACGACGCGGCAAGAACCGTTGTCGAGAGGCTTCAGGAGGCAGAGCGACAATCAGCTATCCCCAGTTGTCAGTCCATGTCTCATGGGGTTGCTGCCAGGGGGCAGCCTCATGGGACAGCCGCCAGCTCCTCATTTTTTGAGAAGGTTTCCTCTCGTGCCCCCCCGTATAAGGCTTGGGGCCAGAAGAAACATTCTCGCACGAAGCTCTCCATACCGAAGACAGGTCTGAGGACTGTCTCCCGGGCTAAGACGGCTTCAACTAAGAGGTCTTGTCGTAACACGCAGACCCTTATGGGCGTTCCCCCAGGAGAGCGAGTACAGGAGTCTCGCCCCCTTATGCAGCCCTTAGGAAATTGATGTTCGCTTCCCGCCGCCGATGGCGCTTCGGGACACATCAGCTTCCAGCGAACACAAATCGCAGTATCTGCCCGAAGACGTTGCGGCACTGTCAAGTTCGCCGCCTCTCAGGAGGTCTGTAGAGAGCATATTTCGGTTAGTTCCTGCCAGTCAGCTGCTTCAGGTCACCGAAGCCATTTGGAAATTTATAGCCGAGGCCAGTCTCGAGGGACTGGTCCCCATAATGGCATATTTAGACACCCCGAAGGGTCTTCAAAATATAGCTTAGGGGGTCCTGCTTACAGTGGAGCTAATATACAAATATTATCTACTAAGGGTGGTTCACATGTCGGCCAGTCCCGAGCAGGGTCGGTTTTTGGAACAGGAAGTCTAGTCCCTCTTAACACAGGAAACCTCAAAGTGGGCTCTTCCTTGGTTACGGGAGCCCGGGTTCTACAGCTGGCACTTCATAGTTCCTATGAGGGGGGGGGGAGTTAGGCCTTATTTTGGATCTCAGGGTACTGGATCAACCTCCGAGGGGGTTCAGATTCAAGTTACCGACTGTCAGTCAGACCAGCTCCGAGGACTGGTCTGTCTTGATAGATCCACAAGCTCCTTAACTCCTCTTTCCCTTCTAACCCCATCACAGGAAGTTTCCGAGATCCGCTTTTGGGGGGAAAAGCGCATCAGTTCTGGACTCTTCCAGTCGGCCTAGCCTTATCCCCTCGCACCTTCACTAAATGTATGGACACGGCCCTTGCTCCATTGAGACTTCAGGGGGTCCGTATCTTATAGATGACTGGCTCATTTTGGCTCAGTCAAAAAGAACTAGCAATTCAACATCGAGATGTTGTTTTGCGTCATTGAGGTGCGTGGGGTTGAGACTCAATGTGAAGAAAAGTTCCTTAACTCCTCTTCAGTGGATTACGTTCCTGGGAGTAGAGTGGGACTCAGTCACGATGCGGGCACAATTGTCTCCTGCTCGTATAAATACTATCTTAAACACAATGAAAAGTATTAGGTTAGGCCAGGCTATCACTGTCAAACACTTTCAAAGAGCTTTGGGTCTTATGGCTGCAGCTTCCACGGTAGTACCCTTTGGTCTGCTCCATATGAGGGCCTTGTAGTGGTGGCTCAGGAACAAGGGATTTTCTCCTTTAGGAAAACCCTTTTCGTATGATCAGAGTTACGCGCAGTTGCCTTCGTTCTCTTGTCGTATGGAAGAAACCATGGTTCCTGTCTCAGTGCCCGGTTTTGGGAGCACCATGTGAGAGAAAAACTCTGACCACGGATGCGTCCCTCACGGGCTGGGGTGCGGTTATGGAGGGCCGTTACACCCGAGGTACTTGGAAAGACCATCATCTCACATTGCATATTTATCGCTTGGAGATGTTGGCCGTATTTTTTGCCCTGAGGCACTTCCTTGTAGACCTCAGAGGCCATCATGTTCTTGTTAGGACAGACAATAGGTCGGTGGTCTCTTATATCAACCGCCAAGGAGGTTTGAGATCTCGCCCTCTTTGTAGACTGGCGCATCAAATTCTTCTTTGGTCCCAGGACAAATTTCTCTCTGTCAGATCTATTTATATTCCTGGGGTTGAAAATATGGGAGCAGACATCCTGTCGAGGCAGGGGCTGAGGCCCGGGGAATGGCGGCTCCACCCTGAAGTGGTTGAGCTTATATGGAGAGAGTTTGGCCAGGCGGAGGTTGACCTGTTCGCTTCTCATGAGAACTCTCATTGCCCGCTCTGGTACTCTCTCTCACATCCAGCTCCTTTGGGCTTGGATGTCATGGTACAGATGTGGCTGAGGTCACATCTGTACGCTTCTCCCCCGATCGCTCTGCTCCCTGGGGTTCTAGAAAGGGTCAGGAGGTACTGAGTGAGACTACTCCTTGTAGCTCCGTACTGGCCTGCCCGAATTTGGTTTTCGGACCTTATTAGTCTCTTGGAGAGTCCTCCATGGAAAATTCCTATTAGGAGAGGTCTTCTGTCTCAGGCTGATGGTACATTATTTCATCCCCGACCAGAGTTATGGAGACTATGGGTCTGGCCCCTGAGGGGGTCCCACCCATAATTAGGTTGCCCTTTCCACCGAGGTGGTCAGGACATCCATACTAGAACCCCACTCTACTAGGAACTAAACAATTAAGTTAGGGAGGGCATTGAACCCAGTTTATTACTGCCCACTGGCTTCAGTACTGGTGTTCCATCCCGCTCTCTAACGGGATCTCCTGTTCATGCTTAGGGCCTCTGTGGCGGCCTCAGTGCCCTCCACAAGCCTCTAAGGGTGTGCTCGAAAGGACGTTCCCACTGAAACTCCATGTTCCTGTAGATTGGAGGATGAATCCTTTTCATCCAGCCTATTGGCATCAGGCTGATGGGTTATCCCTGGCACCCATCATGTCCTGTGGGTGAGGTATACGAATATATATTTGAGATATATAAGTATATATAGGAGAATCTATTGAGTCTGCTTCCTGCTCGTCTTACTCACTGGAAGAGTGGTGGTGCTGCCCCCTCTTACTTGCTAGCGTGGGAGCCACTCAACGTTATTTTTGCCCGGTACTGAGGTACCTGTAGGCAATGGTAAGATTCTTCGGGTATTCCATCCTCCATCGCATGTGTCGGATGGTCAAGGTCGTAGCCTTTGAGGTTCCTACATTAGGCCTCAGGCTGAGAGAAGTCAGTCCATCTAGTTATGCATCAAGGGTTAGGAGCTATTCCCTTTATTAAGAGTACAGTTGGTTATCTAAAACCACTCATATCTGAAGTACAACCCGAGACGTTTTGAGGCAATTGTTTGATTTTGCCAGAAATTGAGAAAAACTGTAAACAGCTGGTTTTTGTGAAGTAAAAAAATGCAATGCCACTGAAAACCAAAATCACTTTTCAGAAAAGAAGAAAAAAAAATGGAAATTCTATTAATTAATTACCCTCATGTTGTTTTTTTGTTAATCTTCTGAACACAAATGAAGATCTTTTTACAGTTTTTCTCGATTGCTTAAACACATTTCTTGAAACTATGCCTCGTATTCTCAAAACAGTAAACACAAATCCATAACGTCTCACCCAATTCCCCAAACATCCTGTTTTCAGGTCAAAATGATGCTCTACACTCAAAACCATTCACTCTTGCTGAAAAACCAAACTCCCCCCCCCCCCCCCCCCTCACAAACCTTTTCACATGATGAACACAAAAGACACAACCAATGGATACATTGGCGCATTTTTATTCATTCATGTACTACACAGAACAACACACACACACACACACACAAAACAAAACAAAATTCTTCCTGTTTTACTCTTCTTTTTTTTTTACTCTCTCCTCTAAAGATGTGTGTGACCATCATATGACAGTAAAAGAGCACACACAAACCTTATTCTAATATGGAATGGTATTGGAATGGTAAAGAGTGTTGGTCGTGACAGGAGGGCCTCCACTCAAGGAGACAATATGATGAACACGTCTAAGAATGTTCCACATATGGTTGAAATACCATCATTGGCCTAGAAATGTAACATTCTGGGAGTCAAGACTATAAAGTAGAAAGGATGCCATCCCTTCACTGTCACACTCCGCAGCCGCTCTGTGTGACTGTACGACTGCTGGCCTTTTCTTGCAAGAAAATAAACCTCATCAAAGACTATTGGAAATGTTTGTCTTTTATTCAGTGATAGAATTTTGTTTTCCACCACACCCCCATGAAGGTTCTCGAGGCGACGGTAAAGCGACTCAAATTTGGCCTTACTCGTAGCCAGCCTCCCTCATAGTCATAACATTGACTAAGACATGGGCAACTAGAGTGGCTTGAATTTCATCTGAGACTGCTTGTCTTCTTGCCCTTGCCCTTCGTCCTCCTCCTCCTCCTTATCCCTCCTCGATCTCTTCCTTCATGTCTTTCTGGATCCATTGTTCCAAATCTCAATAAACTGATTTGGGCCCTTTTATCTGTCTATTGAATGATGTGATTGATGTGTGTTCAATTTTGACAATTTTGATAATTGTGTGCTAACTGAGCTGAAGCTGTGCTGACTTGAGTGAACAATATTGAATGCTAGTGCTTTATACATGACAACATGGTCTAGGCAATGAGAAATTAAGGGATTTGAGTGTAGAGTTTTGCAGTGACACTTCAACAAACCTGACTCATGTGTCAAAACAGGGAATAGTGTTTATAGTTTAGTGAAATGGGTGTGCTTTTTGATAAATGGCATTATGGTTTTGAAATTTTAGTTCAAAAGCCTGGTTATAGTGTTTAAGCAATTGAGAAAAACTGTAATGAAATCTGAGAGCTTTATAGACCCCTTTTCAGCTGGTAAACATGGTGACGTTTTTTTTGTGGGCGGAGCTTAGGTGGTGGCAGAACGATCCCTCTGGCCGCTTCACTAACGTTAGTTTGCAAGTTTTGTTAGCTTGTTTTTTAATAATGACTGGAGAAAATGCGATTTTGACTTAATGTGCAAGGTCACTCACTGTCCAGGACCATGATTGTTATTTGCAAAAGTTCATTTTAACGGACATCCCAGATTGGCTGACCCGTACACGCTCAGTCAATGGATGGACGATCTGACAGGATTAACGTTAACACTTCCTCCGGTTCAGTGGCCTGACTTCTACCTACCTGATAGAGAAACTGAGCGTAAAGAGAAACTGAGGGCATATAAAGAGATGCCTATAACTGTACTAAATGGTCACGTACAAGACTTGTGTGGTAGCCTACGATCCGCAGTTTTGCCTAGCCAGCACCAAGACCAGACAGAAGACGACAATGTAAAGAGTGACATTATGGTGCAATTTTAATGATGAATTTTTTCTAGAAACAAAAATTCCAGATACAGCATATACATTTTTTAACTATGTATTTGATACCTTACCAGGTTCTTCAAAAAGTCTAGTCACAATCAATCAAAACAATGTATACAATCATAGATGATTCAAACATAATCACAATCATTTAGAAAACATTATGCCATAAAATTTCAAATTGGAGCCTGTACTCCGTTGATCCTTGCACCCAACAACACAACAAGAGGACATTTAATAACAATTATAATAATTTAAGCTCCTTATTAAGTAGCCGAATCTGTGCTGGTTTGTATTGGCCACCTCCAGTTTTCCCTTTGTTTTGCCACCAGCTAACGCCATGATGTAACTGTGACGTCGGCTCGAAATTGGTCTAGACAGCTTTGCAACTACATTTGACGCTCAAAACGTTCATAAAGAGATCGCAAAACTAATCCAAGCGGACTATATATCCGCTAATATGAATTGAGCGGTTTAGTCCAAATTTTCTGAAGAGACTCGTTCGATGAACAAATTGAATTTAGACTTTTATTCACATTTAAACATTGATCAGCGAACATAAACCGAAGCTCAACCGAACCTGCTTGACGTGCAAGACCGAACCTCATTGGTTCTGGCAGAAGCTCGAGAATGAACCTCATTAGTTCTTGCTGAAGCTCAAATGTGCTGCGTAACACAAGAATGAACGTCATTGGTTCTCGCATGTCAAGCAAACATGCTTGAGCTTCAGTTTGCCACAACTGATGTGTGAGTTGATGAATGTGTTATATGTTTTATTCACATAAATGTGAATAAAAGCCTAAATGCAATCTTATAAAGCAGCTTGACCTCTAAATATATAACACAAAACATCATACAACATATAAATTCTATAATAATTCAAGTATTACATCTACAGCTAATTCTATTCAGTTTCTATTCTATTATGTTTTCCCTAATCAATTAAACTAATTAGTGGATCTATTTAAATCACATTTCAAAAATACTTTATACATATAGCGATACCAAAGATGAGACGAAGAAAGACAAACTCGACTAGTTACATTTAAATTTAAATTGCATTTAAATTGCAGTGATACAGGCAATACCTTTTTTAAAGGTCTATGTCATTGTAAAATTCCAATATATTTAGGGCCCGAGCACCGATGGTGTGAGGACCCTCTTGGAATTGCTCTGTTTATTATTTAGGGCCCGAGCACCGATGGTGTGAGGACCCTCTTGGAATTGCTCTGTTTATTATTATTATTATTAGGGCCCAAGCCCTGAAAGGGCGAAGGCCCTATTGTTTTCGGTAGGATTATTTATTATTATTAGGGCCCAAGCCCTGAAAGGGCGAAGGCCCTATTGTTTCCGGTAGGATTATTTATTATTATTATTATTTTGTCAACCTTTCGGGCACTTTTGGGGCCCTTAACATGCTCAAAAACTCTTGAAATTTTGCACACACGTCAGAAGCTGTGGCCATCAGGGCTGGACTGAAGCTGGTACCCGGGCGTGGCACGGGGGCTCGACAGCGCCCCCTGGAATGGTGTCTGAAAACTTGGTCCATAAATCAAACACGCTTGCATGTAATAATATGAAACTCAGTACACATATTATTTAGAGCCCAAGCCCTGAAAGGGCGAAGGCCCTATTGTTTCCGGTAGGATTATTAGGGCCCAAGCCCTGAAAGGGCGCAGAGCCCTATTGTTTTCGTAAGGATTATTATTATTATTAGGGCCCAAGCCCTGAAAGGGCGAAGGTCCCTATTGTTTCCGGTAGGATTTTTTTTTTTTTTTTTTTTCTATTATTTTTCTTTTGCCTTTTTGCCACTTTTGGGGCCCTTAACATGCTCAAAAACTCTTGAATTTTTGCACACGGGTCAAAACCCGCGGCCATCAGGGCCGGACTGAAGCTGGTACCCGGGCGTGGCAGGGGGGCTCGACAGCGCCCCCTGGAATGGTGTCCGAAAACTTGGTCCATAAATCAAACACACTTGCATGTAATAATATGAAACGCAGTACACATATAGATCTCATCGGGCCGAACAACTTTCGTGCTCTAAGTTTTACAAAAGCCCAACAGGAAGTCAACTATTATGGGTTGTTTGAAAAACGCATCCTCTGGAATTTGAAATACTCCTCCTAGAAAATTCGTCCAATCGCCTCCAAACTCGGTCAGCATGAAGTCAAGACATTGAGGATGAAAAATTGCCAGGGGATTTTTGATATCTCGAACGGTTTGGCCGTGGCGAGGAAACGAATTTATGGCGAATAAGGGACACAGGAAGTGTGTTATAACTTCTGCATACATTAACTGATCTTGATTAAACTTCAGCAGTGTGTTCGTTGTAAGAGGCCGATCACATTGATGTGACTATTGTGAGTCAAAGTTATAGCGCCACCAACTGGCAGCAGGAAGTGTGTCACTTTCAAAATGCTTTGAAATCACTCTCTTATTTTTACCCGATTTGCTTCAAAATTTATGTGTATAATGTAGACACACGGCAGATGTAGACCTGTGAAAGGATTATTGATATCTTAGATCTTACCATGGCAACACATCAAACTTTAATATTCTTTTTTTATGTTTTTGAGACTCTTAGCATGCTTGAAATTGGATGAAACTCGACAGACACATCACATTTATTAGCCAGTAGACATGTGCAAAGTTTCAGAAACGGGTGTGGTGGAATGGCTCAGTAGCGCAACCTTTAGTCAAAAATGGGGGCTTAGTTTTTCCTAGAATCACAAAACTTGGGACGTATATTGTTCTCATCAAGCCGGACAACTTTCTAATTTATACTCCTTAGCTCCGACCAACAGAAAGTCAGATATTTTGGTTTGACTGAGGATTTTCTCCCTCTCTCTCTGCCTCTAGCCTACGTCTCTGTGTGTGTGTGTGTGTAGGGGGGTGGGGGTGGGGGTGGGGGTGGGGGGATTTGTCTATTCCATTTAATCTTAGTTTTTCAAGGTTTCGGGGGCTTTTGGGGTCCTTAACATGCTCAAAAACTCTTGAAACTTTGCACACAGTTCAGAACCCACGCCCATCAGTGCCGGGCTGAAGCTGGTAACCGGGCGTGGCAGGGGGGCTCAACAGCGCCCCCTTGAACACGGTCTGAAAACTTGGTCCATATATCAAACACACTTGCATGAATTAATATGAAACTCGGTACACATATAGATCTCATCGGGCCGAACAACTTCCGCACTCTAAGTTATTAGCTCCGTCCAACAGGAAGTCAGCTATTATGTGTTGTTTGGAGAACGCTTGCTGTGGAATTTGAAACACTCCTCCTAGAAAATTAATTAAATCGCCACCAAACTCTGTGTGCATGAAGTCAAGTCATTGAGGATGCTAAATTGCGGACGGATTTTTGATATCTCGAACGGTTTGGCCGTGGCGTGGAAACGCATTTATGGCGAGAAAAGAGAAACACGAAGTGGTATAACTTCTGCATACATTAACTGATCTTGATGAAACTTCAGCAGTGTGTTGGTGGTAAGAGGCCGATCAGATGGATGTAACTATTGTGAGTCAAAGTTATAGCGCCACCAACTGGTAGCAGGAAGTGTGTCACTTTCAAAATGTTTTTGACAAAAGTGGGGGGGGGTTAGGTTTACCCACAATTATAAAAATCAGTAAGTATATTTGTCTCATCGAGTCGGACAACTTTCTAATTTACAATCATTAGCTCTGACCAAGAGGAAGTCAGATATTTTGGTTTGAATGTGGATTTATTTGCAAATTCAGCCTTTACATTTTTACCCACTCCTGCTAAGTGGTTTATTTTATTCACACCAGACTTTTTCAACATGATGAAAATACATTAAAGATGCTAAATTGTGAACGGATATTGAATATCTCAAACGGTTTTGCTATGGCGAGGGATTCAAGTAATGTCAAAAAAGGAATCAGAAAACGTCTCAGATCTTCTAAAAATTTAATTATACACTATTTATTTTTATATAAAATTATACAAATATCAGATCTAAACCCAGTTTTGGGTTTATTCAGTTTTTTTTTAATTCAAGAATTATGTACAAGTTTAAAAACAGCCAGAATGAGCTATTTAGTAAAAAGAAAAAAGTCATACATAGGGCTATACTGCCCTCTTGTGTTCAAAATCAGGTAGGCCCATTGTATATTGTATTTATAAATATATTAGCGATGTGACTGAGAATTTTTTCCCACTGGTTAATCGATGTGTGACAGCGCGGTGGGGGCTTTTAAATCGCTACCTTAAAAGTGAAAGTGAAATATGGACGTCCAGTAGGAATGAACTAAAAAACATTCACTCTGTTCTGCTCGTTCCTCGCTGTAGACACATATTGCCCATGCAGCCGTGAGCATTTTAGTTTCATTTTAAAAATGGCGCCATTTCGGGGGTGGGATTGCTTGAATGTTTTTTTACAAAAGCACAATGTTGTGTTTTATTGTGAGTGTACATAAATATAAGTAAACACATTGCAATTTAAATGATGTCCTGTATGAACAAAATTACGGAGTAGCCTATATTTTTATGTTTCCACTGTTCGATCGCGCCCGCGCCACACACACACACACACACACACACACACACACACACACACACAAACAAAACAACAACATATTGTGCATTCCAGCATTGCAATCTTGACATCGCAGCCTGTTCATTATAGCCTTAATAAAATATAATAATAAAATAGTCAACCTAACATATAAAAATTACACTGCTCTGTTTAAATAGACAGTAGTACAATTCATACTATTCACAGAAATCACTGCTCAACTGTGATGTTTCCAAGCACATTTTTGCGCATGTGAAGAGCATGTGAAGTTTTCCCTTCAATATTGGAACGTGAGTGAAGTACAAAGCCTATAATAAACAATAGTTTAGCATCCCAAAAAAAAAAAAAAAAAAAATATATATATATATAAAAAAAACATTAAGGGACAAGACAGAGAATATTACTTGTCTGATATATATATATATATATATATATATTTTTTTTTTTTTTTTTTTTTTTTGTTACATATATATATATTGTTGCATTATTTATTTATTTATATATATATATATATATATATATAGCTGCGAGCAGCGATGCAGGGCCCAAGCCAGTGACACCGCCACCCCGGTGGGTGGCGGTGCCACCGGCTTGGGCCCGCAATCGCTGCTCGCAGCTATATTTATTAGGGCCCAAGCCCTGAAAGGGCGAAGGCCCTATTGTTTCCGGTAGGATTATTTATTAGGGCCCAAGCCCTGAAAGGGCGAAGGCCCTATTGTTTTCGTTAGGATTATTAGGGCCCAAGCCCTGAAAGGGCGAAGGCCCTATTGTTTTCGGTAGGATTATTAGGGCCCAAGCCCTGAAAGGGCAAAGGCCCTATTGTTTTCGTAAGGATTATTATTTTTTTATTTTTTTTTTTTTTCTTCATTAGGGCCCAAGCCCTGAAAGGGCGAAGGCCCTATTGTTTTCGGTAGGATTATTTGTTATTATTAGGGCCCAAGCCCTGAAAGGGCGAAGGCCCTATTGTTTCCGTAAGGATTATTAGGGCCCAAGCCCTGAAAGGGCGAAGGCCCTATTGTTTCCGGTAGGATTATTTATTATTATTATTATTATTATTATTATTAGGGCCCAAGCCCTGAAAGGGCGAAGGCCCTATTGTTTTCGGTAGGATTATTTATTATTATTATTATTAGGGCCCAAGCCCTGAAAGGGCGCAGAGCCCTATTGTTTTCGTTAGGATTATTATTATTATTAGGGCCCAAGCCCTGAAAGGGCGAAGGCCCTATTGTTTTCGGTAGGATTATTTATTATTATTAGGGCCCAAGCCCTGAATGGGCGAAGGCCCTATTGTTTTCGGTAGGATTATTTATTAGGGCCCAAGCCCTGAAAGGGCGAAGGCCCTATTGTTTCCGGTAGGATTATTTATTATTATTATTATTATTATTATTATTATTATTATTATTATTATTATTAGGGCCCAAGCCCTGAAAGGGCGAAGGCCCTATTGTTTTCGTTAGGATTATTATTATTATTAGGGCCCAAGCCCTGAAAGGGCGAAGGCCCTATTGTTTTCGGTAGGATTATTGTTTATTATTAGGGCCCAAGCCCTGAAAGGGCGAAGGCCCTATTGTTTCCGGTAGGATTATTTATTATTAGGGCCCAAGCCCTGAAAGGGCGAAGGCCCTATTGTTTTCGGTAGGATTATTTATTATTAGGGCCCAAGCCCTGAAAGGGCGAAGGCCCTATTGTTTCCGGTAGGATTATTTATTATTAGGGCCCAAGCCCTGAAAGGGCGAAGGCCCTATTGTTTTCGGTAGGATTATTTATTATTAGGGCCCAAGCCCTGAAAGGGCGAAGGCCCTATTGTTTCCGGTAGGATTATTTATTATTATTATTATTATTATTAGGGCCCAAGCCCTGAAAGGGCGAAGGCCCTATTGTTTTCGGTAGGATTATTGTTTATTATTAGGGCCCAAGCCCTGAAAGGGCGAAGGCCCTATTGTTTTCGGTAGGATTATTAGGGCCCAAGCCCTGAAAGGGCGAAGGCCCTATTGTTTTCGTAAGGATTATTAGGGCCCAAGCCCTGAAAGGGCGAAGGCCCTATTGTTTTCGGTAGGATTATTTGTTATTATTAGGGCCCAAGCCCTGAAAGGGCGAAGGCCCTATTGTTTTCGGTAGGATTATTGTTTATTAGGGCCCAAGCCCTGAAAGGGCGAAGGCCCTATTGTTTCCGGTAGGATTATTTATTATTATTATTATTATTATTATTATTATTATTATTATTATTATTATTATTATTAGGGCCCAAGCCCTGAAAGGGCGAAGGCCCTATTGTTTTCGTTAGGATTATTATTATTATTAGGGCCCAAGCCCTGAAAGGGCGAAGGCCCTATTGTTTTCGGTAGGATTATTGTTTATTATTAGGGCCCAAGCCCTGAAAGGGCGAAGGCCCTATTGTTTCCGGTAGGATTATTTATTATTAGGGCCCAAGCCCTGAAAGGGCGAAGGCCCTATTGTTTTCGGTAGGATTATTTATTATTAGGGCCCAAGCCCTGAAAGGGCGAAGGCCCTATTGTTTCCGGTAGGATTATTTATTATTAGGGCCCAAGCCCTGAAAGGGCGAAGGCCCTATTGTTTTCGGTAGGATTATTTATTATTAGGGCCCAAGCCCTGAAAGGGCGAAGGCCCTATTGTTTCCGGTAGGATTATTTATTATTATTATTATTATTATTAGGGCCCAAGCCCTGAAAGGGCGAAGGCCCTATTGTTTTCGGTAGGATTATTGTTTATTATTAGGGCCCAAGCCCTGAAAGGGCGAAGGCCCTATTGTTTTCGGTAGGATTATTAGGGCCCAAGCCCTGAAAGGGCGAAGGCCCTATTGTTTTCGTAAGGATTATTAGGGCCCAAGCCCTGAAAGGGCGAAGGCCCTATTGTTTTCGGTAGGATTATTTGTTATTATTAGGGCCCAAGCCCTGAAAGGGCGAAGGCCCTATTGTTTTCGGTAGGATTATTGTTTATTAGGGCCCAAGCCCTGAAAGGGCGAAGGCCCTATTGTTTCCGGTAGGATTATTAGGGCCCAAGCCCTGAAAGGGCGAAGGCCCTATTGTTTTCGGTAGGATTATTAGGGCCCAAGCCCTGAAAGGGCGAAGGCCCTATTGTTTCCGGTAGGATTATTATTATTATTATTATTATTATTATTATTATTATTATTATTATTATTTTGTCAACCTTTCGGGCACTTTTGGGGCCCTTAACATGCTCGAAAACTCTTGAAATTTTGCACACACGTCAGAACCCGCGGCCATCAGGGCCGGACTGAAGCTGGTACCCGGGCGTGGCAGGGGGGCTCGACAGCGCCCCCTGGAACGGGATCCAAACACATGTCCATAAATCAAACATGCTTGCATGTAATAATATGAAACTCGGTACACATATAGATCTCATCGGGCCGAACAACTTTCGTGCTCTAAGTTTTACGCCAGCCAAACAGGAAGTTGGCTATTTAGCGTTGTTTGGAAACGCATGCTGTGGAATTTAATGTACTCCTCCTAGGGAATTCATCGATTCGCCTCCAAACTCGGTGTGCATGAAGTCAAGACATTGAGGATGCTAAATTGCGGACGGATTTTTGATATCTCGAACGGTTTGGCCGTGGCGAGGAAACAAATTTATGGCGAAAAAATGAAACAGGAAGTGTGTTATAACTTCTGCATACATTAACTGATCTTGATGAAACTTCAGCAGTGTGTTCGATGTAAGAGGCCGATCACATGGATGTGACTATTGTGAGTCAAAGTTATAGCGCCACCAACAGGCAGCAGGAAGTACATCACTTTCAAAATGCTTTGAAATCAGTGTCTTATTTTTACCCGATTTGCTTCAAACTTTATGTGTACAATGTAGACACACGGCAGATGTAAACCTGTGAAAGGATTATTGATATCTTAGATACTGTTGCCGTGGCAACACATCAAACTTTAATATTCTTTTTTGATGCTTTTGAGACTCTTAACATACTTGAAATTGCATGAAACTCAACAGACACATCACATTTATTAGCCCGTAGACATGTGCAAAGTTTCAGAAACGGGCGTGGTGGAATGGCTCAGTAGCGCCACCTTTAGTCAAAAATGGGGGCTTAGTTTTTCCTAGAATCACAAAACTTGGTATGTGTATTGTTCTCATCAAGACGGACAACTTTCTAATTTACATGAACCATCTCCGACCAACAGGAAGAGAGATATTTTGGTTTGAATGTGGATTTTCTGAAGAATTTTCTCTCCCTCTCTCTGTGTCTGTGTGTGTGTGAGGGGAGGGGGGGATTTGACTATTGCTTTTATATTGTTAATCAAGGTTTCAGGGGCTTTTGGGGTCCTTAACGTGCTCAAAAACTCTTGAAACTTTGCACACAGGTCAGAACCCACGGCCATCAGGGCCGGGCTGAAGCTGGTACCCGGGCGTGGCTGGGGGGCTCAACAGCGCCCCCTTGAACGGGGTTCTAAAACTTGATCCATATATCAAACACGCTCGCATGAATTAATATGAAACTCGGTACACATATAGATCTCATCGGGCCGAACAACTTTACCCCGGTCAAGTTTTACGCCAGCCCAACAGGAAGTCGGCTATTATGGGTTGTTTGGAAAACGCTTGCTGTGGAATGTGAAATACTCCTCCTAGAAAATTCACCGTGTCCCCTTCAAACTCGGTGTGCATGTAGTCAAGAAATTGAGGATGCTAAATTGCGGACGGATTTTTGATATCTCGAACGGTTTGGCTGTGGCGAGGAATCGAATTTATGGCGAGAAAAGAGAAACACGGAAGTGGAATAACTTCTGCATACATTAACTGATCTTGATGAAACTTCAGCAGTGTGTTCGTGGTAAGAGGCCGATCAGATGGATGTAGCTATTGTGAGTCAAAGTTATAGCGCCACCAACTGGCAGCAGGAAGTGTGTCACTTTCAACATGCTTTTGACAAAAGTGGGGGGGTTAGTTTTAACTACAGTAAAGAAAAAACAGTTTGTATATTGTTCTCATCAAGCCGGACAACTTTCTAATTTACATTCAATAGCTCTGGCCATCAGGAAGTCAGATATTTTGGTCTGAATGTGAATTTTTTTGCAAAATCAGCCTCTGAATTTTTAGCCACTCCTCTTAAACTATTTATTTTATTCGTACCAAACTTTTTCAACATGATGAAACTACATTAAATATGCTAAATTGTGAATGGATAATAAATATCTCAAACGGTTTTGCTATGGCGAGGGATTAAAGTAATGTCCAAAAAGGAAACACTAAAAATCTTCTAAAAATGTAATTATATACCATTTATTTCTATATAAAAGAATACAAATATCACAACTAAACCCATTTTATTCTGTTTTTGCAATTCAAGAAGAATGAAAAAGTTAAAACAGGCTATTTAGTGCTATTTGGTTCAACAAAAAAGCAAACATAGGGCTATACTGCCCTCTTGTGTCCAAAAGGACATCAAAATAGTATATAAAACTTTTTACCAGGTAGGCCAATATTGTATTTAAATATACATTTATTAGGTATGTGTCTGAGGATATTTTCCCACCGGTTAATCGACGTGTGACACGAGTGGGTGCTTTTAAATCGCTAATATAATAGTGAAAGAAAAATAATGATAATGTTGCACACACAAATCACACACATGTGGGAAAGAATGATGCTTTTAAACAACACTAAACCGCCATTAGGTGTCGCCAGGCATCCATCTTAATAAGCGAGTCATTGATTCATTCGTTCAAACGATTCGTTCGAATGAGTCGATCATGATTAAGACAGATGTTTATGGATTGATCATTCAATCTTTGAGTCAACCGATTCGTTAAAAATGCTGAATCGTTCAGTTATGAGAAAACATGTGATGCGTGATGGTTCTGCCGTGATCTTTGTTTAACTATTTTCGCTGCTGAAACAGAACAAAAACAGTCAACATTGCATCTAAAATGTAAGTGACTTAATTGTAACTGTTTATTAACCTGTTGTATGAAATCTAGGGGTGGGAGAAAAAATGTATTCTTAGATGCATCGCGATGCGGACGTGGACGATTCTGAATCGATTCACAAATGTCAAAAAATCGATTCTCTAAAAAAATATTTTTCTAATAACGTAATATTGACGGAAGGCAAAAGGCGGAACTCTAAGCGGACGTGCGTGCAGTCTGTGGCGCGCACATAACAGAGAAGTTTCTTCTGCTCACCAAGGCTGCATTTATTTGATTAAAAATACAAACAAAAACAGTAATATTGTAAAATATTATTCTAATTTAAAACAGCTGCTTTCTATTTTAATATATTTTAAACTGTTATTTATTCCTGTGATCAAAGCTGAGTTTTCAGCATCATTACTCCAGTCGTCACTGTCACATGATCCTTCAGAAATTATTCTAATATGATGATTGATACTCAAGAAACATTCATTATTATTTTAAATGTCGAAAACAGTTGTGTACAGTCTTTGATGAATAGAAAGTTCAAAAGAACAGCATTTATCTGAAATCTAAAGCTTTTGTAACGTTAAACACTACCGCTCAAAAGTTTTGGGTTAGTAATAATTAAAATTTTATTTTTTGGGGAAATAAATAAAATAAATCAGTACTTTTATTTATGAAGGATGAGTTAAACTGATCAACAGTTACAGTAAAGACATTTATAATGTTAAAAATATATATATATTTGAAATATATGCTGTTCTTTTGAACTTTACATTCATCAAAGCATTTTGAAAAAAAAAAATCTGTACACAACTGTTTTCAACATTGAAAATAATAATGAATATTTATTGAGCATCAATCATCATATTAGTATGATTTCTGAAGGATCATGTGACACTGAAGACTGGAGTAATGATGCTGAAAACTCAACTTTGATCACAGAAATGAATTACTATGTAAAATATTTAAAAATTGAAAACAGCTGTTTTAAATTGGAATAATATTTCACAATATTACTGTTTTTGTTTGTATTTTTAATCAATAAATGCAGCCTTGGTGAGCAGAAGAGACTTCTCCTAAAAACATTAAAAATCTTACTGACCCCAAAATTTTGAACAATAATATATATATATATATATATATATATATATATATATATATATATATATATATATATATAAATATAGCTGCGAGCAGCGATGGAGGGCCAAAGCCGGCGGTACCGCCACCCCGGTGCCTTTAGTTACCTTTAGGTAAAGGCACCGGGGTTGCGGTGCCACCGGCTTGGGCCCGTAATCGCTGCTCGCAGCTATATTTATTATTATTATTATTATTATTATTTTGTCAACCTTTCGGCCACTTTTGGGGCCCTTAACATGCTCGAAAACTCTTGAAATTTTGCACACAGGTCAGAACCTGCGGCCATCAGGGCCGGACTGAAGCTGGTACCCGGGCGTGGCAGGGGGGCTCGACAGCGCCCCCTGGAACGGGATCCGAACACTTGTCCATAAATCAGACACGCTTGCATGTAATAATATGAAACTCGGTACACATATAGAACTCATCGGGCCGAACAACTTTCGTGCTCTAAGTTTTACGCCAGCCCAACAGGAAGTCGGCTATTTAGGGTTGTTTGGAAACGCATGCTGTGGAATTTATTGTACTCCTCCTAGGGAATTCATCGATTCGCCTCCAAACTCGGTGTGCATGAAGTCAAGACATTGAGGATGCTAAATTGCGGACGGATTTTTGATATCTCGAACGGTTTGGCCGTGGCGAGGAAACGAATTTATGGCGAAAAAATGAAACAGGAAGTGTGTTATAACTTCTGCATACATTAACTGATCTTGATGAAACTTCAGCAGTGTGTTCGTTGTAAGAGGCCGATCGCACAGATGTGACTATTGTGAGTCAAAGTTATAGCGCCACCAACAGGCAGCAGGAAGTACATCACTATTAAAATGCTTTGAAATCACTGTCTTATTTTTACCAGATTTGCTTCAAATTTTATGTGTACAATGTAGACACACGGCAGATGTAAACCTGTGAAAGGATTATTGATATCTTAGATACTGTTGCCGTGGCAACGCATCAAACTTTAATATTCTTTTTTTATGCTTTTGAGACTCTTAACATACTTGAAATTGCATGAAACTCGACAGACACATCACATTTATTATCCAGTAGACATGTGCAAAGTTTCAGAAACGGGCGTGGTGAGGGGCTCAGTAGCGCCACCTTTAGTCATAAGTGGGGGTGTTAGTTTTATCAACAGCAACAAAACTTGGTATGTGTATTGTTCTCATCAAGACGGACAACTTTCTAATTTACATGAACCATCTCTGACCAACAGGAAGAGAGATATTTTGGTTTGAATGTGGATTTTCTGAAGAATTTTCTCTCCCTCTCTGTGTCTGTGTGTGTGTGAGGGGAGGGGGGGATTTGACTATTGCTTTTATATTGTTAATCAAGGTTTCAGGGGCTTTTGGGGTCCTTAACGTGCTCAAAAACTCTTGAAACTTTGCACACAGGTCAGAACCCACGGCCATCAGGGCCGGGCTGAAGCTGGGACCCGGGCGTGGCTGGGGGGCTCAACAGCGCCCCCTTGAACGGGGTTCTAAAACTTGATCCATATATCAAACACGCTCGCATGAATTAATATGAAACTCGGTACACATATAGATCTCATCGGGCCGAACAACTTTACCCCGGTCAAGTTTTACGCCAGCCCAACAGGAAGTCGGCTATTATGGGTTGTTTGGAAAACGCTTGCTGTGGAATGTGAAATACTCCTCCTAGAAAATTCACCGTGCCCCCTTCAAACTCGGTGTGGATGTAGTCAAGACATTGAGGATGCTAAATTGCGGACGGATTTTTGATATCTCGAACGGTTTGGCTGTGGCGAGGAATCGAATTTATGGCGAGAAAAGAGAAACACGGAAGTGGAATAACTTCTGCATACATTAACTGATCTTGATGAAACTTCAGCAGTGTGTTCGTGGTAAGAGGCCGATCAGATGGATGTAGCTATTGTGAGTCAAAGTTATAGCGCCACCAACTGGCAGCAGGAAGTGTGTCACTTTCAACATGCTTTTGACAAAAGTGGGGGGGTTAGTTTTAACTACAGTAAAGAAAAAATAGTTTGTATATTGTTCTCATCAAGCCGGACAACTTTCTAATTTACATTCAATAGCTCTGGCCATCAGGAAGTCAGATATTTTGGTCTGAATGTGGATTTTTTTGCAAAATCAGCCTCTGAATTTTTAGCCACTCCTCTTAAACTATTTATTTTATTCGTACCAAACTTTTTCAACATGATGAAACTACATTAAATATGCTAAATTGTGAATGGATAATAAATATCTCAAACGGTTTTGCTATGGCGAGGGATTAAATAATGTCCAAAAAGGAAACACTAAAAATCTTCTAAAAATGTAATTATATACCATTTATTTCTATATAAAAGTATACAAATATCACAACTAAACCCATTTTATTCTGTTTTTGCAATTCAAGAAGAATGAAAAAGTTAAAACAGGCTATTTAGTGCTATTTGGTTCAACAAAAAAGCAAACATAGGGCTATACTGCCCTCTTGTGTCCAAAAGGACATCAAAATAGTATATAAAACTTTTTACCAGGTAGGCCAATATTGTATTTAAATATACATGTATTAGGTATGTGTCTGAGGATATTTTCCCACCGGTTAATCGACGTGTGACACGAGTGGGTGCTTTTAAATCGCTAATATAATAGTGTAAGAAAAATAATGATAATGTTGCACACACAAATCACACACATGTGGGAAAGAATGATGCTTTTAAACAACACTAAACCGCCATTAGGTGTCGCCAGGCATCCATCTTAATAAGCGAGTCATTGATTCATTCGTTCAAACGATTCGTTCGAATGAGTCGATCATGATTAAGACAGATGTTTATGGATTGATCATTCAATCTTTGAGTCAACCGATTCGTTAAAAATGCTGAATCGTTCAGTTATGAGAAAACACGTGATGCGTGATGGTTCTGCCGTGATCTTTGTTTAACTATTTTCGCTGCTGAAACAGAACAAAAACAGTCAACATTGCATCTAAAATGTAAGTGACTTAATTGTAACTGTTTATTAACCTGTTGTATGAAATCTAGGGGTGGGAGAAAAAATGTATTCTTAGATGCATCGCGATGCGGACGTGGACGATTCTGAATCGATTCACAAATGTCAAAAAATCAATTCTCTAAAAAAATATTTTCTAATAACGTAATATTGACGGAAGGCAAAAGGCGGAACTCTAAGCGGACGTGCGTGCAGTCTGTGGCGCGCACATAACAGAGAAGTTTCTTCTGCTCACCAAGGCTGCATTTATTTGATTAAAAATACAAACAAAAACAGTAATATTGTAAAATATTATTCCAATTTAAAACAGCTGCTTTCTATTTTAATATATTTTAAACTGTTATTTATTCCTGTGATCAAAGCTGAGTTTTCAGCATCATTACTCCAGTCGTCACTGTCACATGATCCTTCAGAAATTATTTGAATATGATGATTGATACTCAAGAAACATTCATTATTATTTTAAATGTCGAAAACAGTTGTGTACAGTCTTTGATGAATAGAAAGTTCAAAAGAACAGCATTTATCTGAAATCTAAAGCTTTTGTAACGTTAAACACTACCGCTCAAAAGTTTTGGGTTAGTAATAATTAAAATTTTATTTTTGGGGGAAATAAATAAAATAAATCAGTACTTTTATTTATGAAGGATGAGTTAAACTGATCAACAGTTACAGTAAAGACATTTATAATGTTAAAAATATATATATTTGAAATATATGCTGTTCTTTTGAACTTTACATTCATCAAAGCATTTTGAAAAAAAAAAATCTGTACACAACTGTTTTCAACATTGAAAATAATAATGAATATTTATTGAGCATCAATCATCATATTAGTATGATTTCTGAAGGATCATGTGACACTGAAGACTGGAGTAATGATGCTGAAAACTCAACTTTGATCACAGAAATGAATTACTATGTAAAATATTTAAAAATTGAAAACAGCTGTTTTAAATTGGAATAATATTTCACAATATTACTGTTTTTGTTTGTATTTTTAATCAATAAATGCAGCCTTGGTGAGCAGAAGAGACTTCTCCTAAAAACATTAAAAATCTTACTGACCCCAAACTTTTGAACAATAATATATATATATATATATATATATATATATATATATATATATATATATATATATATATATACATATATATGTATGTGTGTGTATGTATGTATGTATGTATATATATATATATATATATATAAATATAGCTGCGAGCAGCGATGGAGGGCCCAAGCCGGCGGTACCGCCACCCCGGTGCCTTTAGGGTTGCGGTGCCACCGGCTTGGGCCCGTAATCGCTGCTCGCAGCTATATTTATTATTATTATTATTATTATTATTATTATTATTATTTTTCTGTCAACCTTTCGGGCACTTTTGAGACCCTTAACGTGCTCGAAAACTCTTGAAACTTTGCACACGGGTCAGAACCCGCGGCCATCAGGGCCGGGCTGAAGCTGGTACCCGGGCGTGGCAGGGGGGCTCAACAGCGCCCCCTTGAACGGGGTCCGAAAACTTGGTCCATAAATCAGACACGCTTGCATGTAATAATATGAAACTCAATACACATATAGATCTCATCGGGCCAAACAACTTTCGTACTTTTACTTTTTACGCCAGCCCAACAGGAAGTCGGCTATTTTGGGTTGTTTGGAAACGCATGCTGTGGAATTTAATGTACTCCTCCTAGGGAATTCATCCATTCGCCTCCAAACTCAGTCAGCATGAAGTCAAGACATTGAGGATGCTAAATTGCGGACAGATTTTTGATATCTCGAACGGTTTGGCCGTGGCGAGGACACGAATTCATGGCGAATAATGGAAACAGGAAGTGTGTTATAACTTCTGCATACATTAACTGATCTTGATTAAACTTCAGCAGTGTGTTCGTTGTAAGAGGCCGATCACATGGATGTGACTATTGTGAGTCAAAGTTATAGCGCCACCAACTGGCAGCAGGAAGTGTGTCCCTTTCAAAATGCTTTAAAATCACCCTCTTATTTTTACCCGATTTGCTTAAAACTTTATGTGTATAATGTAAACACACGGCAGATGTAGACCTGTGAAAGGATTGTTGATATCTTTAATAATGTTGCCATGGCAACGCATCAAACTTTAATATTCTTTTTTGATGCTTTTGAGACTCTTAACATACTTGAAATTGGATGAAACTCGACAGACACATCACATTTATTAGCCCGTAGACATGTGCAAAGTTTCAGAAACGGGCGTGGTGAGGGGCTCAGTAGCGCCACCTTTAGTCATAAGTGGGGGGGTTAGTTTTATCAACAGCAACAAAACTTGGTATGTGTATTGTTCTCATCAAGACGGAAAACTTTCTAATTTACATTAACCATCTCCGACCAACAGGAAGAGAGATATTTTGGTTTGAATGTGGATTTTCTGAAGAATTTTCTCTCCCTCTCTCTGTGTCTCTGTGTGTGTGAGGGGAGGGGGGGATTTGACTATTGCTTTTATATTGTTAATCAAGGTTTCAGGGGCTTTTGGGGTACTTAACCTGCTCAAAAACTCTTGAAACTTTGCACACAAGTCAGAACCCCATCAGGCCATCAGGGACGGGCTGAAGCTGGTACCCGGGCGTGGCAGGGGGGCTCAACAGCGCCCCCTTGAACGGGGTCCCAAAACTTGGACCATAGATCAAACACGCTTGCATGAATTAATATGAAACTCGGTACACATATAGATCTCATCGGGCCGAACAACTTTCCCCCAGTCAAGTTTTACGCCAGCCCAACAGGAAGTCGGCTATTATGGGTTGTTTGGAAAACGCTTGCTGTGGAATGCGAAGTACTTCTCCTAGAGAATTCATCCAATCCCCACCAAACTCGGTGTGCATGAAGTCAAGACATTGAGGTTTCTAAATTGCGGACGGATTTTTGATATCTCGAACGGTTTGGCCGTGGCGAGGAAACGAATTTATGGCGAGAAAAGAGAAACACGAAGTGGTATAACTTCTGCATACATTAACTGATCTTGATGAAACTTCACCAGTGTGTTCGTGGTAAGAGGCCGATCAGATGGATGTAACTATTGTGAGTCAAAGTTTTAGCGCCACCAACTGGCAGCAGGAAGTGTGTCACTTTCAACATGCTTTTGACAAAAGTGGGGGGGGGGGGTTAGTTTTACCAACAGTTACAAAAATCTGTATATATATTGGTCTCATCGAGCCAGACAACTTTCTAATTTACAGTCATTAGCTCTGAGCCAAAGGAAGTCAGATATTTTGGTTTGAATGTGGATTTTTTGGATATTTCAGACTCTGAGTTTTTTGCTACTCTTCCTAACTGGTTTATTATATTCACACCAAACTTTTTCAAAATGATGAAAATACATTAAATATGCTAAATTGTGAACGGATATTAAACATCTCAAACGGTTTTGCTATAGTGAGGGACTAAAGTAATGTCCAAAAAGGAAACACTAAAAGCCTCATTTCTTCAAAAAATGTAATTAAACACCATTTATTTCTATAAAAAAATATACAAATATCACAACTAAACCCATTTAATTCTTTTTTTTTCATTTTAAGAATTATTTATAAGTTTAAAAATAGTTATTGTACTATTTAGTCCCATAAAAGTCAAGTCATACATAGGGCTATACTGCCCTCTTGTGTTCAAAATCAGGTAGGCCTATAGTATTTATATATAAATATATTAGGGATGTGACTCTGGAAATATTTCCCCACCGGTTAATCGATGTGTGACACCGCTGGGGGCTTTTGAATCGCTAACTTAAAAACGAAAGTAAAATATGTTCGTCCGCACTGACTTTGATAATGGTTGAGCGAGCGTTTTCAATGAATTCCTATGGATGACTCTGTTTTTCTCGTTCCTCGCCATGGACGCGCACCGGTATGAATGCCCGTGCAGCAGTGAGTATTTTAGTTTAATTTTAAAATTAGCGCCTTTCGGGAGGCGGATTGCTTGAATTTATTTGACAAAAGCACAATGTTGTATTTTATTGCGACTGTAAACAAGTATAAGTTAACACTTTGCAGTTTGAATGATGTCCTGTAAATGACGGAGTATGTTTTTATGTGTCCACTGTTCAATCGCACCCGCACCCGCGCCCGTGCCACACACACACACACACACACACACACACACACACACACACACACACACACACATTCCAGCATTGCAATCTTGACATCGCAGCCTGTTCATTATAGCCTTAATAAAATATAATAATAAAATAGTCAACCTAGCATATAAAAATTACACTGCTCTGTTTAAATAGTCAGTAGTACAATTTGTACCATTCACGGTAAGCACCGCTCCACTGTGATGTTTCAAGCACATTTTTGCGCGTGTGAAGAGGATGATTTTTTCCGTTGATATTGGAACACGAGTGAAGAACAAAGCCTATAATAAAGAATAGTTTAGCATCCAAATACATCGCAAATGTTGAAACATTTTGATTCTAATGAGAGGGTTACGTGAGCCCAACACTGTTTACTTTCATTTTTATTTTTACATTAAATTTAAAGGATTTGTTGTGGAATATTTTGAGTGTATCATAAAATCAGAATAAGGTAAGTCAAGTAATATTTTCTGTCTTTTAGCGAGGAATAATAATAATAAATAATCCTACCGGAAACAATAGGGCCTTCGCCCTTTCAGGGCTTGGGCCCTAATAATCCTACCGGAAACAATAGGGCTCTTCGCCCTTTCAGGGCTTGGGCCCTAATAATAATCCTACCGAAAACAATAGGGCCTTCGCCCTTTCAGGGCTTGGGCCCTAATAAATATAGCTGCGAGCAGCGATGAAGGGCCAAAGCCGGCGGTACCGCCACCCCGGTGCCTTTAGGTAACTAAAGGCACCGGGGTTGCGGTGCCACCGGCTTGGGCCCGTAATCGCTGCTCGCAGCTATATTTATTATTATTATTATTATTATTATTATTTTGTCAACCTTTCGGGCACTTTTGGGGCCCTTAACATGCTCGAAAACTCTTGAAATTTTGCACACACGTCAGAACCCGCGGCCATCAGGGCCGGGCTGAGGCTGGTACCCGGGCGTGGCAGGGGGGCTCGACAGCGCCCCCTGGAACAGGATCCGAACACGTGTCCATAAATCAAACACGCTTGCATGTAATAATATGAAACTCGGTACACATATAGATCTCATCGGGCCGAACAACTTTCGTGCTCTAAGTTTTACGCCAGCCAAACAGGAAGTTGGCTATTTAGCGTTGTTTGGAAACGCATGCTGTGGAATTTAATGTACTCCTCCTAGGGAATTCATCGATTCGCCTCCAAACTCGGTGTGCATGAAGTCAAGACATTGAGGATGCTAAATTGCGGACGGATTTTTGATATCTCGAACGGTTTGGCCGTGGCGAGGAAACAAATTTATGGCGAAAAAATGAAACAGGAAGTGTGTTATAACTTCTGCATACATTAACTGATCTTGATGAAACTTCAGCAGTGTGTTCGTTGTAAGAGGCCGATCACATGGATGTGACTATTGTGAGTCAAAGTTATAGCGCCACCAACAGGCAGCATGAAGTACATCACTTTCAAAATACTTTGAAATCAGTGTCTTATTTTTACCCGATTTGCTTCAAACTTTATGTGTACAATGTAGACACACGGCAGATGTAAACCTGTTAAAGGATTATTGATATCTTAGATACTGTTGCCGTGGCAACGCATCAAACTTTAATATTATTTTTTGATGCTTTTGAGACTCTTAACATACTTGAAATTGCATGAAACTCAACAGACACATCACATTTATTAGCCCGTAGACATGTGCAAAGTTTCAGAAACGGGCGTGGTGGAATGGCTCAGTAGCGCCACCTTTAGTCAAAAATGGGGGCTTAGTTTTTCCTAGAATCACAAAACTTGGTATGTGTATTGTTCTCATCAAGACGGACAACTTTCTAATTTACATAAACCATCTCCGACCAACAGGAAGAGAGATATTTTGGTTTGAATGTGGATTTTCTGAAGAATTTTCTCTCCCTCTCTCTGTGTCTCTGTGTGTGTGTGTGTGAGGGGAGGGGGGGATTTGACTATTGCTTTTATATTGTTAATCAAGGTTTCAGGGGCTTTTGGGGTCCTTAACGTGCTCAAAAACTCTTGAAACTTTGCACACAGGTCAGAACCCACGGCCATCAGGGCCGGGCTGAAGCTGGTACCCGGGCGTGGCTGGGGGGCTCAACAGCGCCCCCTTGAACGGGGTTCTAAAACTTGATCCATATATCAAACACGCTCGCATGAATTAATATGAAACTCGGTACACATATAGATCTCATCGGGCCAAACAACTTTACCCCGGTCAAGTTTTACGCCAGCCCAACAGGAAGTCGGCTATTATGGGTTGTTTGGAAAACGCTTGCTGTGGAATGTGAAATACTCCTCCTAGAAAATTCACCGTGTCCCCTTCAAACTCGGTGTGCATGTAGTCAAGACTTTGAGGATGCTAAATTGTGGACGGATTTTTGATATCTCGAACGGTTTGGCTGTGGCGAGGAATCGAATTTATGGCGAGAAAAGAGAAACACGGAAGTGGAATAACTTCTGCATACATTAACTGATCTTGATGAAACTTCAGCAGTGTGTTCGTGGTAAGAGGCCGATCAGATGGATGTAGCTATTGTGAGTCAAAGTTATAGCGCCACCAACTGGCAGCAGGAAGTGTGTCACTTTCAACATGCTTTTGACAAAAGTGGGGGGGTTAGTTTTAACTACAGTAAAGAAAAAACAGTTTGTATATTGTTCTCATCAAGCCGGACAACTTTCTAATTTACATTCAATAGCTCTGGCCATCAGGAAGTCAGATATTTTGGTCTGAATGTGAATTTTTTTGCAAAATCAGCCTCTGAATTTTTAGCCACTCCTCTTAAACTATTTATTTTATTCGTACCAAACTTTTTCAACATGATGAAACTACATTAAATATGCTAAATTGTGAATGGATAATAAATATCTCAAACGGTTTTGCTATGGCGAGGGATTAAATAATGTCCAAAAAGGAAACACTAAAAATCTTCTAAAAATGTAATTATATACCATTTATTTCTATATAAAAGAATACAAATATCACAACTAAACCCATTTTATTCTGTTTTTGCAATTCAAGAAGAATGAAAAAGTTAAAACAGGCTATTTAGTGCTATTTGGTTCAACAAAAAAGCAAACATAGGGCTATACTGCCCTCTTGTGTCCAAAAGGACATCAAAATAGTATATAAAACGTTTTACCAGGTAGGCCAATATTGTATTTAAATATACATTTATTAGGTATGTGTCTGAGGATATTTTCCCACCGGTTAATCGACGTGTGACACGAGTGGGTGCTTTTAAATCGCTAATATAATAGTTAAAGAAAAATAATGATAATGTTGCACACACAAATCACACACATGTGGGAAAGAATGATGCTTTTAAACAACACTAAACCGCCATTAGGTGTCGCCAGGCATCCATCTTAATAAGCGAGTCATTGATTCATTCGTTCAAACGATTCGTTCGAATGAGTCGATCATGATTAAGACAGATGTTTATGGATTGATCATTCAATCTTTGAGTCAACCGATTCGTTAAAAATGCTGAATCGTTCAGTTATGAGAAAACACGTGATGCGTGATGGTTCTGCCGTGATCTTTGTTTAACTATTTTCGCTGCTGAAACAGAACAAAAACAGTCAACATTGCATCTAAAATGTAAGTGACTTAATTGTAACTGTTTATTAACCTGTTGTATGAAATCTAGGGGTGGGAGAAAAAATTTATTCTTAGATGCATCGCGATGCGGACGTGGACGATTCTGAATCGATTCACAAATGTCAAAAAATCGATTCTCTAAAAAAATATTTTCTAATAACGTAATATTGACGGAAGGCAAAAGGCGGAACTCTAAGCGGACGTGCGTGCAGTCTGTGGCGCGCACATAACAGAGAAGTTTCTTCTGCTCACCAAGGCTGCATTTATTTGATTAAAAATACAAACAAAAACAGTAATATTGTAAAATATTATTCCAATTTAAAACAGCTGCTTTCTATTTTAATATATTTTAAACTGTTATTTATTCCTGTGATCAAAGCTGAGTTTTCAGCATCATTACTCCAGTCGTCACTGTCACATGATCCTTCAGAAATTATTCTAATATGATGATTGATACTCAAGAAACATTCATTATTATTTTAAATGTCGAAAACAGTTGTGTACAGTCTTTGATGAATAGAAAGTTCAAAAGAACAGCATTTATCTGAAATCTAAAGCTTTTGTAACGTTAAACACTACCGCTCAAAAGTTTTGGGTTAGTAATAATTAAAATTTTATTTTTTGGGGAAATAAATAAAATAAATCAGTACTTTTATTTATGAAGGATGAGTTAAACTGATCAACAGTTACAGTAAAGACATTTATAATGTTAAAAATATATATATTTGAAATATATGCTGTTCTTTTGAACTTTACATTCATCAAAGCATTTTGAAAAAAAAAAATCTGTACACAACTGTTTTCAACATTGAAAATAATAATGAATATTTATTGAGCATCAATCATCATATTAGTATGATTTCTGAAGGATCATGTGACACTGAAGACTGGAGTAATGATGCTGAAAACTCAACTTTGATCACAGAAATGAATTACTATGTAAAATATTTAAAAATTGAAAACAGCTGTTTTAAATTGGAATAATATTTCACAATATTACTGTTTTTGTTTGTATTTTTAATCAATAAATGCAGCCTTGGTGAGCAGAAGAGACTTCTCCTAAAAACATTAAAAATCTTACTGACCCCAAACTTTTGAACAATAATATATATATATATATATATGTATGTGTGTGTATGTATGTATGTATATATATATATATATATATATGTATATATATATATATATATATATATATATATATATATAAATATAGCTGCGAGCAGCGATGGAGGGCCAAAGCCGGCGGTACCGCCACCCCGGTGCCTTTAGGTAACTAAAGGCACCGGGGTTGCGGTGCCACCGGCTTGGGCCCGTAATCGCTGCTCGCAGCTATATTTATTATTATTATTATTATTATTATTATTTTGTCAACCTTTCGGCCACTTTTGGGGCCCTTAACATGCTCGAAAACTCTTGAAATTTTGCACACAGGTCAGAACTCGCGGCCATCAGGGCCGGACTGAAGCTGGTACCCGGGCGTGGCAGGGGGGCTCGACAGCGCCCCCTGGAACGGGATCCGAACACTTGTCCATAAATCAGACACGCTTGCATGTAATAATATGAAACTCGGTACACATATAGAACTCATCGGGCCGAACAACTTTCGTGCTCTAAGTTTTACGCCAGCCCAACAGGAAGTCGGCTATTTAGGGTTGTTTGGAAACGCATGCTGTGGAATTTAATGTACTCCTCCTAGGGAATTCATCGATTCGCCTCCAAACTCGGTGTGCATGAAGTCAAGACATTGAGGATGCTAAATTGCGGACGGATTTTTGATATCTCGAACGGTTTGGCCGTGGCGAGGAAACGAATTTATGGCGAAAAAATGAAACAGGAAGTGTGTTATAACTTCTGCATACATTAACTGATCTTGATGAAACTTCAGCAGTGTGTTCGTTGTAAGAGGCCGATCGCACAGATGTGACTATTGTGAGTCAAAGTTATAGCGCCACCAACAGGCAGCAGGAAGTACATCACTATTAAAATGCTTTGAAATCACTGTCTTATTTTTACCAGATTTGCTTCAAACTTTATGTGTACAATGTAGACACACGGCAGATGTAAACCTGTGAAAGGATTATTGATATCTTAGATACTGTTGCCGTGGCAACGCATCAAACTTTAATATTCTTTTTTTATGCTTTTGAGACTCTTAACATACTTGAAATTGCATGAAACTCGACAGACACATCACATTTATTATCCAGTAGACATGTGCAAAGTTTCAGAAACGGGCGTGGTGAGGGGCTCAGTAGCGCCACCTTTAGTCATAAGTGGGGGTGTTAGTTTTATCAACAGCAACAAAACTTGGTATGTGTATTGTTCTCATCAAGACGGACAACTTTCTAATTTACATGAACCATCTCTGACCAACAGGAAGAGAGATATTTTGGTTTGAATGTGGATTTTCTGAAGAATTTTCTCTCCCTCTCTGTGTCTGTGTGTGTGTGAGGGGAGGGGGGGATTTGACTATTGCTTTTATATTGTTAATCAAGGTTTCAGGGGCTTTTGGGGTCCTTAACGTGCTCAAAAACTCTTGAAACTTTGCACACAGGTCAGAACCCACGGCCATCAGGGCCGGGCTGAAGCTGGGACCCGGGCGTGGCTGGGGGGCTCAACAGCGCCCCCTTGAACGGGGTTCTAAAACTTGATCCATATATCAAACACGCTCGCATGAATTAATATGAAACTCGGTACACATATAGATCTCATCGGGCCGAACAACTTTACCCCGGTCAAGTTTTACGCCAGCCCAACAGGAAGTCAGCTATTATGGGTTTTTTGGAAAACGCTTGCTGTGGAATGTGAAATACTCCTCCTAGAAAATTCACCGTGCCCCCTTCAAACTCGGTGTGGATGTAGTCAAGACATTGAGGATGCTAAATTGCGGACGGATTTTTGATATCTCGAACGGTTTGGCTGTGGCGAGGAATCGAATTTATGGCGAGAAAAGAGAAACACGGAAGTGGAATAACTTCTGCATACATTAACTGATCTTGATGAAACTTCAGCAGTGTGTTCGTGGTAAGAGGCCGATCAGATGGATGTAGCTATTGTGAGTCAAAGTTATAGCGCCACCAACTGGCAGCAGGAAGTGTGTCACTTTCAACATGCTTTTGACAAAAGTGGGGGGGTTAGTTTTAACTACAGTAAAGAAAAAATTGTTTGTATATTGTTCTCATCAAGCCGGACAACTTTCTAATTTACATTCAATAGCTCTGGCCATCAGGAAGTCAGATATTTTGGTCTGAATGTGGATTTTTTTGCAAAATCAGCCTCTGAATTTTTAGCCACTCCTCTTAAACTATTTATTTTATTCGTACCAAACTTTTTCAACATGATGAAACTACATTAAATATGCTAAATTGTGAACGGATAATAAATATCTCAAACGGTTTTGCTATGGTGAGGGATTAAATAATGTCCAAAAAGGAAACACTAAAAATCTTCTAAAAATGTAATTATATACCATTTATTTCTATATAAAAGTATACAAATATCACAACTAAACCCATTTTATTCTGTTTTTGCAATTCAAGAAGAATGAAAAAGTTAAAACAGGCTATTTAGTGCTATTTGGTTCAACAAAAAAGCAAACATAGGGCTATACTGCCCTCTTGTGTCCAAAAGGACATCAAAATAGTATATAAAACTTTTTTACCAGGTAGGCCAATATTGTATTTAAATATACATGTATTAGGTATGTGTCTGAGGATATTTTCCCACCGGTTAATCGACGTGTGACACGAGTGGGTGCTTTTAAATCGCTAATATAATAGTGTAAGAAAAATAATGATAATGTTGCACACACAAATCACACACATGTGGGAAAGAATGATGCTTTTAAACAACACTAAACCGCCATTAGGTGTCGCCAGGCATCCATCTTAATAAGCGAGTCATTGATTCATTCGTTCAAACGATTCGTTCGAATGAGTCGATTAAGACAGATGTTTATGGATTGATCATTCAATCTTTGAGTCAACCGATTCGTTAAAAATGCTGAATCGTTCAGTTATGAGAAAACACGTGATGCGTGATGGTTCTGCCGTGATCTTTGTTTAACTATTTTCGCTGCTGAAACAGAACAAAAACAGTCAACATTGCATCTAAAATGTAAGTGACTTAATTGTAACTGTTTATTAACCTGTTGTATGAAATCTAGGGGTGGGAGAAAAAATGTATTCTTAGATGCATAGCGATGCGGACGTGGACGATTCTGAATCGATTCACAAATGTCAAAAAATCGATTCTCTAAAAAAATATTTTCTAATAACGTAATATTGACGGAAGGCAAAAGGCGGAACTCTAAGCGGACGTGCGTGCAGTCTGTGGCGCGCACATAACAGAGAAGTTTCTTCTGCTCACCAAGGCTGCATTTATTTGATTAAAAATACAAACAAAAACAGTAATATTGTAAAATATTATTCCAATTTAAAACAGCTGCTTTCTATTTTAATATATTTTAAACTGTTATTTATTCCTGTGATCAAAGCTGAGTTTTCAGCATCATTACTCCAGTCGTCACTGTCACATGATCCTTCAGAAATTATTCTAATATGATGATTGATACTCAAGAAACATTCATTATTATTTTAAATGTCGAAAACAGTTGTGTACAGTCTTTGATGAATAGAAAGTTCAAAAGAACAGCATTTATCTGAAATCTAAAGCTTTTGTAACGTTAAACACTACCGCTCAAAAGTTTTGGGTTAGTAATAATTAAAATTTTATTTTTTGGGGAAATAAATAAAATAAATCAGTACTTTTATTTATGAAGGATGAGTTAAACTGATCAACAGTTACAGTAAAGACATTTATAATGTTAAAAATATATATATTTGAAATATATGCTGTTCTTTTGAACTTTACATTCATCAAAGCATTTTGAAAAAAAAAAATCTGTACACAACTGTTTTCAACATTGAAAATAATAATGAATATTTATTGAGCATCAATCATCATATTAGTATGATTTCTGAAGGATCATGTGACACTGAAGACTGGAGTAATGATGCTGAAAACTCAACTTTGATCACAGAAATGAATTACTATGTAAAATATTTAAAAATTGAAAACAGCTGTTTTAAATTGGAATAATATTTCACAATATTACTGTTTTTGTTTGTATTTTTAATCAATAAATGCAGCCTTGGTGAGCAGAAGAGACTTCTCCTAAAAACATTAAAAATCTTACTGACCCCAAACTTTTGAACAAAAAAAAAAATATATATATATATATATATATGTATGTGTGTGTATGTATGTATGTATATATATATATATATATATATATATATATATATATATATATATATATATATATGTATGTGTGTGTATGTATGTATGTATATATATATATATATATATATATATATAAATATAGCTGCGAGCAGCGATGGAGGGCCAAAGCCGGCGGTACCGCCACCCCGGTGCCTTTAGGTAACTAAAGGCACCGGGGTTGCGGTGCCACCGGCTTGGGCCCGTAATCGCTGCTCGCAGCTATATTTAGGGCCCAAGCCCTGAAAGGGCGAAGGCCCTATTGTTTTCGGTAGGATTATTTATTATTATTATTATTATTCTTATTTTTCTGTCAACCTTTCGGGCACTTTTGAGACCCTTAACGTGCTCGAAAACTCTTGAAACTTTGCACACGGGTCAGAACCCGCGGCCATCAGGGCCGGGCTGAAGCTGGTACCCGGGCGTGGCAGGGGGGCTCGACAGCGCCCCCTTGAACGGGGTCCGAAAACTTGGTCCATAAATCAGACACGCTTGCATGTAATAATATGAAACTCGGTACACATATAGATCTCATCGGGCCGAACAACTTTCGTACTTTTACTTTTTACGCCAGCCCAACAGGAAGTCGGCTATTATGGGTTGTTTTGAAACGCATGCTGTGGAATTTAATGTACTCCTCCTAGAGAATTCATCCAATCGCCTCCAAACTCGGTCAGCATGAAGTCAAGACATTGAGGATGCTAAATTGCGGACAGATTTTTGATATCTCGAACGGTTTGGCCGTGGCAAGGAAACGAATTTATGGCGAATAAGGGACACAGGAAGTGTGTTATAACTTCAGCATACATTATCTGATCTTGATGAAACTTCAGCAGTGTGTTCGTTGTGAGAGGCCGAACACAAGGATGTGACTATTGTGAGTCAAAGTTATAGCGCCACCAACTGGCAGCAGGAAGTGTGTCACTTTCAAAATGCTTTGAAATCACTCTCTTATTTTTACCCGATTTGCTTCAAACTTTATGTGTATAATGTAGACACACGGCAGATGTAGACCTGTGAAAGGATTATTGATATCTTAGATACTGTTGCCATGGCAACGCATCAAACTTTAATATTCTTTTTTGATGCTTTTGAGACTCTTAACATACTTGAAATTGCATGAAACTCGACAGACACATCACACTTATTATCCAGTAGACATGGGCAAAGTTTCAGAAACGGGCGTGGTGAGGGGCTCAGTAGCGCCACCTTTAGTCAAAAATGGGGGCTTAGTTTTACCTAGAATCACAAAACTTGGTATGTATATTGTTCTTATCGAGCCGGACAACTTTCTAATTTACACTTATTAGCTCAAAGCAACAGAAAGTCAGATATTTTGGTTTGAATGTGATTTTTTGGAGAATTTTCTCTCTCTCTCTGTCTCTGAGTGTGTGAGGGGTGGGGGTGATTTGTCAGTTGAGTGAGATTTACTTTTTCATTTGTTTTTCAAGGTTTCTGGGGCTTTTGGGTCCCTAAACGTGCTCGAAAACTCTTGAAACTTTGCACACAGGTCAGAACCCGCGGCCATCAGGGCGGGGCTGAATCTGGTAGCCGGGCGTGGCAGGGGGGCTCAACAGCGCCCCCTTGAACGGGGTTCTAAAACTTGGTCCATATATCAAACACGCTTGCATGAATTAATTTGAAACTCGGTACACATATAGATCTCATCGGGCCGAACTACTTTCGTGCTCTAAGTTTTACGCCAGCCCAACAGGAAGTCGGCTATTTAGGGTTGTTTGGAAACGCTTGCTGTGGAATTTAATGTACTCCTCCTAGGAAATACATCGATTCGCCTCCAAACTCAGTCAGCGTGAAGTCAAGACATTGAGGATGCTAAATTGCGGACGGATTTTTGATATCTCGAACGGTTTGGCCGTGGCGAGGAAACGAATTAATGGCGAGAAAAGAGAAACACGAAGTGTTATAACTAATGCATACATTAACTGATCTTTATGAAACTTCAGCAGTTTGTTCATGGTAAGAGGCCGATCAGATGGATGTAACTATTGTGTGTCAAAGTTAAAGCGCCACCAACTGGCAGCAGGAAATGTGTCACTTTCAAAATGCTTTTGACAAAAGTGGGGGGGGGGGGTCGTTTTACCTACAGTAGCACAACTCAGTACGTATATTGATCTCATCGACCCGGACAACTTTCTAATTTAAAGTCATTAGCTCCGACCATCAGGAAGTCAGATATTTTGGTTTGAATGTGGATTTTTTGCAAAATCAGCCTCCAAAAGGCACTAAAAGCCTCAAATCTTCTAAAAATGTAATTTTATACCATTTATTTCTATATAAAAGTATACAAATATCACAACTAAACCCATTTTATTCTGTTTTTAAAAAGAATTTTATTGTAATTTTATTTTAAATTTTAAAACAGTAAAGTAAAAAAAAAATTCAAGTCATACATAGGGCTATACTGCCCTCTTGTGTCCAAAAGGACATCAAAATAATATATAAAACTTTTTACCAGCTAGGCCAATAATGTATTTAAATATACATTTATTAGGTATGTGTCTGAGGATATTTTCCCACCAGTTAATCGACGTGTGTGACACGAGCGGGTGCTTTTAAAACGCTAATATAAAAGTGAAAGAAAAATACGGACGTCCGCACGGACATTTATAATGGTGCACACACAAATCACACACACGTTGGAAAGAATTATGCTTTTAAACAACACTAAACCGCCATTAGATGTCGCCAAGTGACCGTCTTAATGAGCGAGTCATTGATTAATTCGTTCAAACGATTCGAAATCCATAAACATATACAGATCCATAAACATGGATCCATAAACATCCAATCCATAAACATAAACAGATGTTTATGGATTGATCATTCAATCTTTGAGTCAACCAATTCGTTCAAAATGCTGAATCATTCAGTTATGAGAAAACACGTTCCTGTGAGATGCGTTCTTCTGTGATCTTTGTTTAACTATTTTCGCTGCTGAAACAGAACAAAAACAGTCAATATTGTATCTAAAATGTAAATGACTTCATTTTAACTGTTAATATCCTGTTGTATGAAATCAATGTCACAGTTTCAATTGTGATTGTATTCAGGAAATAGTTGCCTACTCGTCAAATGATACAAATATTAGAACTAAACCCATTTTATTCTGTTTTTGCAATTCAAGGAGTATGAAAAAGTTAAAAACAGGCTATTTAGTGCTATTTGGTTCAACAAAAAATCAAACATAGGGCTTATACTGCCCTCTTGTGTCCAAAAGGATATTAAAATAGTATATAAAACGTTTTACTAGGTAGGCCTATTGTATTTAAATATAAATTTATTAGGTATATGACTGTGTGTGTACATTTTCCCATCGGTTAATCGACGTGTGACACGAGCGGGTGCTTTTAAATCGCTAATATAAAAGTGAAAGTAAAAAACGGAGGTCCGCACGGACATTGATAATGGTGCACGTTGGAAAAAATGATACTTTTAAACATAACACTAAACCACCATCAGGTGTCGCCAGGCGACCATCTTAATGAGCGAGTCATTGATTCATTCGTTCAAACGATTCGTTCCAATGACTAAGTCATTCATGATTGAGACAGATGTTTATGGATTGACCATTGAATCTTTGAGTCAACCGATTCGTTTCAAAATGCTGAATAATAAAGTAATGAGAAAACAAGTTGCTGTGAGATGCTCGATGGTTCTGCTGATCTTTGTTTAACTATTTTTGCTGCTGAAACAGAACAAAAACAGTCAATATTGCATCTAAAATGTAAGTGACTTAATTGTAACTGTTTATTAACCTGTTGTATGAAATCAATGTCACAGTTTCAATTGTGATTGTATTCAGGAAATAGTTGCCTACTCGTCGTCTATCATATGTTAGAAAATATATAAAAACTCCATATTTGTAATTTTTATAGTCAGTATGTTGTTAACTGCGTTGCGTTTTTGTTTGCTGCGCTCAATTGTTTACAATTCTCCTGGAGAAGCAGCATGAGCCTCAGCAGGGCAACATTGTTACCATTGATCAGTAATACATACATTATTAACTGCTGATTGCAACTTAAAATGGATGTAATGAAATTAGAATAATCTCTCGTTTTAGTGATTCCCAAGTTATTTTTTTGTTATTGACGTTCTAATCAGGCTATACTCTGGTCTGGCAAGTAAAATTCTCGTTCAGGTAGGCCTATTGTATTTATATATAAATATATTAGGGATGTGACTGAGACAAAATTTTCCCACCAGTTAATCGATGTGTGACACCGCTGAGGGCTTTTAAATCCCTAACTTAAAAGCTAAAGTAAAATACAGACGTCCGCACAGACATTGTAGAGCGAGCATTTTCAATGTATGCCTATGGAAGTAGGAATGAACTTAAACATTTTATTTGTTTTTATGTGTCCACTGTTCAACCGCAACCGCGTCACACACACACATTCCAGAATTGCAAGCCTATTCATTATAGCCCTAATACAATATAATAATAAATATAGTCAACCTAACATATACGAATTACACTGCTCTGTTTAAATAGTCAGTAGTACATATTGTACCATTCACGGTAAGCAGAGCTCCACTGTGATGTTTCCAAGCACATTTTTGCGCGTGTGAAGAGGATGATTTTTTCTATCGATATTGGAACACGAGTGAAGTACAAAGCCTATAATAAAGAACAGTTTAACCTCCAAATACATCGCAAATATTGAAATTTTTTATTCTAATGAGAGGGTTACGTGAGACCAACACTGCTTACTTTCGTTTTTATTTTTACATTAAATTTAAATGATTTGTTGTGGAATATTTTGAGTGTATCATAAAATCAGAATAAGGTAAGACAAGTAATATTTTCTGTCTTATATATATATGTGTGTGTGTGTAAATATATATATATATATATATATATATATATATATATATATATACATATATAGACATAGATAGATAGAAAGATATATATATATATATATTTATATATATATATATATATATATTAGGGGTGTAACGGTACACAAAAATCACGGTTCGGTACGTACCTCGGTTTTAAAGTCACGGTTCGGTTTATTTTCGGTACAGTAAGGGAAAGAAATGCAAACATTAAACTGCAGGTTGTTTATTACTATAAACTTTTTTTAACAAGTTGTTTACACTTTTTTAAACACTTTTTAATAAAATATAATAAAATAGATATAAAATAAAAAAAGAATAAGAAATAAAATACTGCTGCAAAGTTCTCCACTAAATAAAATACTCTCAGTCTCAAACCAATATCACATAATAAAATATAATGAAAAATATAAATAAATAACTATGATTACAGTGCAGGAACAGAAAATAGCCCTATATTAAAATAATATTAAACAAATATATTAATGTATTATTATTTTTCAATAATCAATCAACAATCAATTTACGATTTTTTTTTTCACTTTTTTAATAATTATCAAAATAAAATATAGTCCAAAGCTATAGTACAAAGCTAATATTACCAGAGCATGTGATCAGAGCAGGTCATTTTACCATTGTTGCCAGCATGACTATACCAGCTCAGCAAACAGAAATCTAAGTTACTACTGAGAAATTTCACCTTATTTGAGCGGACTTTGCTTTTCCAGTGCGTGATCGGTACATGATTGGAGTGTTTGGGCCGTTAACGACAGAGCAGAACGCGCAGCGCAAACACGGACTCGAACATTGAGCAGAGAGCGCAGCGGGCCGACACACACACACACACACCACGGAACGGAGAGTGCGGCGGCGCACACGAAGCAGAAAAGCTTTTTTTCGCCCTGCAGTCTATTTCATTGTTACAGTGACGACGGGTAAAACACGGGTAAAACCAGAGAATGTCTAATAGGAAAAAACATTAGAATCAGCTGCAGGGCGGGATTTGCGCTGAACGCGGAGACTTCCGCCACTTAATATGTTCGTGTGGAAACACGAAAATGTACCTATGTTCCGCACACAAAATATTGCATTCAGTCATTCGGTACACACGTGCACCGAACCGAAAGCCCTGTACCGAAACGGTTCGGTACGAATACACGTACCGTTACACCCCTAATATATATATATATATATATATATATATATATATATATATATATATATATGTATAAATATAGCTGCGAGCAGCGGTGGAGGGCCAAAGCCGGCGGCACCGCCATCCCCGGTGCCTTTAGGTTACTAAAGGCACTGGGGTTGCGGTGCCACCGGCTTGGGCCCGTAATCGCTGCTCGCAGCTATATTTATTATTCTTATTTTTCTGTCAACCTTTCGGGCACTTTTGAGACCCTTAACGTGCTCGAAAACTCTTGAAACTTTGCACACGGGTCAGAACCCGCGGCCATCAGGGCCGGGCTGAAGCTGGTACCCGGGCGTGGCAGGGGGGCTCGACAGCGCCCCCTTGAACGGGGTCCGAAAACTTGGTCCATAAATCAGACACGCTTGCATGTAATAATATGAAACTCGGTACACATATAGATCTCATCGGGCCGAACAACTTTCGTACTTTTACTTTTTACGCCAGCCCAACAGGAAGTCGGCTATTATGGGTTGTTTTGAAACGCATGCTGTGGAATTTAATGTACTCCTCCTAGAGAATTCATCCAATCGCCTCCAAACTCGGTCAGCATGAAGTCAAGACATTGAGGATGCTAAATTGCGGACAGATTTTTGATATCTCGAACGGTTTGGCCGTGGCAAGGAAACGAATTTATGGCGAATAAGGGACACAGGAAGTGTGTTATAACTTCAGCATACATTATCTGATCTTGATGAAACTTCAGCAGTGTGTTCGTTGTGAGAGGCCGAACACAAGGATGTGACTATTGTGAGTCAAAGTTATAGCGCCACCAACTGGCAGCAGGAAGTGTGTCACTTTCAAAATGCTTTGAAATCACTCTCTTATTTTTACCCGATTTGCTTCAAACTTTATGTGTATAATGTAGACACACGGCAGATGTAGACCTGTGAAAGGATTATTGATATCTTAGATACTGTTGCCATGGCAACGCATCAAACTTTAATATTCTTTTTTGATGCTTTTGAGACTCTTAACATACTTGAAATTGCATGAAACTCGACAGACACATCACACTTATTATCCAGTAGACATGGGCAAAGTTTCAGAAACGGGCGTGGTGAGGGGCTCAGTAGCGCCACCTTTAGTCAAAAATGGGGGCTTAGTTTTACCTAGAATCACAAAACTTGGTATGTATATTGTTCTTATCGAGCCGGACAACTTTCTAATTTACACTTATTAGCTCAAAGCAACAGAAAGTCAGATATTTTGGTTTGAATGTGATTTTTTGGAGAATTTTCTCTCTCTCTCTGTCTCTGAGTGTGTGAGGGGTGGGGGTGATTTGTCAGTTGAGTGAGATTTACTTTTTCATTTGTTTTTCAAGGTTTCTGGGGCTTTTGGGTCCCTAAACGTGCTCGAAAACTCTTGAAACTTTGCACACAGGTCAGAACCCGCGGCCATCAGGGCGGGGCTGAATCTGGTAGCCGGGCGTGGCAGGGGGGCTCAACAGCGCCCCCTTGAACGGGGTTCTAAAACTTGGTCCATATATCAAACACGCTTGCATGAATTAATTTGAAACTCGGTACACATATAGATCTCATCGGGCCGAACTACTTTCGTGCTCTAAGTTTTACGCCAGCCCAACAGGAAGTCGGCTATTTAGGGTTGTTTGGAAACGCTTGCTGTGGAATTTAATGTACTCCTCCTAGGAAATACATCGATTCGCCTCCAAACTCAGTCAGCGTGAAGTCAAGACATTGAGGATGCTAAATTGCGGACGGATTTTTGATATCTCGAACGGTTTGGCCGTGGCGAGGAAACGAATTAATGGCGAGAAAAGAGAAACACGAAGTGTTATAACTAATGCATACATTAACTGATCTTTATGAAACTTCAGCAGTTTGTTCATGGTAAGAGGCCGATCAGATGGATGTAACTATTGTGTGTCAAAGTTAAAGCGCCACCAACTGGCAGCAGGAAATGTGTCACTTTCAAAATGCTTTTGACAAAAGTGGGGGGGGGGGGGTCGTTTTACCTACAGTAGCACAACTCAGTACGTATATTGATCTCATCGACCCGGACAACTTTCTAATTTAAAGTCATTAGCTCCGACCATCAGGAAGTCAGATATTTTGGTTTGAATGTGGATTTTTTGCAAAATCAGCCTCCAAAAGGCACTAAAAGCCTCAAATCTTCTAAAAATGTAATTATATACCATTTATTTCTATATAAAAGTATACAAATATCACAACTAAACCCATTTTATTCTGTTTTTGCAATTCAAGAAGAATGAAAAAGTTAAAACAGGCTATTTAGTGCTATTTGGTTCAACAAAAAAGCAAACATAGGGCTATACTGCCCTCTTGTGTCCAAAAGGACATCAAAATAGTATATAAAACTTTTTACCAGGTAGGCCAATATTGTATTTAAATATACATGTATTAGGTATGTGTCTGAGGATATTTTCCCACCGGTTAATCGACGTGTGACACGAGTGGGTGCTTTTAAATCGCTAATATAATAGTGTAAGAAAAATAATGATAATGTTGCACACACAAATCACACACATGTGGGAAAGAATGATGCTTTTAAACAACACTAAACCGCCATTAGGTGTCGCCAGGCATCCATCTTAATAAGCGAGTCATTGATTCATTCGTTCAAACGATTTGTTCGAATGAGTCGATCATGATTAAGACAGATGTTTATGGATTGATCATTCAATCTTTGAGTCAACCGATTCGTTAAAAATGCTGAATCGTTCAGTTATGAGAAAACACGTGATGCGTGATGGTTCTGCCGTGATCTTTGTTTAACTATTTTCGCTGCTGAAACAGAACAAAAACAGTCAACATTGCATCTAAAATGTAAGTGACTTAATTGTAACTGTTTACCTGTTGTATGAAATCTAGGGGTGGGAGAAAAAAAATATTCTTAGATGCATCGCGATGCGGACGTGGACGATTCTGAATCGATTCACAAATGTCAAAAAATCGATTCTCTAAAAAAATATTTTTCTAATAACGTAATATTGACGGAAGGCAAAAGGCGGAACTCTAAGCGGACGTGCGTGCAGTCTGTGGCGCGCACATAACAGAGAAGTTTCTTCTGCTCACCAAGGCTGCATTTATTTGATTAAAAATACAAACAAAAACAGTAATATTGTAAAATATTATTCCAATTTAAAACAGCTGCTTTCTATTTTAATATATTTTAAACTGTTATTTATTCCTGTGATCAAAGCTCAGTTTTCAGCATCATTACTCCAGTCGTCACTGTCACATGATCCTTCAGAAATTATTCTAATATGATGATTGATACTCAAGAAACATTCATTATTATTTTAAATGTCGAAAACAGTTGTGTACAGTCTTTGATGAATAGAAAGTTCAAAAGAACAGCATTTATCTGAAATCTAAAGCTTTTGTAACGTTAAACACTACCGCTCAAAAGTTTTGGGTTAGTAATAATTAAAATTTTATTTTTTGGGGAAATAAATAAAATAAATCAGTACTTTTATTTATGAAGGATGAGTTAAACTGATCAACAGTTACAGTAAAGACATTTATAATGTTAAAAATATATATATTTGAAATATATGCTGTTCTTTTGAACTTTACATTCATCAAAGCATTTTGAAAAAAAAAAATCTGTACACAACTGTTTTCAACATTGAAAATAATAATGAATATTTATTGAGCATCAATCATCATATTAGTATGATTTCTGAAGGATCATGATCATGATCATGAAGGATCAAAGACACTGAAGACTGGAGTAATGATGCTGAAAACTCAACTTTGATCACAGAAATGAATTACTATGTAAAATATTTAAAAATTGAAAACAGCTGTTTTAAATTGGAATAATATTTCACAATATTACTGTTTTTGTTTGTATTTTTAATCAATAAATGCAGCCTTGGTGAGCAGAAGAGACTTCTCCTAAAAACATTAAAAATCTTACTGACCCCAAACTTTTGAACAATAATATATATATATATATATATATATATATATATATATATATATATATATATATATATATACATATATATGTATGTGTGTGTATGTATGTATGTATATATATATATATATATATATAAATATAGCTGCGAGCAGCGATGGAGGGCCAAAGCCGGCGGTACCGCCACCCCGGTGCCTTTAGGTAACTAAAGGCACCGGGGTTGCGGTGCCACCGGCTTGGGCCCGTAATCGCTGCTCGCAGCTATATTTATTATTATTATTATTTTTTTTTTTTATTTTTTCTACTTCTCGGGCACTTTTGGGGCCCTTAACATGCTCAAAAACTCTTGAAATTTTGCACACACGTCAGAACCCGCGGCCATCAGGGCCGGACTGAAGCTGGTACCCGGGCGTGGCAAGGGGGCTCGACAGCGCCCCCTGCAATGGTGTCTGAAAACTTGGTCCATAAATCAAACACGCTTGCATGTAATAATATGAAACTCAGTACACATATAGATCTCATCGGGCCGAACAACTTTCGTGCTCTAAGTTTTACACCAGCCCAACAGGAAGTCGGATATTATACGTTGTTTGGAAAACGCATATAATGGAATGTGAAATACTCCTCCTAGGGAATTCATCCGATCACCACCAAACTCGGTGTGAATGAAGTCAAGACATTGAGGATGCTAAATTGCGAACGGATTTTTGATATCTCGAACGGTTTGGCCGTGGCGAGGAAACGAATTTATGGCGAATAATGGGACACAGGACGTGTGTTATAACTTCTGCATACATTAACTGATCTTGATGAAACTTCAGCAGTGTGTTCGTTGTAAGAGGCCGATCACATGGATGTGACTATTGTGAGTCAAAGTTATAGCGCCACCAACTGGCAACAGAAAATGTGTCACTTTCAAAATGGTTTGAAATCACCCTCTTATTTTTACCCGATTTGCTTAAAACTTTATGTGTATAATGTAGACACACGGCAGATGTAGACCTGTGAAAGGATTATTTATATCTTAGATACTGTTGCCGTGGCAACGCATCAAACTTTAATATTCTTTTCGGATGCTTTTGAGACTCTTAACATACTTGAAATTGGATGAAACTCGACAGACACATCACATTTATTATCCAGTAGACATGTGCAAAGTTTCAGAAACGGGCGTGGTGAGGGGCTCAGTAGCGCCACCTTTAGTCAAAAATGGGGGCTTAGTTTTAAGAAGAGTCACAAAAATCGTTATGTATATTGTTCTCATCAAGCCGGACAACTTTCTAATTTATAGTCATAAGCTGTGACCAACAGGAAGTGAGATATTTTGGTTTGAATGTGATTTTTTGGAGAATTCTCTCCCCCTCTCTCTCTGCCTCTGCGTCTCTGTGTGTGTGAGGGGTGGGGGGATTTGTCTTTTGAGTGAGATTTGTTTAAAATTCCTGTTTTTCAAGGTTTCAGGGGCTTTTGGGGCCTTTAACGTGCTCAAAAACTCTTGAAACTTTGCACACAGGTCAGAACCCGCGGCCATCAGGGCCGGGCTGAAGCTGGTACCCGGGCGTGGCAGGGGGGCTCAACAGCGCCCCCTGGAACGGGATCCGAACACTTGTCCATAAATCAAACACACTTGCATGTAATGATATGAAACTCGGTACACATATAGATCTCATCGGGCCGAACAACTTTCGTGCTCTAAATTTTACGCCAGCCCAACAGGAAGTCGGCAATTATGGGTTGTTTGGAGAACGCTTGCTGTGGAATTTGAAACACTTCTCCTAGAGAATTAATTAAATCGCCACCAAACTCGGTGTGCATGAAGTCAAGACATTGAGGATGCTAAATTGCGGACGGATTTTTGATATCTCAAACGGTTTGGCCGTGGCGAGGACACGAATTTATGGCGAGAAAAGAGAAACACGAAGTGTTATAACTTCTGCACACATTAACTGATCTTGATGAAACTTCAGCAGTGTGTTCGTGGTAAGAGGCCGATCAGATGGATGTGACTATTGTGAGTCAAAGTTATAGCGCCACCAACTGGCAGCAGGAAGTGTGTCACTTTCAAAATGTTTTTGACAAAAGTGGGGGGGTTAGTTTTACCCACAATTACAAAAATCAGTACGTATATTGGTCTCATCGAGCCGGACAACTTTCTAATTTACAGGCATTAGCTGCAACCAACAGGAAGTCAGATATTTTGGTCTGAATATGGATTTTTTGTTATATCAGCCTCTGAGTTTTTAGTTACTCCTCCTAAAAGGTTTATTTTATTCCCACCAAACTTTTTCAACATGATAAAAATATATTAAAGATGCTAAATTGTAAACGGATATTGAATATCTCAAACGGTTTTGCTATGGCGAGGGATTAAATTAATGTCAAAAAGGAAGCAGGAAACATCTCATAACTTCTAAAAATGTAATTATACACCATTTATTTTTATATAAAATTATACAAATATTAGAACTAAACCTATTTTATTC